>NW_027478600.1:600000-899851 GCF_051014685.1 Ptiloglossa arizonensis | reverse complement strand
CTAGTTATTTCGTTTTCGAGCATCAGAAATGTGAAAATTTTGAGTTTGCTCAAGCGTTTCTAAACCTCCAACTGCGATATCTCGCGAACGGATTGACCAATCCGCAATATTTCTGTTGCATCTGAAAGTAGAAACTCGTCCGATTACAACGTAGGTGTACTTTTCCCCTAGGCCGTTCTAGTTATTCGTATCGAGCATCAGAACTGCGAAATTTTTGAGTTTCTCAAACGTACTTACCTCCAAACTGCCATAATCTCGCGAACGGATTGACCAATCGCAAAATTTCTGTTGCATCTGAATGTAGAAACTCGCCCGATTACAACGGTATTGTGTACTTTTCCCCTAGGCCGTTCTGGATATTCGTTTCGAAGCATCAGGAATTGCGAAAGTTTGAGTTTTCTCATGCATTTCTACCTCCAATCTGCCATATCTCGCGAACGTGAATGACCCATCCGGGCAAAACATCTGTTGGCATCTGAAGTAGAAACCCGGCGATACAACGGTATGCGTACTTTTCCCGTAGCCGTTCTAGTTTTTCGTTTCGAGCATCAGAAATGTGCAAATTTGAGTTGCACAAGCGTTCTAACCCTCCAAAACTGCGATATCTCTCGAACGGATTGACAAATCCGCAAAATTCGTTGCATCTGAAAGTAGAAACTCGCCGATTACAACGGTAGGTGTACTTCTCCCTAGGCCGTTCCAGTTATTCGTTTCGGCATCGGAACTGCGGAAAATCTTGAGTTTCTCATCCGTTCTTACCTCCAAACTGCCAGATCTCGCGAACGGATTGACCAATCCGCAAAATTTCTGTGCATCTTGAATTGTAGAAACTCGCCGATTACAAACGGTATGTGTACTTTTCCCCTAGGCGTTCTGGTTATTCGTTTCGAGCATCAGGAACTGCGAAAAATTTTGATGTTTCTCATGCCATTTCTTACCTCACAAACTGCCATATCTCTCGCGAACGGAATGACCATCCGCAAAACTCTGTGCATCTGAAAGTAGAGAACCCGCCCGGATTACAACGGTATGCGTACTTTTCCCGTAGGGCCGTTCTAGTTATTCGTTTTTCGAGTCATCAGAAATGTGAAAATTTTTAGTTGCTCAAGCGTTTCTAACTCCAAGGACTGCGATATCTCGCGAACGGATTGACCAATCCGCAATATTTCTATTGCATCTGAAAGTAGGAAACTCGCCGATTACAACGGTAGGTGGACTTTTCCCCTAGGCCGTTCTAGTTATTCGTATCGAGCATCAGAAACATGCGAAAATTTGAGTTTCTCACGTTTTCCTTACCTCCAAACTGCCATATCTCGCGAACGGATTGACCAATCCGCAAAATTTCTGTTGCAATCTGAAGTAGAACTCGCGATTGCAACGGTATGCGTACTTTTCCCCTAGCCGTTCTAGTTAACCGTTGCGAGCATCAGAACTGCGAAAATTTTGAGTTTCGCAACGTTTCTACTTCCCAAACTGCCATATCACGGGTACGGATTGAGCAATCCGCAAAATTTCTGTTTGCATCTGTTAGTAGAAACTCGCCCGATTACAACGTATGTGTACTTTTCCCCTAGGCCGTTTCAGTTATTCGTTTCGAGCATCAGAACTGCGAAAATGAGTGGGAGTTTTCTCATCCGTTCTTACCTCAAACTGCCATATCGCGCGAACGGAGTGACCAAATCCGCAAATTTTTTGTTGCTCGAAAGTAGAAGACTCGCCGATTACAACGGTATGCGTACTTTCCCACTGGGCCGTTCTGGTTATTCCGTTTCGAGAATCAGACTGCGAAAATTTTGAGTTTCTCAAGCGTTTCTTACATGCACACTGCCATGTCTCGCGACGATTGACCAATCCGCAAAATATCTGTTGCATCTGAAAGTAGAAACTCGCCCGATTACAACGTTATGCGTACTTTACACTGGGCCCGTTCTGTTATCGTATCCGATCATCAGAACTGGGAAATTTGAGATCTCAAGCGTTTCTTACCTCCAAACTGCATATCTCGGCGAACGGATTGACCAATCCGCAAAATTTCTGTAGCATCTGAAAGTAAGAAACTCGCCGATTACACGGTATGCGTACTTTTCCCCTAGGCCGTTCTAGTTATTCGTTTCGAGAATCGAACCTGCGAAAATTTTGAGTTTCTCAAGCGTTTCTTACATGCAAACTCCATGTCTCGCGAACGGATTGACAATCCGCAAATTTCTGTTGCAATCTGAAAGTAGAAACTCGCCCGATTACCACGTTATGCGTACTTTACACTGGGCCTTCTGTTATTCGTTCCGAGCATCTGAACTGCGAAAATTTGAGTTTTCTCAAAACGTTTTTCTTACCTCCAAACTGCCATATCTCCGACGAACGGATTTGACCAATCCGCAAAATTTCTGTGCATCTGAAAGTAGAAACTCGCCCGATTACAACGGTATGCGTACTTTTCCCCTAGGCCGTTCCAGTTTCCGTTTTCGAGGCAATCAGAACTGCGGAGGAATTTTTGAGTTTCTCAAACGTTTCTACCTCCAAACTGACATATCTCGCGAACGGATTGACCAAATCGCAAATTTCTGTTGCATCTGAATGTAGAAACTCCGCCGATTACAACGGTATGTGTACTTTTCCTATTCCGTTCTGGTTAATCGTTTTCGAGCATCAGACTGCGAAAATTTGAGTTTCTCATGCATTTCTTTCCTCAAACTGCCATATCTCGCGAACGGAATGACCAATCGGCAAACTTCTGTGCATCTGAAAGGTAGAAACCCGGCCGATTACAACGGTATGGCGTACTTTTCCCGTAGGCGTTCTAGTATTCGTTTCGAGCATCAGAAATGGGAAATTTTGAGTTGCTCAAGCGTTTCTAACCTCAAACTGCGATATCTCGCGAACGGATTGAACCAATCCGCAAAATTTCTGTTGCATCTGAAAGTAGACTCGCCCGGATTACAACGGTAGGTGTACTTCTCCCCTAGGCCCGTTCAGTTATTCGTTTCGAGCATCGGAACTGCTGAAAATTTTGAGTTCTCAAGCGTTTCTAACCTCCAAACTGCGATATCTCGCGAACGATTGACCAATCCGCAAAATTTCTGTGCATCTGAAATAGAAACTCGCCGATTACCAACGGTAGGTGTACTTTTCCCCTAGGCCGTTCTAGTTATTCGTAACGGCATCAGAACTGCGAAATTTTTGAGTTTCTCAACGTTTCTTACCTCCAAACTGCCATATCTCGCGAACGGGATTGACCAATCCGCAAAATTTCTGTGGCTCTGAAAGTAGAAACTCGCCCGATGTACAACGGTATGCGTACTTGCCCCTAGGCCGTTCTAGTTATCCCGTTTCGAGTATCAGACTGCGAAAATTTTGAGTTTCCTCAAACCGTTTGTTACCTCCAAACTGGCAAGATCTCGCGAACGGAATGACCAATCCGCAAAACTTCTGTTGCATCTGAAGTAGAAACCCGGCGATTACAACGATATGCGTACTTTTCCCTGGCCGTTCTAGTTATCGTTTCGAGTATCAGAACTGCGAAAATTTTGAGTTTCTCAAACGGTTTTTATACCTCCAACTGCCATATCTCGCGAACGGATTGACAATCCGCAAATTTTGTTGCATCTGAAAGGTAGGAACTCGCCCGATTACAACGGTATGTGTACTTATCCCCTAGGCCGTTCTATTAATCCGTATCGAGCATCTGAGAACTGCGAAAATTTTGAGTTTCTCAAACGTTTCTAACCTCCCAAACTGCGATATCTCGCGAACGGATTGACCAATCCGCAAATTCCTTCTGTTGCATCTGAAAGTAGAAACTCGCCGATTACAACGGTAGTTGTACTTCTCCCCTAGCCGTTCAGTTATTCGTTTCGAGCATCGGAACTGCGAAAATTTTGAGTATCTCATCGTTTCTACTCCAAATGCATATCTCCGCGAACGGATTTGACCAATCCGCAAATTTCTGTTGCATCTGAAAGTAGAAACCTCGCGATTACAACGGTAGGTGTACTTCTCCCTAGCGTTTCTAGTTATTCGTATCGAGCATCAGAACTGCGAAAATTTTGAGTTTCTCAAACGTTTTCTTACCTCCAACTGCCATATCTCGCGAACGGATTGACAATCCGCAAAATTTCTGTTGCATCTGAATGTAGAAAACTGCCCCCCGATTACAACGGTGTGTGTACTTTCCCCTAGGCCGTCTGGATATTCGTTCGAGCATTAGAATATGCTGAAAATTTTGAGTTTCTCATGCATTTCTTACTCCAAACTGCCAATATCTCGCGAACGGAAATGACCAATCCGCAAACTTCTGTTGGCATCTGAAAGAGAAACCCGCCGAATACAACGGTATGCGTACTTTTCCCGTAGGCCGTTCTAGTTATTCGTTTTTCGAGCATCAGAAATGTGCAAATTTTGAGTTGCTCAAGCGTTTCTAACCTCCAAACTGCGATATCTCGCGAACGGATTGACCAATCCCGAAAATGTCTGTTGCATCTGGAAAGTAGAAACTCGCCCGATTACAACGGTAGGTGTACTTCTCCCCTAGGCCGTTCCAGGTATTCGTTCGAGTATCAGAACTGCGAAAAATTTTTGAGTTTCCTCAAACGTTTGTTACCTCCAAACTGCCATATCTCGCGAACGGTTGACCAATCGCAAAATTTTTGTTTGCATCTGAAAGTAGAACTCGCCCGATACAACGGTAGTGTACTTTTCCCCTAGGGCCGTTCTATTTATTCGTATCGAGCATCAGAAACTGCGACAATTTTGGTTTCTCATAACGTTCTAACCTCCAAACAGCGATAATCTCGCGAACGGATTGACCAATCCGCAAAATTTCTGTTGCATCTGAAAGTAGAAACTCGCCGATTACAACGGTAGGTGTACTTCTCCCTAGGCCGTTCCAGTTATTCGTTTCGAGCATCGAACTGCGAAAATTTTGAGTTTCTCATCCGTTTCTTACCTCCAAACTGCATATCTCGCGAACGGATTGACAATCCGCAAAATTTCTGTTGCATCTGAAAGTAAGAAACTCCGCCCGATTACAACGGGTAGTGTACTCTCCCCTAGGCCGTTCTAGTTATCGTATCGAGCATCAGAAACTGCGAAAATTTTGAGTTTCTCAAACGTTTCTTACTCCAAACTGCCATATCTCGCGAACGGATTGACCAATCCCGCAAAATTTCTGTTGCATCTGAATGTAGAAACTCGCCCGATTACAACGGTGTAGTGTACTTTTCCCTAGGCCGTTCTGGATATTCGTTTCGAGATTAGGAATTGCGAAAATTTTGAGTTTCTCATGCTTTCTTACCTCCAAACTGCCATATCTCGCGAACGGAATGACCAATCCGCAAAACTCTGTTGCAATCTGAAGTAGAGAAACCGGCCGATTACACGGTATGCGTACTTTCTCCGTAGGCCGTTCTAGTATTCGTTTCGAGCATCAGAAATGTGCAAATTTAGAGTTGCTCAAGCGTTTCTACCTCCAAACTGCGATATCTCGCGAACGGATTGACCAATCCGCAAAATTTCTGTTGCATCTGAAAGTAGAAACTCGCCCGATTACAAACGGAGGTGTACTTCTCCCCTAGGCCGTCCAGTTATTCGTTTCGAGCATCGGAACTGCGAAAATTTTGAGTTTCTCATCCGTTTCTTACCTCCAAACTGCCATATCTCGCGAAACGGATTGACCAATCCGCAAAATTCTGTTGCATCTGAATGTACAGAAACTCGCCCGATTACAACGGTATGTGTACTTTTCCCCTACGCCGTTCTGGTTATCGTTTCGGCATCAGAACTGCGAAAATTTTGAGTTTTCTTGCATTTCTTACTCCAAACTGCCATATCTCGCGAACGGAATGACCAATCCGCAAAACTTCTGTTGCATCTGAAAGTTAGAAACCCGCCGATACAACGTAGCGTACTTTTCCCGTAGGCCGTTCTAGTTATTCGTTTCGAGCATCAGAAATGTGAAATTTTGAGTTGCTCAAGCGTTTCTAACCTCCAAACTGCGATATCTCGCGAACGGATTGACCAATCCGCAATATTTCTGTTGCATCTGAAAGTAGAAACTCGCCCGATTACAACGGTGGGTGTACTTTTCCCCTAGGCCGTTCTAGTTATTCGTATCGAGCATCAGAACCTGCGAAAATTTTGAGTTTCTCAAACGTTTCTACCTCCAAACTGCCATATCTCGCGAACGGATTGACCAATCCGCAAAATTTCTGTTGCATCTGAATGTAGAAACTCGCCCGATTACAACGGTGTGTGTACTTTTCCCCTAGGGCCGTTCTGGATATTCGTTTCGAGCATCAGATTGCGAAAATTTTGAGTTTCTCATGCATTTCTTACCTCCAAACTGCCATATCTCGCGAACGGAATGACCAATCCGCAAAACTCTGTTGCATCTGAAAGTAGAAACCCGGCCGATTACAACGGTATGCGTACTTTTCCGTAGGCCGTTCTAGTTATTCGTTCGAGCATCAGAAATGTAAAATTTGAGTTGCTCAAGCGTTTCTAACCTCCAAACTGCGATATCTCGCGAACGGATTGACCAATCCGCAATATTTCTATTGCATCTGAAAGTAGAAACTCGCCCGATTACAACGGTAGGTGTACTTTTCCCCTAGGCCGTTCTAGTTATTCGTATCGAGCATCAGAACTGCGAAATTTTGAGTTTCTCAAACGTTTCTTACCTCCAAACTGCCATATCTCGCGAACGGATTGACCAATCCGCAAAATTTCTGTTGCATCTGAAAGTAGAAACTCGCCCGATTACAACGGTATGTGTACTTTTCCCCTAGGCCGTTCTGGTTATTCGTTTCGAGCATCAGAACTGCGAAAATTTTTGAGTTTCTCATGCATTTCTTACCTCCAAACTGCCATATCTCGCGAACGGATTGACCAATCCGCAAAATTTCTGTTGCATCTGAATGTAGAAACTCGCCCGATTACAACGGTATGTGTACTTTTCCCCTAGGCGTTCTGGTTATTCGTTTCGAGCCATCAGAACTGCGAAAATTTTGAGTTTCTCATGCATTTCTTACCTGCAAACTGCCATGTCTCGCGAACGGATTGACCAATTCGCAAAATTTCTGTTGCATCTGAAAGTAGAAACTCGCCCGATTACAACGGTATGCGTACTTTACCACTGGCGTTCTGGTTATTCGTTTCGAGAATCAGAACTGCGAAAATTTTGAGTTTCTCAAGCGTTTCTTACATGCAAACTGCCATGTCTCGCGAACGATTGACCAATCCGCAAAATTTCTGTTGCATCTGAAAGTAGAAACTCGCCCGATTACAACGTTATGCGTACTTTACCACTGGGCGTTCTGGTTATTCGTTCCGAGCATCAGAACTGGGAAAATTTTGAGATTCTCAAGCGTTTCTTACCTCCAACTGCCATATCTCGCGAACGGATTTGACCAATCCGCAATATTTCTGTTTGCATCTGAAAGTAGAAACTCGCCTATTACAACGGTAGGTGTACTTTTCCCCTAGGCCGTTCTAGTTATTCGTATCGAGCATCAGAACTGCGAAAATTTTGAGTTTCTCAAACGTTTCTTACCTCCAAACATGCCATATCTCGCGAACGGATTGACAAATCCGCAAATTTCTGTTGCATCTGAAAGTAGAAACTCGCCCGATTGCAACGGTATGCGTAATTTTCCCCTAGGCCGTTCTAGTTAACCGTTTCGAGCATCAGAACTGCGAAAATTTTGAGTTTCGCAAACGTTTCTTACTTCCAAACTGCCATATCTCGGAACGGATTGAGCAATCCGCAAAATTTCTGTTGCATCTGTTAGTAGAAACTCGCCCGATTACAACGGTATGTGTACTTTTCCCCTAGGCCGTTTCAGTTATTCGTTTCGAGCATCAGAACTGCGAAAATTTTGAGTTTCTCATCCGTTTCTTACCTCCAAACTGCCATATCTCGCGAACGGATTGACCAATCCGCAAAATTTTTGTTGCATCTGAAAGTAGAAACCTCGCCGATTACAACGGTATGCGTACTTTACCACTGGCCGTTCTGTTATTCGTTTCGAGAATCAGAACTGCGAAAATTTTGAGTTTCTCAAGCGTTTCTTACATGCAAACTGCATGTCTCGCGAACGGATTGACCAATCCGCAAAATTTCTGTTGCATCTGAAAGTAGAAACTCGCCCGATTACAACGTTATGCGTACTTTACCACTGGGCCGTTCTGGTTATTCGTTCCGAGCATCAGAACTGCGAAAATTTTGAGATTCTCAAGCGTTTCTTACCTCCAAACTGCCATATCTCGCGAACGGATTGACCAATCCGCAAAATTTCTGTTGCATCTGAAAGTAGAAACTCGCCCGATTACAACGGTATGCGTACTTTTACCCTAGGCCGTTCTAGTTATGCTTGTCGAGCATCAGAACTGCGAAAATTTTGAGTTTCTCAAGCGTTTCTTACCTCCAAACTGCCATATCTCGCGAACGGATCGACCAATCCGCAAAATTTCTATTGCATCTGAAAGTAGAAACTCGCCCGATTACAACGGTATGCGTACTTTTCCCCTAGGCCGTTCTAGTTATTCGTTTCGAGCATCAGAACTGCGAAAATTTTGAGTTTCTCAAACGTTTCTTACCTCCAAACTGCCATATCTCGCGAACGGATTGACCAATCCGCAAAATTTCTGTTGCATCTGAATGTAGAAACTCGCCCGATTACAACGGTATGTGTACTTTTCCCCTAGGCCGTTCTGGTTATTCGTTTCGAGCATCAGAACTGCGAAAATTTTGAGTTTCTCATGCATTTCTTACCTGCAAACTGCCATGTCTCGCGAACGGATTGACCAATCCGCAAAATTTCTGTTGCATCTGAAAGTAGAAACTCGCCCGATTACAACGGTATGCGTACTTTACCACTGGGCCGTTCTGGTTATTCGTTTCGAGAATCAGAACTGCGAAAATTTTGAGTTTCTCAAGCGTTTCTTACATCCAAACGGCCATATCTCGCGAACGGATTGACCAATCCGCAAAATTGCTGTTGCATCTGAAAGTATAAACTCGCCCGATTACAACGGTTAGCGAACTTTTCCCCTAGGCCGTTCTGGTTATTCGTTTCGAGCATCAGAACTGCGAAAATTTTGAGTTTCTCATGCATTTCTTACCTCCAAACTGCCATATCTCGCGAACGGATTGACCAATCCGCAAAGTTTCTGTTGCATCTGAAAGTAGAAACTCGCCCGATTACAACGGTATGCGAACTTTTCCCCTAGGCCTTTCTGGTTATTCGTTTCGAGCATCAGAACTGCGAAAATTTTGGGTTTCTCATGCATTTCTTACCTCCAAACTGCCATATCTCGCGAACGGAATGACCAATCCGCAAAACTTCTGTTGCATCTGAAAGTAGAAACCCGGCCGATTACAACGGTATGCGTACTTATCCCGTAGGCCGTTCTAGTTATTCGTTTCGAGAATCAGAACTGCGAAAATTTTGAGTTTCTCAAGCGTTTCTTACATCCAAACGGCCATATCTCGCGAACGGATTGACCAATCCGCAAAATTGCTGTTGCATCTGAAAGTATAAACTCGCCCGATTACAACGGTTAGCGAACTTTTCCCCTAGGCCGTTCTGGTTATTCGTTTCGAGCTTCAGAACTGCGAAAATTTTGAGTTTCTCATGCATTTCTTACCTCCAAACTGCCATATCTCGCGAACGGATTGACCAATCCGCAAAGTTTCTGTTGCATCTGAAAGTAGAAACTCGCCCGATTACAACGGTATGCGAACTTTTCCCCTAGGCCTTTCTGGTTATTCGTTTCGAGCATCAGAACTGCGAAAATTTTGGGTTTCTCATGCATTTCTTACCTCCAAACTGCCATATCTCGCGAACGGAATGACCAATCCGCAAAACTTCTGTTGCATCTGAAAGTAGAAACCCGGCCGATTACAACGGTATGCGTACTTATCCCGTAGGCCGTTCTAGTTATTCGTTTCGAGCATCAGAAATGTGCAAATTTTGAGTTGCTCAAGCGTTTCTAACCTCCAAACTGCGATATCTCGCGAACGGATTGACCAATCCGCAAAATTTCTGTCGCATCTGAAAGTAGAAACTCGCCCGATTACAACGGTAGGTGTACTTCTCCCCTAGGCCGTTCCAGTTATACGTTTCGAGCATCGGAACTGCGAAAATTTTGAGTTTCTCATCCGTTTCTTACCTCCAAACTGCCATATCTCGCGAACGGATTGACCAATCCGCAAAATTTCTGTTGCATCTGAATGTAGAAACTCGCCCGATTACAACGGTTTGTGTACTTTTCCCCTAGGCCGTTCTGGTTATTCGTTTCGAGCATCAGAACTGCGAAAATTTTGAGTTTCTCATGCATTTCTTACCTCCAAACTGCCATATCTCGCGAACGGAATGACCAATCCGCAAAACTTCTGTTGCATCTGAAAGTAGAAACCCGCCCGATTACAACGGTATGCGTACTTTTCCCGTAGGCCGTTCTAGTTATTCGTTTCGAGCATCAGAAATGTGAAAATTTTGAGTTGCTCAAGCGTTTCTAACCTCCAAACTGCGATATCTCGCGAACGGATTGACCAATCCGCAATATTTCTGTTGCATCTGAAAGTAGAAACTCGCCCTATTACAACGGTAGGTGTACTTTTCCCCTAGGCCGTTCTAGTTATTCGTATCGAGCATCAGAACTGCGAAAATTTTGAGTTTCTCAAACGTTTCTTACCTCCAAACTGCCATATCTCGCGAACGGATTGACAAATCCGCAAAATTTCTGTTGCATCTGAAAGTAGAAACTCGCCCGATTGCAACGGTATGCGTACTTTTCCCCTAGGCCGTTCTAGTTAACCGTTTCGAGCATCAGAACTGCGAAAATTTTGAGTTTCGCAAACGTTTCTTACTTCCAAACTGCCATATCTCGGGAACGGATTGAGCAATCCGCAAAATTTCTGTTGCATCTGTTAGTAGAAACTCGCCCGATTACAACGGTATGTGTACTTTTCCCCTAGGCCGTTTCAGTTATTCGTTTCGAGCATCAGAACTGCGAAAATTTTGAGTTTCTCATCCGTTTCTTACCTCCAAACTGCCATATCTCGCGAACGGATTGACCAATCCGCAAAATTTTTGTTGCATCTGAAAGTAGAAACTCGCCCGATTACAACGGTATGCGTACTTTACCACTGGGCCGTTCTGGTTATTCGTTTCGAGAATCAGAACTGCGAAAATTTTGAGATTCTCAAGCGTTTCTTACCTCCAAACTGCCATATCTCGCGAACGGATTGACCAATCCGCAAAATTTCTGTTGCATCTGAAAGTAGAAACTCGCCCGATTACAACGGTATGCGTACTTTTCCCCTAGGCCGTTCTAGTTATGCTTGTCGAGCATCAGAACTGCGAAAATTTTGAGTTTCTCAAGCGTTTCTTACCTCCAAACTGCCATATCTCGCGAACGGATCGACCAATCCGCAAAATTTCTATTGCATCTGAAAGTAGAAACTCGCCCGATTACAACGGTATGCGTACTTTTCCCCTAGGCCGTTCTTGTTATTCGTTTCGAGCATCAGAACTGCGAAAATTTTGAGTTTCTCAAACGTTTCTTACCTCCAAACTGCCATATCTCGCGAACGGATTGACCAATCCGCAAAATTTCTGTTGCATCTGAATGTAGAAACTCGCCCGATTACAACGGTATGTGTACTTTTCCCCTAGGCCGTTCTGGTTATTCGTTTCGAGCATCAGAACTGCGAAAATTTTGAGTTTCTCATGCATTTCTTACCTGCAAACTGCCATGTCTCGCGAACGGATTGACCAATCCGCAAAATTTCTGTTGCATCTGAAAGTAGAAACTCGCCCGATTACAACGGTATGCGTACTTTACCACTGGGCCGTTCTGGTTATTCGTTTCGAGAATCAGAACTGCGAAAATTTTGAGTTTCTCAACCGTTTCTTACCTCCAAACTGCCATATTTCGCGAACGGATTGACCAACCCGCAAAATTTCTGTTGCATCTGAAAGTAGAAACCCGGCCGATTACAACGGTATGCGTACTTTTCCCCTAGGCCGTTCTAGTTATCCGTTTCGAGTATCAGAACTGCGAAAATTTTGAGTTTCTCAAACGTTTGTTACCTCCAAACTGCCATATCTCGCGAACGGATTGACCAATCCGCAAAATTTTTGTTGCATCTGAAAGTAGAAACTCGCCCGATTACAACGGTATGTGTACTTCTCCCCTAGGCCGTTCCAGTTATTCGTTTCGAGCATCGGAACTGCGAAAATTTTGAGTTTCTCATCCGTTTCTTACCTCCAAACTGCCATATCTCGCGAACGGATTGACCAATCCGCAAAATTTTTGTTGCATCTGAAAGTAGAAACTCGCCGGATTAAAACGGTATGCGTACTTTTCCCCTAGGCCGTTCTAGTTATTCGTTTCGAGCATCAGAACTGCGAAAATTTTGAGTTACTCAAACGTTTCTTACCTCCAAACTGCCATATCTCGCGAACGGATTGACCAATCCGCAAAATTTCTGTTGCATCTGAATGTAGAAACTCGCCCGATTACAACGGTATGTGTACTTTTCCCCTAGGCTGTTCTGGTTATTCGTTTCGAGCATCAGAACTGCGAAAATTTTGAGTTTCTCATGCATTTCTTACCTCCAAACTGCCATATCTCGCGAACGGATTGACCAATCCGCAAAATTTCTGTTGCATCTGAAAGTAGAAACTCGCCCGATTACAACGGTATGCGAACTTTTCCCCTAGGCCTTTCTGGTTATTCGTTTCGAGCATCAGAACTGCGAAAATTTTGGGTTTCTCATGCATTTCTTACCTCCAAACTGCCATATCTCGCGAACGGAATGACCAATCCGCAAAACTTCTGTTGCATCTGAAAGTAGAAACCCGGCCGATTACAACGGTATGCGTACTTATCCCGTAGGCCGTTCTAGTTATTCGTTTCGAGCATCAGAAATGTGCAAATTTTGAGTTGCTCAAGCGTTTCTAACCTCCAAACTGCGATATCTCGCGAACGGATTAACCAATCCGCAAAATTTCTGTCGCATCTGAAAGTAGAAACTCGCCCGATTACAACGGTAGGTGTACTTCTCCCCTAGGCCGTTCCAGTTATTCGTTTCGAGCATCGGAACTGCGAAAATTTTGAGTTTCTCATCCGTTTCTTACCTCCAAACTGCCATATCTCGCGAACGGATTGACCAATCCGCAAAATTTCTGTTGCATCTGAATGTAGAAACTCGCCCGATTACAACGGTATGTGTACTTTTCCCCTAGGCCGTTCTGGTTATTCGTTTCGAGCATCAGAACTGCGAAAATTTTGAGTTTCTCATGCATTTCTTACCTCCAAACTGCCATATCTCGCGAACGGAATGACCAATCCGCAAAACTTCTGTTGCATCTGAAAGTAGAAACCCGCCCGATTACAACGGTATGCGTACTTTTCCCGTAGGCCGTTCTAGTTATTCGTTTCGAGCATCAGAAATGTGAAAATTTTGAGTTGCTCAAGCGTTTCTAACCTCCAAACTGCGATATCTCGCGAACGGATTGACCAATCCGCAATATTTCTGTTGCATCTGAAAGTAGAAACTCGCCCTATTACAACGGTAGGTGTACTTTTCCCCTAGGCCGTTCTAGTTATTCGTATCGAGCATCAGAACTGCGAAAATTTTGAGTTTCTCAAACGTTTCTTACCTCCAAACTGCCATATCTCGCGAACGGATTGACCAATCCGCAAAATTTCTGTTGCATCTGAAAGTAGAAACTCGCCCGATTGCAACGGTATGCGTACTTTTCCCCTAGGCCGTTCTAGTTAACCGTTTCGAGCATCAGAACTGCGAAAATTTTGAGTTTCGCAAACGTTTCTTACTTCCAAACTGCCATATCTCGGGAACGGATTGAGCAATCCGCAAAATTTCTGTTGCATCTGTTAGTAGAAACTCGCCCGATTACAACGGTATGTGTACTTTTCCCCTAGGCCGTTTCAGTTATTCGTTTCGAGCATCAGAACTGCGAAAATTTTGAGTTTCTCATCCGTTTCTTACCTCCAAACTGCCATATCTCGCGAACGGATTGACCAATCCGCAAAATTTTTGTTGCATCTGAAAGTAGAAACTCGCCCGATTACAACGGTATGCGTACTTTACCACTGGGCCGTTCTGGTTATTCGTTTCGAGAATCAGAACTGCGAAAATTTTGAGTTTCTCAAGCGTTTCTTACATGCAAACTGCCATGTCTCGCGAACGGATTGACCAATCCGCAAAATTTCTGTTGCATCTGAAAGTAGAAACTCGCCCGATTACAACGTTATGCGTACTTTACCACTGGGCCGTTCTGGTTATTCGTTCCGAGCATCAGAACTGCGAAAATTTTGAGATTCTCAAGCGTTTCTTACCTCCAACCTGCCATATCTCGCGAACGGATTGACCAATCCGCAAAATTTCTGTTGCATCTGAAAGTAGAAACTCGCCCGATTACAACGGTATGAGTACTTTTCCCCTAGGCCGTTCTAGTTATGCTTGTCGAGCATCAGAACTGCGAAAATTTTGAGTTTCTCAAGCGTTTCTTACCTCCAAACTGCCATATCTCGCGAACGGATCGACCAATCCGCAAAATTTCTATTGCATCTGAAAGTAGAAACTCGCCCGATTACAACGGTATGCGTACTTTTCCCCTAGGCCGTTCTAGTTATTCGTTTCGAGCATCAGAACTGCGAAAATTTTGAGTTTCTCAAACGTTTCTTACCTCCAAACTGCCATATCTCGCGAACGGATTGACCAATCCGCAAAATTTCTGTTGCATCTGAATGTAGAAACTCGCCCGATTACAACGGTATGTGTACTTTTCCCCTAGGCCGTTCTGGTTATTCGTTTCGAGCATCAGAACTGCGAAAATTTTGAGTTTCTCATGCATTTCTTACCTCCAAACTGCCATATCTCGCGAACGGATTGACCAATCCGCAAAATTTCTGTTGCATCTGAATGTAGAAACTCGCCCGATTACAACGGTATGTGTACTTTTCCCCTAGGCCGTTCTGGTTATTCGTTTCGAGCATCAGAACTGCGAAAATTTTGAGTTTCTCATGCATTTCTTACCTGCAAACTGCCATGTCTCGCGAACGGATTGACCAATCCGCAAAATTTCTGTTGCATCTGAAAGTAGAAACTCGCCCGATTACAACGGTATGCGTACTTTACAACTGGGCCGTTCTGGTTATTCGTTTCGAGAATCAGAACTGCGAAAATTTTGAGTTTCTCAAGCGTTTCTTACATCCAAACGGCCATATCTCGCGAACGGATTGACCAATCCGCAAAATTGCTGTTGCATCTGAAAGTATAAACTCGCCCGATTACAACGGTTAGCGAACTTTTCCCCTAGGCCGTTCTGGTTATTCGTTTCGAGCATCAGAACTGCGAAAATTTTGAGTTTCTCATGCATTTCTTACCTCCAAACTGCCATATCTCGCGAACGGATTGACCAATCCGCAAAGTTTCTGTTGCATCTGAAAGTAGAAACTCGCCCGATTACAACGGTATGCGAACTTTTCCCCTAGGCCTTTCTGGTTATTCGTTTCGAGCATCAGAACTGCGAAAATTTTGGGTTTCTCATGCATTTCTTACCTCCAAACTGCCATATCTCGCGAACGGAATGACCAATCCGCAAAACTTCTGTTGCATCTGAAAGTAGAAACCCGGCCGATTACAACGGTATGCGTACTTATCCCGTAGGCCGTTCTAGTTATTCGTTTCGAGCATCAGAAATGTGCAAATTTTGAGTTGCTCAAGCGTTTCTAACCTCCAAACTGCGATATCTCACGAACGGATTGACCAATCCGCAAAATTTCTGTCGCATCTGAAAGTAGAAACTCGCCCGATTACAACGGTAGGTGTACTTCTCCCCTAGGCCGTTCCAGTTATTCGTTTCGAGCATCGGAACTGCGAAAATTTTGAGTTTCTCATCCGTTTCTTACCTCCAAACTGCCATATCTCGCGAACGGATTGACCAATCCGCAAAATTTCTGTTGCATCTGAATGTAGAAACTCGCCCGATTACAACGGTATGTGTACTTTTCCCCTAGGCCGTTCTGGTTATTCGTTTCGAGCATCAGAACTGCGAAAATTTTGAGTTTCTCATGCATTTCTTACCTCCAAACTGCCATATCTCGCGAACGGAATGACCAATCCGCAAAACTTCTGTTGCATCTGAAAGTAGAAACCCGCCCGATTACAACGGTATGCGTACTTTTCCCGTAGGCCGTTCTAGTTATTCGTTTCGAGCATCAGAAATGTGAAAATTTTGAGTTGCTCAAGCGTTTCTAATCTCCAAACTGCGATATCTCGCGAACGGATTGACCAATCCGCAATATTTTTGTTGCATCTGAAAGTAGAAACTCGCCCGATTACAACGGTATGTGTACTTTTCCCCTAGGCCGTTCTAGTTATTCGTATCGAGCATCAGAACTGCGAAAATTTTGAGTTTCTCAAACGTTTCTTACCTCCAAACTGCCATATCTCGCGAACGCATTGACCAATCCGCAAAATTTCTGTTGCATCTGAAAGTAGAAACTCGCCCGATTACAACGGTATGCGTACTTTTCCCCTAGGCCGTTCTAGTTATCCGTTTCGAGCATCAGAACTGCGAAAATTTTGAGTTTCTCAAACGTTTCTTACCTCCAAACTGCCATATCTCGCGAACGGATTGACCAATCCGCAAAATTTCTGTTGCATCTGAATGTAGAAACTCGCCCGATTACAACGGTATGTGTACTTTTCCCCTAGGCCGTTCTGGTTATTCGTTTCGAGCATCAGAACTGCGAAAATTTTGAGTTTCTCATGCATTTCTTACCTCCAAACTGCCATATCTCGCGAACGGAATGACCAATCGGCAAAACTTCTGTTGCATCTGAAAGTAGAAACCCGGCCGATTACAACGGTATGCGTACTTTTCCCGTAGGCCGTTCTAGTTATTCGTTTCGAGCATCAGAAATGTGAAAATTTTGAGTTGCTCAAGCGTTTCTAACCTCCAAACTGCGATATCTCGCGAACGGATTGACCAATCCGCAAAATTTCTGTTGCATCTGAAAGTAGAAACTCGCCCGATTACAACGGTAGGTGTACTTTTCCCCTAGGCCGTTCTAGTTATTCGTATCGAGCATCAGAACTGCGAAAATTTTGAGTTTCTCAAACGTTTCTTACCTCCAAACTGCCATATCTCGCGAACGGATTGACCAATCCGCAAAATTTCTGTGGCATCTGAAAGTAGAAACTCGCCCGATTACAACGGTATGCGTACTTTTCCCCTAGGCCGTTCTAGTTATCCGTTTCGAGTATCAGAACTGCGAAAATTTTGAGTTTCTCAAACGTTTGTTACCTCCAAACTGCCATATCTCGCGAACGGAATGACCAATCCGCAAAACTTCTGTTGCATCTGAAAGTAGAAACCCGGCCGATTACAACGGTATGCGTACTTTTCCCCTAGGCCGTTCTAGTTATCCGTTTCGAGTATCAGAACTGCGAAAATTTTGAGTTTCTCAAACGTTTGTTACCTCCAAACTGCCATATCTCGCGAACGGATTGACCAATCCGCAAAATTTTTGTTGCATCTGAAAGTAGAAACTCGCCCGATTACAACGGTATGTGTACTTTTCCCCCAGGCCGTTCTATTTATTCGTATCGAGCATCAGAACTGCGAAAATTTTGAGTTTCTCAAACGTTTCTAACCTCCAAACTGCGATATCTCGCGAAAGGATTGTCCAATCCGCAAAATTTCTGTTGCATCTGAAAGTAGAAACTCGCCCGATTACAACGGTAGGTGTACTTCTCCCCTAGGCCGTTCCAGTTATTCGTTTCGAGCATCGGAACTGCGAAAATTTTGAGTTTCTCATCCGTTTCTTACCTCCAAACTGCCATATCTCGCGAACGGATTGACCAATCCGCAAAATTTCTGTTGCATCTGAATGTAGAAACTCGCCCGATTACAACGGTATGTGTACTTTTCCCCTAGGCCGTTCTAGTTATTCGTTTCGAGCATCAGAACTGCGAAAATTTTGAGTTTCTCAAACGTTTCTTACCTCCAAACTGCCATATCTCGCGAACGGATTGACCAATCCGCAAAATTTCTGTTGCATCTGAATGTAGAAACTCGCCCGATTACAACGGTATGTGTACTTTTCCCCTAGGCTGTTCTGGTTATTCGTTTCGAGCATCAGAACTGCGAAAATTTTGAGTTTCTCATGCATTTCTTACCTCCAAACTGCCATATCTCGCGAACGGATTGACCAATCCGCAAAATTTCTGTTGCATCTGAATGTAGAAACTCGCCCGATTACAACGGTATGTGTACTTTTCCCCTAGGCCGTTCTGGTTATTCGTTTCGAGCATCAGAACTGCGAAAATTTTGAGTTTCTCATGCATTTCTTACCTGCAAACTGCCATGTCTCGCGAACGGATTGACCAATCCGCAAAATTTCTGTTGCATCTGAAAGTAGAAACTCGCCCGATTACAACGGTATGCGTACTTTACCACTGGGCCGTTCTGGTTATTCGTTTCGAGAATCAGAACTGCGAAAATTTTGAGTTTCTCAAGCGTTTCTTACATCCAAACGGCCATATCTCGCGAACGGATTGACCAATCCGCAAAATTGCTGTTGCATCTGAAAGTATAAACTCGCCCGATTACAACGGTATATGAACCTTTCCCCTAGGCCGTTCTGGTTATTCGTTTCGAGCATCAGAACTGCGAAAATTTTGAGTTTCTCATGCATTTCTTACCTCCAAACTGCCATATCTCGCGAACGGATTGACCAATCCGCAAAGTTTCTGTTGCATCTGAAAGTAGAAACTCGCCCGATTACAACGGTATGCGAACTTTTCCCCTAGGCCTTTCTGGTTATTCGTTTCGAGCATCAGAACTGCGAAAATTTTGAGTTTCTCATGCATTTCTTACCTCCAAACTGCCATATCTCGCGAACGGATTGACCAATCCGCAAAATTTCTGTTGCATCTGAAAGTAGAAACTCGACCGATTACAACGGTATGCGTACTTTTCCCGTAGGCCGTTCTAGTTATTCGTTTCGAGCATCAGAAATGTGAACATTTTGAGTTGCTCAAGCGTTTCTAACCTCCAAACTGCGATATCTCGCGAACGGATTGTCCAATCCGCAAAATTTCTGTTGCATCTGAAAGTAGAAACTCGCCCGATTACAACGGTAGGTGTACTTTTCCCCTAGGCCGTTCTAGTTATCCGTTTCGAGCATCAGAACTGCGAAAATTTTGAGTTTCTCCAACGTTTCTTACCTCCAAACTGCCATATCTCGCGAACGGATTGACCAATCCGCAAAATTTCTGTTGCATCTGAATGTAGAAACTCGCCCGATTACAACGGTATGCGTACTTTGCCCCTAGGCCGTTCTGGTTATTCGTTTCGACCATCAGAACTGCGAAAATTTTGAGTTTCTCATGCATTTCTTACCTCCAAACTGCCATATCTCGCGAACGGAATGACCAATCCGCAAAGCTTCTGTTGCATCTGAAAGTAGAAACCCGGCCGATTACAACGGTATGCGTACTTTTCCCGTAGGCCGTTCTAGTTATTCGTTTCGAGCATCAGAAATGTGAAACTTTTGAGTTGCTCAAGTTTTTCTAACCTCCAAACTGCGATATCTCGCGAACGGATTGACCATTCCGCAAAATTTCTGTTGCATCTGAAAGTAGAAATTCGCCCGATTACAACGGTATGCGTACTTTTCCCGTAGGCCGTTCTAGTTATTCGTTTCGAGCATCAGAAATGTGAAACTTTTGAGTTGCTCAAGTTTTTCTAACCTCCAAACTGCGATATCTCGCGAACGGATTGACCATTCCGCAAAATTTCTGTTGCATCTGAAAGTAGAAATTCGCCCGATTACAACGGTAGGTGTACTTCTCCCCTAGGCCGTTCCAGTTATTCGTTTCGAGCATCGGAACTGCGAAAATTTTGAGTTTCTCATCCGTTTCTTACCTCCAAACTGCCATATCTCGCGACCGGATTGACCAATCCGCAAAATTTTTGTTGCATCTGAAAGTAGAAACTCGCCCGATTACAACGGTATGTGCACTTTTCCCCTAGGCCGTTCTAGTTATTCGTATCGAGCATCAGAACTGCGAAAATTTTGAGTTTCTCAAACGTTTCTTACCTCCAAACTGCCATATCTCGCGAACGGATTGACCAATCCGCAAAATTTCTGTTGCATCTGAAAGTAGAAACTCGCCCGATTACAACGGTATGCGTACTTTTCCCCTAGGCCGTTCTAGTTATCCGTTTCGAGCATCAGAACTGCGAAAATTTTGAGTTTCTCAAACGTTTCTTACCTCCAAACTGCCATATCTCGCGAACGGATTGACCAATCCGCAAAATTTCTGTTGCATCTGAATGTAGAAACTCGCCCGATTACAACGGTATGTGTACTTTTCCCCTAGGCCGTTCTGGTTATTCGTTTCGAGCATCAGAACTGCGAAAATTTTGAGTTTCGCAAACGTTTCTTACTTCCAAACTGCCATATCTCGGGAACGGATTGAGCAATCCGCAAAATTTCTGTTGCATCTGTTAGTAGAAACTCGCCCGATTACAACGGTATGTGTACTTTTCCCCTAGGCCGTTTCAGTTATTCGTTTCGAGCATCAGAACTGCGAAAATTTTGAGTTTCTCATCCGTTTCTTACCTCCAAACTGCCATATCTCGCGAACGGATTGACCAATCCGCAAAATTTTTGTTGCATCTGAAAGTAGAAACTCGCCCGATTACAACGGTATGCGTACTTTACCACTGGGCCGTGCTGGTTATTCGTTTCGAGAATCAGAACTGCGAAAATTTTGAGTTTCTCAAGCGTTTCTTACATGCAAACTGCCATGTCTCGCGAACGGATTGACCAATCCGCAAAATTTCTGTTGCATCTGAAAGTAGAAACTCGCCCGATTACAACGTTATGCGTACTTTACCACTGGGCCGTTCTGGTTATTCGTTCCGAGCATCAGAACTGCGAAAATTTTGAGATTCTCAAGCGTTTCTTACCTCCAAACTGCCATATCTCGCGAACGGATTGACCAATCCGCAATATTTCTGTTGCATCTGAAAGTAGAAACTCGCCCGATTACAACGGTATGCGTACTTTTCCCCTAGGCCGTTCTAGTTATGCTTGTCGAGCATCGGAACTGCGAAAATTTTGAGTTTCTCAAGCGTTTCTAACCTCCAAACTGCGATATCTCGCGAACGGATTGACCAATCCGCAAAATTTCTGTTTCATCTGAAAGTAGAAACTCGCCCGATTACAACGGTAGGTGTACTATTCCCCTAGGCCGTTCTAGTTATTCGTATCGAGCATCAGAACTGCGAAAATTTTGAGTTTCTCAAACGTTTCTTACCTCCAAACTGCCATATCTCGCGAACGGATTGACCAATCCGCAAAATTTCTGTGGCATCTGAAAGTAGAAACTCGCCCGATTACAACGGTATGCGTACTTTTCCCCTAGGCCGTTCTAGTTATCCGTTTCGAGTATCAGAACTGCGAAAATTTTGAGTTTCTCAAACGTTTGTTACCTCCAAACTGCCATATCTCGCGAACGGATTGACCAATCCGCAAAATTTTTGTTGCATCTGAAAGTAGAAACTCGCCCGATTACAACGGTATGTGTACTTTTCCCCTAGGCCGTTCTATTTATTCGTATCGAGCATCAGAACTGCGAAAATTTTGAGTTTCTCAAACGTTTCTAACCTCCAAACTGCGATATCTCGCGAACGGATTGACCAATCCGCAAAATTTCTGTTGCATCTGAAAGTAGAAACTCGCCCGATTACAACGGTAGGTGTACTTTTCCCCTAGGCCGTTCTAGTTATTCGTATCGAGCATCAGAACTGCGAAAATTTTGAGTTTCTCAAACGTTTCTTACCTCCAAACTGCCATATCTCGCGAACGGATTGACCAATCCGCAAAATTTCTGTTGCATCTGAATGTAGAAACTCGCCCGATTACAACGGTGTGTGTACTTTTCCCCTAGGTCGTTCTGGATATTCGTTTCGAGCATCAGAACTGCGAAAATTTTGAGTTTCTCATGCATTTCTTACCTCCAAACTGCCATATCTCGCGAACGGATTGACCAATCCGCAAAATTTCTGTTGCATCTGAAAGTAGAAACTCGACCGATTACAACGGTATGCGTACTTTTCCCGTAGGCCGTTCTAGTTATTCGTTTCGAGCATCAGAAATGTGAACATTTTGAGTTGCTCAAGCGTTTCTAACCTCCAAACTGCGATATCTCGCGAACGGATTGTCCAATCCGCAAAATTTCTGTTGCATCTGAAAGTAGAAACTCGCCCGATTACAAGGGTATGTGTACTTTTCCCCTAGGCCGTTCTATTTATTCGTATCGAGCATCAGAACTGCGAAAATTTTGAGTTTCTCAAACGTTTCTTACCTCCAAACTGCCATATCTCGCGAACGGATTGACCAATCCGCAAAATTTTTGTTGCATCTGAAAGTAGAAACTCGCCCGATTACAAGGGTATGTGTACTTTTCCCCTAGGCCGTTCTATTTATTCGTATCGAGCATCAGAACTGCGAAAATTTTGAGTTTCTCCAACGTTTCTTACCTCCAAACTGCCATATCTCGCGAACGGATTGACCAATCCGCAAAATTTCTGTTGCATCTGAATGTAGAAACTCGCCCGATTACAACGGTATGCGTACTTTGCCCCTAGGCCGTTCTGGTTATTCGTTTCGACCATCAGAACTGCGAAAATTTTGAGTTTCTCATGCATTTCTTACCTCCAAACTGCCATATCTCGCGAACGGAATGACCAATCCGCAAAGCTTCTGTTGCATCTGAAAGTAGAAACCCGGCCGATTACAACGGTATGCGTACTTTTCCCGTAGGCCGTTCTAGTTATTCGTTTCGAGCATCAGAAATGTGAAACTTTTGAGTTGCTCAAGTTTTTCTAACCTCCAAACTGCGATATCTCGCGAACGGATTGACCATTCCGCAAAATTTCTGTTGCATCTGAAAGTAGAAATTCGCCCGATTACAACGGTAGGTGTACTTCTCCCCTAGGCCGTTCCAGTTATTCGTTTCGAGCATCGGAACTGCGAAAATTTTGAGTTTCTCATCCGTTTCTTACCTCCAAACTGCCATATCTCGCGACCGGATTGAGCAATCCGCAAAATTTTTGTTGCATCTGAAAGTAGAAACTCGCCCGATTACAACGGTATGTGCACTTTTCCCCTAGGCCGTTCTAGTTATTCGTATCGAGCATCAGAACTGCGAAAATTTTGAGTTTCTCAAACGTTTCTTACCTCCAAACTGCCATATCTCGCGAACGGATTGACCAATCCGCAAAATTTCTGTTGCATCTGAAAGTAGAAACTCGCCCGATTACAACGGTATGCGTACTTTTCCCCTAGGCCGTTCTAGTTATCCGTTTCGAGCATCAGAACTGCGAAAATTTTGAGTTTCTCAAACGTTTCTTACCTCCAAACTGCCATATCTCGCGAACGGATTGACCAATCCGCAAAATTTCTGTTGCATCTGAATGTAGAAACTCGCCCGATTACAACGGTATGTGTACTTTTCCCCTAGGCCGTTCTGGTTATTCGTTTCGAGCATCAGAACTGCGAAAATTTTGAGTTTCGCAAACGTTTCTTACTTCCAAACTGCCATATCTCGGGAACGGATTGAGCAATCCGCAAAATTTCTGTTGCATCTGTTAGTAGAAACTCGCCCGATTACAACGGTATGTGTACTTTTCCCCTAGGCCGTTTCAGTTATTCGTTTCGAGCATCAGAACTGCGAAAATTTTGAGTTTCTCATCCGTTTCTTACCTCCAAACTGCCATATCTCGCGAACGGATTGACCAATCCGCAAAATTTTTGTTGCATCTGAAAGTAGAAACTCGCCCGATTACAACGGTATGCGTACTTTACCACTGGGCCGTGCTGGTTATTCGTTTCGAGAATCAGAACTGCGAAAATTTTGAGTTTCTCAAGCGTTTCTTACATGCAAACTGCCATGTCTCGCGAACGGATTGACCAATCCGCAAAATTTCTGTTGCATCTGAAAGTAGAAACTCGCCCGATTACAACGTTATGCGTACTTTACCACTGGGCCGTTCTGGTTATTCGTTCCGAGCATCAGAACTGCGAAAATTTTGAGATTCTCAAGCGTTTCTTACCTCCAAACTGCCATATCTCGCGAACGGATTGACCAATCCGCAATATTTCTGTTGCATCTGAAAGTAGAAACTCGCCCGATTACAACGGTATGCGTACTTTTCCCCTAGGCCGTTCTAGTTATGCTTGTCGAGCATCGGAACTGCGAAAATTTTGAGTTTCTCAAGCGTTTCTAACCTCCAAACTGCGATATCTCGCGAACGGATTGACCAATCCGCAAAATTTCTGTTTCATCTGAAAGTAGAAACTCGCCCGATTACAACGGTAGGTGTACTATTCCCCTAGGCCGTTCTAGTTATTCGTATCGAGCATCAGAACTGCGAAAATTTTGAGTTTCTCAAACGTTTCTTACCTCCAAACTGCCATATCTCGCGAACGGATTGACCAATCCGCAAAATTTCTGTGGCATCTGAAAGTAGAAACTCGCCCGATTACAACGGTATGCGTACTTTTCCCCTAGGCCGTTCTAGTTATCCGTTTCGGGTATCAGAACTGCGAAAATTTTGAGTTTCTCAAACGTTTGTTACCTCCAAACTGCCATATCTCGCGAACGGATTGACCAATCCGCAAAATTTTTGTTGCATCTGAAAGTAGAAACTCGCCCGATTACAACGGTATGTGTACTTTTCCCCTAGGCCGTTCTATTTATTCGTATCGAGCATCAGAACTGCGAAAATTTTGAGTTTCTCAAACGTTTCTAACCTCCAAACTGCGATATCTCGCGAACGGATTGACCAATCCGCAAAATTTCTGTTGCATCTGAAAGTAGAAACTCGCCCGATTACAACGGTAGGTGTACTTCTCCCCTAGGCCGTTCCAGTTATTCGTTTCGAGCATCGGAACTGCGAAAATTTTGAGTTTCTCATCCGTTTCTTACCTCCAAACTGCCATATCTCGCGAACGGATTGACCAATCCGCAAAATTTTTGTTGCATCTGAAAGTAGAAACTCGCCCGATTAAAACGGTATGTGTACTTTTCCCCTAGGCCGTCCTAGTTATTCGTATCGAGCATCAGAACTGCGAAAATTTTGAGTTTCTCAAACGTTTCTTACCTCCAAACTGCCATATCTCGCGAACGGATTGACCAATCCGCAAAATTTCTGTTGCATCTGAATGTAGAAACTCGCCCGATTACAACGGTGTGTGTACTTTTCCCCTAGGCCGTTCTGGATATTCGTTTCGAGCATCAGAACTGCGAAAATTTTGAGTTTCTCATGCATTTCTTACCTCCAAACTGCCATATCTCGCGAACGGAATGACCAATCCGCAAAACTTCTGTTGCATCTGAAAGTAGAAACCCGGCCGATTACAACGGTATGCATACTTTTCCCGTAGGCCGTTCTAGTTATTCGTTTCGAACATCAGAAATGTGAAAATTTTGAGTTGCTCAAGCGTTTCTAACCTCCAAACTGCGATATCTCGCGAACGGATTGACCAATCCGCAAAATTTCTGTTGCATCTGAAAGTAGAAACTCGCCCGATTACAACGGTAGGTGTACTTCTCCCCTAGGCCGTTCCAGTTATTCGTTTCGAGCATCGGAACTGCGAAAATTTTGAGTTTCTCATCCGTTTCTTACCTCCAAACTGCCATATCTCGCGAACGGATTGACCAATCCGCAAAATTTTTGTTGCATCTGAAAGTAGAAACTCGCCCGATTACAACGGTATGTGTACTTTTCCCCTAGGCCGTCCTAGTTATCCGTTTCGAGCATCAGAACTGCGAAAATTTTGAGTTTCTCAAACGTTTGTTACCTCCAAACTGCCATATCTCGCGAACGGATTGACAAATCCGCAAAATTTTTGTTGCATCTGAAAGTAGAAACTCGCCCGATTACAACGGTATGTGTACTTTTCCCCTAGGCCGTTCTATTTATTCGTATCGAGCATCAGAACTGCGAAAATTTTGAGTTTCTCAAACGTTTCTTACCTCCAAACTGCCATATCTCGCGAACGGATTGACCAATCCGCAAAATTTCTGTTGCGTCTGAATGCAGAAACTCGCCCGACTACAACGGTGTGTGTACTTTTCCCCTAGGCCGTTCTGGTTATTCGTTTCGAGCATCAGAAATGCGAAAATTTTGAGTTTCTCATGCATTTCTTACCTCCAAACTGCCATATCTCGCGAACTGAATGACCAATCCGCAAAACTTCTGTTGCATCTGAAAGTAGAAACCCGGCCGATTACAACGGTATGCGTACTTTTCCCGTAGGCCGTTCTAGTTATTCGTTTCGAGCATCAGAAATGTGAAAATTTTGAGTTGCTCAAGCGTTTCTAACATCCAAACTGCGATATCTCGCGAACGGATTGACCAATCCGCAATATTTCTGTTGCATCTGAAAGTAGAAACTCGCCCGATTACAACGGTAGGTGTACTTTTCCCCTAGGCCGTTCTAGTTATTCGTATCGAGCATCAGAACTGCGAAAATTTTGAGTTTCTCAAACGTTTCTTACCTCCAAACTGCCATATCTCGCGAACGGATTGACCAATCCGCAAAATTTCTGTTGCATCTGAAAGTAGAAACTCGCCCGATTGCAACGGTATGCGTACTTTTCCCCTAGGCCGTTCTAGTTATCCGTTTCGAGCATCAGAACTGCGAAAATTTTGAGTTTCTCAAACGTTTGTTACCTCCAAACTGCCATATCTCGCGAACGGATTGACCAATCCGCAAAATTTCTGTTGCATCTGAATGTAGAAACTCGCCCGATTACAACGGTGTGTGTACTTTTCCCCTAGGCCGTCCTGGTTATTCGTTTCGAGCATCAGAACTGCGAAAATTTTGAGTTTCTCATGCATTTCTTACCTCCAAACTGCCATATCTCGCGAACGGAATGACCTATCCGCAAAACTTCTGTTGCATCTGAAAGTAGAAACCCGGCCGATTACAACGGTATGCATACTTTTCCCCTAGGCCGTTCTAGTTATCCGTTTCGAGCATCAGAACTGCGAAAATTTTGAGTTTCTCAAACGTTTCTTACCTCCAAACTGCCATATCTCGCGAACGGATTGACCAATCCGCAAAATTTCTGTTGCATCTGAAAGTAGAAACTCGCCCGATTACAACGGTATGTGTACTTTTCCCCTAAGCCGTTCTATTTATTCGTATCGAGCATCAGAACTGCGAAAATTTTGAGTTTCTCAAACGTTTCTTACCTCCAAACTGCCATATCTCGCGAACGGATTGACCAATCCGCAAAATTTCTGTTGCATATGAATCTAGAAACTCGCCCGATTACAACGGTATGTGTACTTTTCCCCTAGGCCGTTCTAGTTATTCGTATCGAGCATCAGAACTGCGAAAATTTTGAGTTTCTCAAACGTTTCTTACCTCCAAACTGCCATATCTCGCGAACGGATTGACCAATCCGCAAAATTTCTGTTGCATCTGAAAGTAGAAACTCGCCCGATTACAACGGTATGCGTACTTTTCCCCTAGGCCGTTCTAGTTATCCGTTTCGAGCATCAGAACTGCGAAAATTTTGAGTTTCTCAAACGTTTGTTACCTCCAAACTGCCATATCTCGCGAACGGATTGACCAATCCGCAAAATTTTTGTTGCATCTGAAAGTAGAAACTCGCCCGATTACAACGGTATGTGTACTTTTCCCCTAGGCCGTTCTATTTATTCGTATCGAGCATCAGAACTGCGAAAATTTTGAGTTTCTCAAACGTTTGTTACCTCCAAACTGCCATATCTCGCGAACGGATTGACCAATCCGCAAAATTTTTGTTGCATCTGAAAGTAGAAACTCGCCCGATTACAACGGTATGTGTACTTTTCCCCTAGGCCGTCCTGGTTATTCGTTTCGAGCATCAGAAGTGCGAAAATTTTGAGTTTCTCATGCATTTCTTACCTCCAAACTGCCATATCTCGCGAACGGAATGACCAATCCGCAAAACTTCTGTTGCATCTGAAAGTAGAAACCCGGCCGATTACAACGGTATGCGTACTTTTCCCGTAGGCCGTTCTAGTTATTCGTTTCGAGCATCAGAAATGTGAACATTTTGAGTTGCTCAAGCGTTTCTAACCTCCAAACTGCGATATCTCGCGAACGGATTGACCAATCCGCAAAATTTCTGTTGCATCTGAAAGTAGAAACTCGCCCGATTACAACGGTAGGTGTACTTCTCCCCTAGGCCGTTCCAGTTATTCGTTTCGAGCATCGGAACTGCGAAAATTTTGAGTTTCTCATCCGTTTCTTACCTCCAAACTGCCATATCTCGCGAACGGATTGACCAATCCGCAAAATTTTTGTTGCATCTGAAAGTAGAAACTCGCCCGATTACAACGGTATGTGTACTTTTCCCCTAGGCCGTTCTATTTATTCGTATCGAGCATCAGAACTGCGAAAATTTTGAGTTTTTCAAACGTTTCTTACCTCCAAACTGCCATATCTCGCGAACGGATTGACCAATCCGCAAAATTTCTGTTGCATATGAATGTAGAAACTCGCCCGATTACAACGGTATGTGTACTTTTCCCCTAGGCCGTTCTGGTTATTCGTTTCGAGCATCAGAACTGCGAAAATTTTGAGTTTCTCATGCATTTCTTACCTCCAAACTGCCATATCTCGCGAACGGAATGACCAATCCGCAAAACTTCTGTTGCATCTGAAAGTAGAAACCCGGCCGATTACAACGGTATGCGTACTTTTCCCGTAGGCCATTCTAGTTATTAGTTTCGAGCATCAGAAATGTGAAAATTTTGAGTTTCTCATCCGTTTCTTACCTCCAAACTGCCATATCTCGCGAACGGATTGACCAATCCGCAAAATTTTTGTTGCATCTGAAAGTAGAAACTCGCCCGATTACAACGGTAAGTGTACTTTTCCCCTAGGCCGTTCTAGTTATTCGTATCGAGCATCAGAACGGCGAAAATTTTGAGTTTCTCAAACGTTTCTTACCTCCAAACTGCCATATCTCGCGAACGGATTGAACAATCCGCAAAATTTCTGTTGCATCTGAATGTAGAAACTCGCCCGATTACAACGGTATTTGTACTTTTCCCCTAGGCCGTTCTGGTTATTCGTTTGGAGCATCAGAACTGCGAAAATTTTGAGTTTCTCATGCATTTCTTACCTCCAAACTGCCATATCTCGCGAACGGAATGACCAGTCCGCAAAACTTCTGTTGCATCTGAAAGTAGAAACCCGGCCGATTACAACGGTATGCGTACTTTTCCCGTAGGCCGTTCTAGTTATTCGTTTCGAGCATCAGAAATGTGAAAATTTTGAGTTGCTCAAGCGTTTCTAACCTCCAAACTGCGATATCTCGCGAACGGATTGACCAATCCGCAAAATTTCTGTTGCATCTGAAAGTAGAAACTCGCCCGATTACAACGGTAGGTGTACTTCTCCCCTAGGCCGTTCCAGTTATTCGTTTCGAGCATCGGAACTGCGAATATTTTGAGTTTCTCATCCGTTTCTTACCTCCAAACTGCCATATCTCGCGAACGGATTGACCAATCCGCAAAATTTTTGTTGCATCTGAAAGTAGAAACTCGCCCGATTACAACGGTATGTGTACTTTTCCCCTAGGCCGTTCCAGTTATTCGTTTCGAGCATCGGTACTACGAAAATTTTGAGTTTCTCATCCGTTTCTTACCTCCAAACTGCCATAACTCGCGAACGGATTGACCAATCCGCAAAATTTCTGTTGCATCTGAAAGTAGAAACTCGCCCGATTACAACGGTATGCGCACTTTTCCCCTAGGCCGTTCTAGTTATTCGTTTCGAGCATCAGAACTGCGAAAATTTTGAGTTTCTCAAGCGTTTCTTACCTCCAAATTGCCATATCTCGCGAACGGATTGACCAATCCGCAAAATTTCTGTTGCATCTGAAAGTAGAAACTCGCCCGATCACAACGGTATGAGTACTTTTCCCCTAGGCTGTTCTAGTTATCCGTTTCGAGCATCAGAACTGCGAAAATTTTGAGTTTCTCATGCATTTCTTACCTCCAAACTGCCATATCTCGCGAACGGATTGACCAATCCGCAAAATTTCTGTTGCATCTGAATGTAGAAACTCGCCCGATTACAACGTTATGTGTACTTTTCCCCTAGGCCGTTCTGGTTATTCGTTTCGAGCATCAGAACTGCGCAAATTTTGAGTTTCTCATGCATTTCTTACCTCCAAACTGCCATATCTCGCGAACGGATTGACCAATCCGCAAAATTTCTGTTGCATTAGAATGTAGAAACACGCCCGATTACAACGGTATGCGTACTCTTCCCCTAGGCCGTTCTGATTATTCGTTTCGAGCATCAGAACAGCGAAAATTTTGAGTTTCTCAAGCGTTTCTCACCTCCAAACTGCCATATCTCGCGAACGGATTGACCAATCCGCAAAATTTCTGTTGCATCTGAAAGTAGATACTCGCCCGATTACAACGGTATGCGTACTTTTCCCCTAGGCCGTTCTAGTTATGCTTGTCGAGCATCAGAACTGCGAAAATTTTGAGTTTCCCAAGCGTTTCTTACCTCCAAACTGCCATATCTCGCGAACGGATCGACCAATCCGCAATATTTCTGTTGCATCTGAAAGTAGAAACTCGCCCGATTACAACGGTATGCGTACTTTTCCCCTAGGCCGTTCTATTTATTCGTTTCGAGCATCAGAACTGCGAAAATTTTGAGTTTCTCAAACGTTTCTTACCTCCAAACTGCCATATCTCGCGAACGGATTGACCAATCCGCAAAATTTCTGTTGCATCTGAATGTAGAAACTCGCTCGATTACAACGGTAAGTGTACTTTTCCCCTAGGCCGTTCTAGTTATTCGTATCGAGCATCAGAACTGCGAAAATTTTGAGTTTCTCAAACGTTTCTTACCTCCAAACTGCCATATCTCGCGAACGGATTGACCAATCCGCAAAATTTCTGTTGCATCTGAATGTAGAAACTCGCCCGATTACAACGGTATTTGTACTTTTCCCCTAGGCCGTTCTGGTTATTCGTTTGGAGCATCAGAACTGCCAAAATTTTGAGTTTCTCATGCATTTCTTACCTCCAAACTGCCATATCTCGCGAACGGAATGACCAATCCGCAAAACTTATGTTGCATCTGAAAGTAGAAACCCGCCCGATTACAACGGTATGCGTACTTTTCCCGTAGGCCGTTCTAGTTATTCGTTTCGAGCATCAGAAATGTGAAAATTTTGAGTTGCTCAAGCGTTTCTAACCTCCAAACTGCAATATCTCGCGAACGGATTGACCAATCCGCAAAATTTCTGTTGCATCTGAAAGTAGAAACTCGCCCGATTACAACGGTAGGTGTACTCTTCCCCTAGGCCGTTCTGATTATTCGTTTCGAGCATCAGAACAGCGAAAATTTTGAGTTTCTCAAGCGTTTCTCACCTCCAAACTGCCATATCTCGCGAACGGATTGACCAATCCGCAAAATTTCTGTTGCATCTGAAAGTAGATACTCGCCCGATTACAACGGTATGCGTACTTTTCCCCTAGGCCGTTCTAGTTATGCTTGTCGAGCATCAGAACTGCGAAAATTTTGAGTTTCCCAAGCGTTTCTTACCTCCAAACTGCCATATCTCGCGAACGGATCGACCAATCCGCAAAATTTCTGTTGCATCTGAAAGTAGAAACTCGCCCGATTACAACGGTATGCGCACTTTTCCCCTAGGCCGTTCTAGTTATCCGTTTCGAGCATCAGAACTGCGAAAATTTTGAGTTTCTCATGCATTTCTTACCTCCAAACTGCCATATCTCGCGAACGGATTGACCAATCCGCAAAATTTCTGTTGCATCTGAATGTAGAAACTCGCCCGATTACAACGTTATGTGTACTTTTCCCCTAGGCCGTTCAGGTTATTCGTTTCGAGCATCAGAACTGCGCAAATTTTGAGTTTCTCATGCATTTCTTACCTCCAAACTGCCATATCTCGCGAACGGATTGACCAATCCGCAAAATTTCTGTTGCATTAGAATGTAGAAACACGCCCGATTACAACGGTATGCGTACTCTTGCCCTAGGCCGTTCTGATTATTCGTTTCGAGCATCAGAACAGCGAAAATTTTGAGTTTCTCAAGCGTTTCTCACCTCCAAACTGCCATATCTCGCGAACGGATTGACCAATCCGCAAAATTTCTGTTGCATCTGAAAGTAGATACTCGCCCGATTACAACGGTATGCGTACTTTTCCCCTAGGCCGTTCTAGTTATGCTTGTCGAGCATCAGAACTGCGAAAATTTTGAGTTTCCCAAGCGTTTCTTACCTCCAAACTGCCATATCTCGCGAACGGATCGACCAATCCGCAAAATTTCTGTTGCATCTGAAAGTAGAAACTCGCCCGATTACAACGGTATGCGTACTTTTCCCCTAGGCCGTTCTAGTTATTCGTTTCGAGCATCAGAACTGCGAAAATTTTGAGTTTCTCAAACGTTTCTTACCTCCAAACTGCCATATCTCGCGAACGGATTGACCAATCCGCAAAATTTCTGTTGCATCTGAATGTAGAAACTCGCTCGATTACAACGGTAAGTGTACTTTTCCCCTAGGCCGTTCTAGTTATTCGTATCGAGCATCAGAACTGCGAAAATTTTGAGTTTCTCAAACGTTTCTTACCTCCAAACTGCCATATCTCGCGAACGGATTGACCAATCCGCAAAATTTCTGTTGCATCTGAATGTAGAAACTCGCCCGATTACAACGGTATTTGTACTTTTCCCCTAGGCCGTTCTGGTTATTCGTTTGGAGCATCAGAACTGCGAAAATTTTGAGTTTCTCATGCATTTCTTACCTCCAAACTGCCATATCTCGCGAACGGAATGACCAATCCGCAAAACTTATGTTGCATCTGAAAGTAGAAACCCGCCCGATTACAACGGTATGCGTACTTTTCCCGTAGGCCGTTCTAGTTATTCGTTTCGAGCATCAGAAATGTGAAAATTTTGAGTTGCTCAAGCGTTTCTAACCTCCAAACTGCAATATCTCGCGAACGGATTGACCAATCCGCAAAATTTCTGTTGCATCTGAAAGTAGAAACTCGCCCGATTACAACGGTAGGTGTACTCTTCCCCTAGGCCGTTCTGATTATTCGTTTCGAGCATCAGAACAGCGAAAATTTTGAGTTTCTCAAGCGTTTCTCACCTCCAAACTGCCATATCTCGCGAACGGATTGACCAATCCGCAAAATTTCTGTTGCATCTGAAAGTAGATACTCGCCCGATTACAACGGTATGCGTACTTTTCCCCTAGGCCGTTCTAGTTATGCTTGTCGAGCATCAGAACTGCGAAAATTTTGAGTTTCCCAAGCGTTTCTTACCTCCAAACTGCCATATCTCGCGAACGGATCGACCAATCCGCAAAATTTCTGTTGCATCTGAAAGTAGAAACTCGCCCGATTACAACGGTATGCGTACTTTTCCCCTAGGCCGTTCTAGTTATTCGTTTCGAGCATCAGAACTGCGAAAATTTTGAGTCTCTCAAACGTTTCTTACCTCCAAACTGCCATATCTCGCGAACGGATTGACCAATCCGCAAAATTTCTGTTGCATCTGAATGTAGAAACTCGCCCGATTACAACGGTAAGTGTACTTTTCCCCTAGGCCGTTCTAGTTATTCGTATCGAGCATCAGAACTGCGAAAATTTTGAGTTTCTCAAACGTTTCTTACCTCCAAACTGCCATATCTCGCGAACGGATTGACCAATCCGCAAAATTTCTGTTGCATCTGAATGTAGAAACTCGCCCGATTACAACGGTATTTGTACTTTTCCCCTAGGCCGTTCTGGTTATTCGTTTGGAGCATCAGAACTGCGAAAATTTTGAGTTTCTCATGCATTTCTTACCTCCAAACTGCCATATCTCGCGAACGGAATGACCAATCCGCAAAACTTCTGTTGCATCTGAAAGTAGAAACCCGCCCGATTACAACGGTATGCGTACTTTTCCCGTAGGCCGTTCTAGTTATTCGTTTCGAGCATCAGAAATTTGAAAATTTTGAGTTGCTCAAGCGTTTCTAACCTCCAAACTGCAATATCTCGCGAACGGATTGACCAATCCGCAAAATTTCTGTTGCATCTGAAAGTAGAAACTCGCCCGATTACAACGGTAGGTGTACTTTTCCCCTAGGCCGTTCTAGTTAATCGTATCGAGCATCAGAACTGCGAAAATTTTGAGTTCCTCAAACGTTTGTTACCTCCAAACTACCATATCTCGCGAACGGATTGACCAATCCGCAAAATTTTTGTTGCATCTGAAAGTAGAAACTCGCCCGATTACAACGGTGTGTGTACTTTTCCCCTAGGCCGTTCTATTTATTCGTATCGATCATCAGAACTGCGAAAATTTTGAGTTTCTCAAACGTTTCTTACCTCCAAACTGCCATATCTCGCGAACGGATTGACCAATCCGCAAAATTTCTGTTGCATCTGAATGTAGAAACTCGCCCGATTACAACGGTATTTGTACTTTTCCCCTAGGCCGTTCTGGTTACTCGTTTCGAGCATCAGAAATGTGAAAATTTTGAGTTGCTCAAGCGTTTCTAACCTCCAAACTGCGATATCTCGCGAACGGATTGACCAATCCGCAAAATTTCTGTTGCACCTGAAAGTAGAAACTCGCCCGATTACAACGGTAGGTGTACTTTTCCCCTATGCCGTTCCAGTTATTCGTTTCGAGCATCGGTACTGCGAAAATTTTGAGTTTCTCATCCGTTTCTTACCTCCAAACTGCCATAACTCGCGAACGGATTGACCAATCCGCAAAATTTCTGTTGCATCTGAAAGTAGAAACTCGCCCGATTACAACGGTATGCGCACTTTTCCCCTAGGCCGTTCTAGTTATTCGTTTCGAGCATCAGAACTGCGAAAATTTTGAGTTTCTCAAGCGTTTCTTACCTCCAAATTGCCATATCTCGCGAACGGATTGACCAATCCGCAAAATTTCTGTTGCATCTGAAAGTAGAAACTCGCCCGATCACAACGGTATGAGTACTTTTCCCCTAGGCTGTTCTAGTTATCCGTTTCGAGCATCAGAACTGCGAAAATTTTGAGTTTCTCATGCATTTCTTACCTCCAAACTGCCATATCTCGCGAACGGATTGACCAATCCGCAAAATTTCTGTTGCATCTGAATGTAGAAACTCGCCCGATTACAACGTTATGTGTACTTTTCCCCTAGGCCGTTCTGGTTATTCGTTTCGAGCATCAGAACTGCGCAAATTTTGAGTTTCTCATGCATTTCTTACCTCCAAACTGCCATATCTCGCGAACGGATTGACCAATCCGGAAAATTTCTGTTGCATTAGAATGTAGAAACTCGCCCGATTACAACGGTATGCGTACTCTTCCCCTAGGCCGTTCTGATTATTCGTTTCGAGCATCAGAACAGCGAAAATTTTGAGTTTCTCAAGCGTTTCTCACCTCCAAACTGCCATATCTCGCGAACGGATTGACCAATCCGCAAAATTTCTGTTGCATCTGAATGTAGAAACTCGCCCAATTACAACGTTATGTGTACTTTTCCCCTAGGCCGTTCTGGTTATTCGTTTCGAGCATCAGAACTGCGAAAATTTTGAGTTTCTCATGCATTTCTTACCTCCAAACTGCCATATCTCGCGAACGGATTGACTAATCCGCAAAATTTCTGTTGCATTAGAAAGTAGAAACTCGCCCGATTACAACGGTATGCGTACTTTTCCCCTAGGCCGTTCTGGTTATTCGTTTCGAGCATCAGAACTGCGAAAATTTTGAGTTTCTCAAGCGTTTCTCACCTCCAAACTGCCATATCTCGCGAACGGATTGACCAATCCGCAAAATTTCTGTTGCATCTGAAAGTAGAAACTCGCCCGATTACAACGGTATGCGTACTTTTCCCCTAGGCCGTTCTAGTTATGCTTGTCGAGCATCAGAACTGCGAAAATTTTGAGTTTCCCAAGCGTTTCTTACATCCAAACTGCCATATCTCGCGAACGGATTGACCAATCCGCAAAATTTCTGTTGCATCTGAAAGTAGAAACTCGCCCGATTACAACGGCAGGTGTACTTTTCCCCTAGGCCGTTCCAGTTATTCGTTTCGAGCATCGGTACTGCGAAAATTTTGAGTTTCTCATCCGTTTCTCACCTCCAAACTGCCATAACTCGCGAACGGATTGACCAATCCGCAAAATTTCTGTTGCATCTGAAAGTAGAAACTCGCCCGATTACAACGGTATGCGCACTTTTCCCCTAGGCCGTTCTAGTTATTCGTTTCGAGCATCAGAACTGCGAAAATTTTGAGTTTCTCAAGCGTTTCTTACCTCCAAACTGCCATATCTCGCGAACGGATTGACCAATCCGCAAAATTTCTGTTGCATCTGAAAGTAGAAACTCGCCCGATCACAACGGTATGCGTACTTTTCCCCTAGGCTGTTCTAGTTATCCGTTTCGAGCATCAGAACTGCGAAAATTTTGAGTTTCTCATGCATTTCTTACCTCCAAACTGCCATATCTCGCGAACGGATTGACCAATCCGCAAAATTTCTGTTGCATTAGAAAGTAGAAACTCGCCCGATCACAACGGTATGTGTACTTTTCCCCTAGGCCGTTCTGGTTATTCGTTTCGAGCATCAGAACTGCGCAAATTTTGAGTTTCTCATGCATTTCTTACCTCCAAACTGCCATATCTCGCGAACGGATTGACCAATCCGGAAAATTTCTGTTGCATTAGAATGTAGAAACTCGCCCGATTACAACGGTATGCGTACTCTTCCCCTAGGCCGTTCTGATTATTCGTTTCGAGCATCAGAACAGCGAAAATTTTGAGTTTCTCAAGCGTTTCTCACCTCCAAACTGCCATATCTCGCGAACGGATTGACCAATCCGCAAAATTTCTGTTGCATCTGAATGTAGAAACTCGCCCAATTACAACGTTATGTGTACTTTTCCCCTAGGCCGTTCTGGTTATTCGTTTCGAGCATCAGAACTGCGAAAATTTTGAGTTTCTCATGCATTTCTTACCTCCAAACTGCCATATCTCGCGAACGGATTGACTAATCCGCAAAATTTCTGTTGCATTAGAAAGTAGAAACTCGCCCGATTACAACGGTATGCGTACTTTTCCCCTAGGCCGTTCTGGTTATTCGTTTCGAGCATCAGAACTGCGAAAATTTTGAGTTTCTCAAGCGTTTCTCACCTCCAAACTGCCATATCTCGCGAACGGATTGACCAATCCGCAAAATTTCTGTTGCATCTGAAAGTAGAAACTCGCCCGATTACAACGGTATGCGTACTTTTCCCCTAGGCCGTTCTAGTTATGCTTGTCGAGCATCAGAACTGCGAAAATTTTGAGTTTCCCAAGCGTTTCTTACCTCCAAACTGCCATATCTCGCGAACGGATTGACCAATCCGCAAAATTTCTGTTGCATCTGAAAGTAGAAACTCGCCCGATTACAACGGCAGGTGTACTTTTCCCCTAGGCCGTTCCAGTTATTCGTTTCGAGCATCGGTACTGCGAAAATTTTGAGTTTCTCATCCGTTTCTCACCTCCAAACTGCCATAACTCGCGAACGGATTGACCAATCCGCAAAATTTCTGTTGCATCTGAAAGTAGAAACTCGCCCGATTACAACGGTATGCGCACTTTTCCCCTAGGCCGTTCTAGTTATTCGTTTCGAGCATCAGAACTGCGAAAATTTTGAGTTTCTCAAGCGTTTCTTACCTCCAAACTGCCATATCTCGCGAACGGATTGACCAATCCGCAAAATTTCTGTTGCATCTGAAAGTAGAAACTCGCCCGATCACAACGGTATGCGTACTTTTCCCCTAGGCTGTTCTAGTTATCCGTTTCGAGCATCAGAACTGCGAAAATTTTGAGTTTCTCATGCATTTCTTACCTCCAAACTGCCATATCTCGCGAACGGATTGACCAATCCGCAAAATTTCTGTTGCATTAGAAAGTAGAAACTCGCCCGATCACAACGGTATGCGTACTTTTCCCCTAGGCTGTTCTAGTTATCCGTTTCGAGCATCAGAACTGCGAAAATTTTGAGTTTCTCATGCATTTCTTACCTCCAAACTGCCATATCTCGCGAACGGATTGACCAATCCGCAAAATTTCTGTTGCATTAGAAAGTAGAAACTCGCCCGATTACAACGGTATGCGTACTTTTCCCCTAGGCCGTTCTGGTTATTCGTTTCGAGCATCAGAACTGCGAAAATTTTGAGTTTCTCAAGCGTTTCTCACCTCCAAACTGCCATATCTCGCGAACGGATTGACCAATCCGCAAAATTTCTGTTGCATCTGAAAGTAGAAACTCGCCCGATTACAACGGTATGCGTACTTTTCCCCTAGGCCGTTCTAGTTATGCTTGTCGAGCATCAGAACTGCGAAAATTTTGAGTTTCCCAAGCGTTTCTTACCTCCAAACTGCCATATCTCGCGAACGGATCGACCAATCCGCAAAATTTCTGTTGCATCTGAAAGTAGAAACTCGCCCGATTACAACGGTATGCGTACTTTTCCCCTAGGCCGTTCTAGTTATTCGTTTCGAGCATCAGAACTGCGAAAATTTTGAGTTTCTCAAACGTTTCTTACCTCCAAACTGCCATATCTCGGGAACGGATTGACCAATCTGCAAAATTTCTGTTGCATCTGTATGTAGAAACTCGCCCGATTACAACGGTAAGTGTACTTTTCCCCTAGGCCGTTCTAGTTATTCGTATCGAGCATCAGAACTGCGAAAATTTTGAGTTTCTCAAACGTTTCTTACCTCCAAACTGCCATATCTCGCGAACGGATTGACCAATCCGCAAAATTTCTGTTGCATCTGAATGTAGAAACTCGCCCGATTACAACGGTATTTGTACTTTTCCCCTAGGCCGTTCTGGTTATTCGTTTGGAGCATCAGAACTGCGAAAATTTTGAGTTTCTCATGCATTTCTTACCTCCAAACTGCCATATCTCGCGAACGGAATGACCAATCCGCAAAACTTCTGTTGCATCTGAAAGTAGAAACCCGCCCGATTACAACGGTATGCGTACTTTTCCCGTAGGCCGTTCTAGTTATTCGTTTCGAGCATCAGAAATTTGAAAATTTTGAGTTGCTCAAGCGTTTCTAACCTCCAAACTGCAATATCTCGCGAACGGATTGACCAATCCGCAAAATTTCTGTTGCATCTGAAAGTAGAAACTCGCCCGATTACAACGGTAGGTGTACTTTTCCCCTAGGCCGTTCTAGTTAATCGTATCGAGCATCAGAACTGCGAAAATTTTGAGTTCCTCAAACGTTTGTTACCTCCAAACTACCATATCTCGCGAACGGATTGACCAATCCGCAAAATTTTTGTTGCATCTGAAAGTAGAAACTCGCCCGATTACAACGGTGTGTGTACTTTTCCCCTAGGCCGTTCTATTTATTCGTATCGATCATCAGAACTGCGAAAATTTTGAGTTTCTCAAACGTTTCTTACCTCCAAACTGCCATATCTCGCGAACGGATTGACCAATCCGCAAAATTTCTGTTGCATCTGAATGTAGAAACTCGCCCGATTACAACGGTATTTGTACTTTTCCCCTAGGCCGTTCTGGTTACTCGTTTCGAGCATCAGAAATGTGAAAATTTTGAGTTGCTCAAGCGTTTCTAACCTCCAAACTGCGATATCTCGCGAACGGATTGACCAATCCGCAAAATTTCTGTTGCACCTGAAAGTAGAAACTCGCCCGATTACAACGGTAGGTGTACTTTTCCCCTATGCCGTTCCAGTTATTCGTTTCGAGCATCGGTACTGCGAAAATTTTGAGTTTCTCATCCGTTTCTTACCTCCAAACTGCCATAACTCGCGAACGGATTGACCAATCCGCAAAATTTCTGTTGCATCTGAAAGTAGAAACTCGCCCGATTACAACGGTATGCGCACTTTTCCCCTAGGCCGTTCTAGTTATTCGTTTCGAGCATCAGAACTGCGAAAATTTTGAGTTTCTCAAGCGTTTCTTACCTCCAAATTGCCATATCTCGCGAACGGATTGACCAATCCGCAAAATTTCTGTTGCATCTGAAAGTAGAAACTCGCCCGATCACAACGGTATGAGTACTTTTCCCCTAGGCTGTTCTAGTTATCCGTTTCGAGCATCAGAACTGCGAAAATTTTGAGTTTCTCATGCATTTCTTACCTCCAAACTGCCATATCTCGCGAACGGATTGACCAATCCGCAAAATTTCTGTTGCATCTGAATGTAGAAACTCGCCCGATTACAACGTTATGTGTACTTTTCCCCTAGGCCGTTCTATTTATTCGTATCGATCATCAGAACTGCGAAAATTTTGAGTTTCTCAAACGTTTGTTACCTCCAAACTACCATATCTCGCGAACGGATTGACCAATCCGCAAAATTTTTGTTGCATCTGAAAGTAGAAACTCGCCCGATTACAACGGTATGCGTACTTTACCACTGGGCCGTGCTGGTTATTCGTTTCGAGAATCAGAACTGCGAAAATTTTGAGTTTCTCAAGCGTTTCTTACATGCAAACTGCCATGTCTCGCGAACGGATTGACCAATCCGCAAAATTTCTGTTGCATCTGAAAGTAGAAACTCGCCCGATTACAACGTTATGCGTACTTTACCACTGGGCCGTTCTGGTTATTCGTTCCGAGCATCAGAACTGCGAAAATTTTGAGATTCTCAAGCGTTTCTTACCTCCAAACTGCCATATCTCGCGAACGGATTGACCAATCCGCAATATTTCTGTTGCATCTGAAAGTAGAAACTCGCCCGATTACAACGGTATGCGTACTTTTCCCCTAGGCCGTTCTAGTTATGCTTGTCGAGCATCGGAACTGCGAAAATTTTGAGTTTCTCAAGCGTTTCTAACCTCCAAACTGCGATATCTCGCGAACGGATTGACCAATCCGCAAAATTTCTGTTTCATCTGAAAGTAGAAACTCGCCCGATTACAACGGTAGGTGTACTATTCCCCTAGGCCGTTCTAGTTATTCGTATCGAGCATCAGAACTGCGAAAATTTTGAGTTTCTCAAACGTTTCTTACCTCCAAACTGCCATATCTCGCGAACGGATTGACCAATCCGCAAAATTTCTGTGGCATCTGAAAGTAGAAACTCGCCCGATTACAACGGTATGCGTACTTTTCCCCTAGGCCGTTCTAGTTATCCGTTTCGAGTATCAGAACTGCGAAAATTTTGAGTTTCTCAAACGTTTGTTACCTCCAAACTGCCATATCTCGCGAACGGATTGACCAATCCGCAAAATTTTTGTTGCATCTGAAAGTAGAAACTCGCCCGATTACAACGGTATGTGTACTTTTCCCCTAGGCCGTTCTATTTATTCGTATCGAGCATCAGAACTGCGAAAATTTTGAGTTTCTCAAACGTTTCTAACCTCCAAACTGCGATATCTCGCGAACGGATTGACCAATCCGCAAAATTTCTGTTGCATCTGAAAGTAGAAACTCGCCCGATTACAACGGTAGGTGTACTTTTCCCCTAGGCCGTTCTAGTTATTCGTATCGAGCATCAGAACTGCGAAAATTTTGAGTTTCTCAAACGTTTCTTATCTCCAAACTGCCATATCTCGCGAACGGATTGACCAATCCGCAAAATTTCTGTTGCATCTGAATGTAGAAACTCGCCCGATTACAACGGTGTGTGTACTTTTCCCCTAGGCCGTTCTGGATATTCGTTTCGAGCATCAGAACTGCGAAAATTTTGAGTTTCTCATGCATTTCTTACCTCCAAACTGCCATATCTCGCGAACGGATTGACCAATCCGCAAAATTTCTGTTGCATCTGAAAGTAGAAACTCGACCGATTACAACGGTATGCGTACTTTTCCCGTAGGCCGTTCTAGTTATTCGTTTCGAGCATCAGAAATGTGAACATTTTGAGTTGCTCAAGCGTTTCTAACCTCCAAACTGCGATATCTCGCGAACGGATTGTCCAATCCGCAAAATTTCTGTTGCATCTGAAAGTAGAAACTCGCCCGATTACAAGGGTATGTGTACTTTTCCCCTAGGCCGTTCTATTTATTCGTATCGAGCATCAGAACTGCGAAAATTTTGAGTTTCTCAAACGTTTCTTACCTCCAAACTGCCATATCTCGCGAACGGATTGACCAATCCGCAAAATTTTTGTTGCATCTGAAAGTAGAAACTCGCCCGATTACAAGGGTATGTGTACTTTTCCCCTAGGCCGTTCTATTTATTCGTATCGAGCATCAGAACTGCGAAAATTTTGAGTTTCTCCAACGTTTCTTACCTCCAAACTGCCATATCTCGCGAACGGATTGACCAATCCGCAAAATTTCTGTTGCATCTGAATGTAGAAACTCGCCCGATTACAACGGTATGCGTGCTTTGCCCCTAGGCCGTTCTGGTTATTCGTTTCGACCATCAGAACTGCGAAAATTTTGAGTTTCTCATGCATTTCTTACCTCCAAACTGCCATATCTCGCGAACGGAATGACCAATCCGCAAAGCTTCTGTTGCATCTGAAAGTAGAAACCCGGCCGATTACAACGGTATGCGTACTTTTCCCGTAGGCCGTTCTAGTTATTCGTTTCGAGCATCAGAAATGTGAAACTTTTGAGTTGCTCAAGTTTTTCTAACCTCCAAACTGCGATATCTCGCGAACGGATTGACCATTCCGCAAAATTTCTGTTGCATCTGAAAGTAGAAATTCGCCCGATTACAACGGTAGGTGTACTTCTCCCCTAGGCCGTTCCAGTTATTCGTTTCGAGCATCGGAACTGCGAAAATTTTGAGTTTCTCATCCGTTTCTTACCTCCAAACTGCCATATCTCGCGACCGGATTGAGCAATCCGCAAAATTTTTGTTGCATCTGAAAGTAGAAACTCGCCCGATTACAACGGTATGTGCACTTTTCCCCTAGGCCGTTCTAGTTATTCGTATCGAGCATCAGAACTGCGAAAATTTTGAGTTTCTCAAACGTTTCTTACCTCCAAACTGCCATATCTCGCGAACGGATTGACCAATCCGCAAAATTTCTGTTGCATCTGAAAGTAGAAACTCGCCCGATTACAACGGTATGCGTACTTTTCCCCTAGGCCGTTCTAGTTATCCGTTTCGAGCATCAGAACTGCGAAAATTTTGAGTTTCTCAAACGTTTCTTACCTCCAAACTGCCATATCTCGCGAACGGATTGACCAATCCGCAAAATTTCTGTTGCATCTGAATGTAGAAACTCGCCCGATTACAACGGTATGTGTACTTTTCCCCTAGGCCGTTCTGGTTATTCGTTTCGAGCATCAGAACTGCGAAAATTTTGAGTTTCGCAAACGTTTCTTACTTCCAAACTGCCATATCTCGGGAACGGATTGAGCAATCCGCAAAATTTCTGTTGCATCTGTTAGTAGAAACTCGCCCGATTACAACGGTATGTGTACTTTTCCCCTAGGCCGTTTCAGTTATTCGTTTCGAGCATCAGAACTGCGAAAATTTTGAGTTTCTCATCCGTTTCTTACCTCCAAACTGCCATATCTCGCGAACGGATTGACCAATCCGCAAAATTTTTGTTGCATCTGAAAGTAGAAACTCGCCCGATTACAACGGTATGCGTACTTTACCACTGGGCCGTGCTGGTTATTCGTTTCGAGAATCAGAACTGCGAAAATTTTGAGTTTCTCAAGCGTTTCTTACATGCAAACTGCCATGTCTCGCGAACGGATTGACCAATCCGCAAAATTTCTGTTGCATCTGAAAGTAGAAACTCGCCCGATTACAACGTTATGCGTACTTTACCACTGGGCCGTTCTGGTTATTCGTTCCGAGCATCAGAACTGCGAAAATTTTGAGATTCTCAAGCGTTTCTTACCTCCAAACTGCCATATCTCGCGAACGGATTGACCAATCCGCAATATTTCTGTTGCATCTGAAAGTAGAAACTCGCCCGATTACAACGGTATGCGTACTTTTCCCCTAGGCCGTTCTAGTTATGCTTGTCGAGCATCGGAACTGCGAAAATTTTGAGTTTCTCAAGCGTTTCTAACCTCCAAACTGCGATATCTCGCGAACGGATTGACCAATCCGCAAAATTTCTGTTTCATCTGAAAGTAGAAACTCGCCCGATTACAACGGTAGGTGTACTATTCCCCTAGGCCGTTCTAGTTATTCGTATCGAGCATCAGAACTGCGAAAATTTTGAGTTTCTCAAACGTTTCTTACCTCCAAACTGCCATATCTCGCGAACGGATTGACCAATCCGCAAAATTTCTGTGGCATCTGAAAGTAGAAACTCGCCCGATTACAACGGTATGCGTACTTTTCCCCTAGGCCGTTCTAGTTATCCGTTTCGGGTATCAGAACTGCGAAAATTTTGAGTTTCTCAAACGTTTGTTACCTCCAAACTGCCATATCTCGCGAACGGATTGACCAATCCGCAAAATTTTTGTTGCATCTGAAAGTAGAAACTCGCCCGATTACAACGGTATGTGTACTTTTCCCCTAGGCCGTTCTATTTATTCGTATCGAGCATCAGAACTGCGAAAATTTTGAGTTTCTCAAACGTTTCTAACCTCCAAACTGCGATATCTCGCGAACGGATTGACCAATCCGCAAAATTTCTGTTGCATCTGAAAGTAGAAACTCGCCCGATTACAACGGTAGGTGTACTTCTCCCCTAGGCCGTTCCAGTTATTCGTTTCGAGCATCGGAACTGCGAAAATTTTGAGTTTCTCATCCGTTTCTTACCTCCAAACTGCCATATCTCGCGAACGGATTGACCAATCCGCAAAATTTTTGTTGCATCTGAAAGTAGAAACTCGCCCGATTAAAACGGTATGTGTACTTTTCCCCTAGGCCGTTCTAGTTATTCGTATCGAGCATCAGAACTGCGAAAATTTTGAGTTTCTCAAACGTTTCTTACCTCCAAACTGCCATATCTCGCGAACGGATTGACCAATCCGCAAAATTTCTGTTGCATCTGAATGTAGAAACTCGCCCGATTACAACGGTGTGTGTACTTTTCCCCTAGGCCGTTCTGGATATTCGTTTCGAGCATCAGAACTGCGAAAATTTTGAGTTTCTCATGCATTTCTTACCTCCAAACTGCCATATCTCGCGAACGGAATGACCAATCCGCAAAACTTCTGTTGCATCTGAAAGTAGAAACCCGGCCGATTACAACGGTATGCATACTTTTCCCGTAGGCCGTTCTAGTTATTCGTTTCGAACATCAGAAATGTGAAAATTTTGAGTTGCTCAAGCGTTTCTAACCTCCAAACTGCGATATCTCGCGAACGGATTGACCAATCCGCAAAATTTCTGTTGCATCTGAAAGTAGAAACTCGCCCGATTACAACGGTAGGTGTACTTCTCCCCTAGGCCGTTCCAGTTATTCGTTTCGAGCATCGGAACTGCGAAAATTTTGAGTTTCTCATCCGTTTCTTACCTCCAAACTGCCATATCTCGCGAACGGATTGACCAATCCGCAAAATTTTTGTTGCATCTGAAAGTAGAAACTCGCCCGATTACAACGGTATGTGTACTTTTCCCCTAGGCCGTCCTAGTTATCCGTTTCGAGCATCAGAACTGCGAAAATTTTGAGTTTCTCAAACGTTTGTTACCTCCAAACTGCCATATCTCGCGAACGGATTGACAAATCCGCAAAATTTTTGTTGCATCTGAAAGTAGAAACTCGCCCGATTACAACGGTATGTGTACTTTTCCCCTAGGCCGTTCTATTTATTCGTATCGAGCATCAGAACTGCGAAAATTTTGAGTTTCTCAAACGTTTCTTACCTCCAAACTGCCATATCTCGCGAACGGATTGACCAATCCGCAAAATTTCTGTTGCGTCTGAATGCAGAAACTCGCCCGACTACAACGGTGTGTGTACTTTTCCCCTAGGCCGTTCTGGTTATTCGTTTCGAGCATCAGAAATGCGAAAATTTTGAGTTTCTCATGCATTTCTTACCTCCAAACTGCCATATCTCGCGAACTGAATGACCAATCCGCAAAACTTCTGTTGCATCTGAAAGTAGAAACCCGGCCGATTACAACGGTATGCGTACTTTTCCCGTAGGCCGTTCTAGTTATTCGTTTCGAGCATCAGAAATGTGAAAATTTTGAGTTGCTCAAGCGTTTCTAACATCCAAACTGCGATATCTCGCGAACGGATTGACCAATCCGCAATATTTCTGTTGCATCTGAAAGTAGAAACTCGCCCGATTACAACGGTAGGTGTACTTTTCCCCTAGGCCGTTCTAGTTATTCGTATCGAGCATCAGAACTGCGAAAATTTTGAGTTTCTCAAACGTTTCTTACCTCCAAACTGCCATATCTCGCGAACGGATTGACCAATCCGCAAAATTTCTGTTGCATCTGAAAGTAGAAACTCGCCCGATTGCAACGGTATGCGTACTTTTCCCCTAGGCCGTTCTAGTTATCCGTTTCGAGCATCAGAACTGCGAAAATTTTGAGTTTCTCAAACGTTTGTTACCTCCAAACTGCCATATCTCGCGAACGGATTGACCAATCCGCAAAATTTCTGTTGCATCTGAATGTAGAAACTCGCCCGATTACAACGGTGTGTGTACTTTTCCCCTAGGCCGTCCTGGTTATTCGTTTCGAGCATCAGAACTGCGAAAATTTTGAGTTTCTCATGCATTTCTTACCTCCAAACTGCCATATCTCGCGAACGGAATGACCTATCCGCAAAACTTCTGTTGCATCTGAAAGTAGAAACCCGGCCGATTACAACGGTATGCATACTTTTCCCCTAGGCCGTTCTAGTTATCCGTTTCGAGCATCAGAACTGCGAAAATTTTGAGTTTCTCAAACGTTTCTTACCTCCAAACTGCCATATCTCGCGAACGGATTGACCAATCCGCAAAATTTCTGTTGCATCTGAAAGTAGAAACTCGCCCGATTACAACGGTATGTGTACTTTTCCCCTAGGCCGTTCTATTTATTCGTATCGAGCATCAGTACTGCGAAAATTTTGAGTTTCTCAAACGTTTCTTACCTCCAAACTGCCATATCTCGCGAACGGATTGACCAATCCGCAAAATTTCTGTTGCATATGAATCTAGAAACTCGCCCGATTACAACGGTATGTGTACTTTTCCCCTAGGCCGTTCTAGTTATTCGTATCGAGCATCAGAACTGCGAAAATTTTGAGTTTCTCAAACGTTTCTTACCTCCAAACTGCCATATCTCGCGAACGGATTGACCAATCCGCAAAATTTCTGTTGCATCTGAAAGTAGAAACTCGCCCGATTACAACGGTATGCGTACTTTTCCCCTAGGCCGTTCTAGTTATCCGTTTCGAGCATCAGAACTGCGAAAATTTTGAGTTTCTCAAACGTTTGTTACCTCCAAACTGCCATATCTCGCGAACGGATTGACCAATCCGCAAAATTTTTGTTGCATCTGAAAGTAGAAACTCGCCCGATTACAACGATATGTGTACTTTTCCCCTAGGCCGTTCTATTTATTCGTATCGAGCATCAGAACTGCGAAAATTTTGAGTTTCTCAAACGTTTGTTACCTCCAAACTGCCATATCTCGCGAACGGATTGACCAATCCGCAAAATTTTTGTTGCATCTGAAAGTAGAAACTCGCCCGATTACAACGGTATGTGTACTTTTCCCCTAGGCCGTCCTGGTTATTCGTTTCGAGCATCAGAAATGCGAAAATTTTGAGTTTCTCATGCATTTCTTACCTCCAAACTGCCATATCTCGCGAACGGAATGACCAATCCGCAAAACTTCTGTTGCATCTGAAAGTAGAAACCCGGCCGATTACAACGGTATGCGTACTTTTCCCGTAGGCCGTTCTAGTTATTCGTTTCGAGCATCAGAAATGTGAACATTTTGAGTTGCTCAAGCGTTTCTAACCTCCAAACTGCGATATCTCGCGAACGGATTGACCAATCCGCAAAATTTCTGTTGCATCTGAAAGTAGAAACTCGCCCGATTACAACGGTAGGTGTACTTCTCCCCTAGGCCGTTCCAGTTATTCGTTTCGAGCATCGGAACTGCGAAAATTTTGAGTTTCTCATCCGTTTCTTACCTCCAAACTGCCATATCTCGCGAACGGATTGACCAATCCGCAAAATTTTTGTTGCATCTGAAAGTAGAAACTCGCCCGATTACAACGGTATGTGTACTTTTCCCCTAGGCCGTTCTATTTATTCGTATCGAGCATCAGAACTGCGAAAATTTTGAGTTTTTCAAACGTTTCTTACCTCCAAACTGCCATATCTCGCGAACGGATTGACCAATCCGCAAAATTTCTGTTGCATATGAATGTAGAAACTCGCCCGATTACAACGGTATGTGTACTTTTCCCCTAGGCCGTTCTGGTTATTCGTTTCGAGCATCAGAACTGCGAAAATTTTGAGTTTCTCATGCATTTCTTACCTCCAAACTGCCATATCTCGCGAACGGAATGACCAATCCGCAAAACTTCTGTTGCATCTGAAAGTAGAAACCCGGCCGATTACAACGGTATGCGTACTTTTCCCGTAGGCCATTCTAGTTATTAGTTTCGAGCATCAGAAATGTGAAAATTTTGAGTTTCTCATCCGTTTCTTACCTCCAAACTGCCATATCTCGCGAACGGATTGACCAATCCGCAAAATTTTTGTTGCATCTGAAAGTAGAAACTCGCCCGATTACAACGGTAAGTGTACTTTTCCCCTAGGCCGTTCTAGTTATTCGTATCGAGCATCAGAACGGCGAAAATTTTGAGTTTCTCAAACGTTTCTTACCTCCAAACTGCCATATCTCGCGAACGGATTGAACAATCCGCAAAATTTCTGTTGCATCTGAATGTAGAAACTCGCCCGATTACAACGGTATTTGTACTTTTCCCCTAGGCCGTTCTGGTTATTCGTTTGGAGCATCAGAACTGCGAAAATTTTGAGTTTCTCATGCATTTCTTACCTCCAAACTGCCATATCTCGCGAACGGAATGACCAGTCCGCAAAACTTCTGTTGCATCTGAAAGTAGAAACCCGGCCGATTACAACGGTATGCGTACTTTTCCCGTAGGCCGTTCTAGTTATTCGTTTCGAGCATCAGAAATGTGAAAATTTTGAGTTGCTCAAGCGTTTCTAACCTCCAAACTGCGATATCTCGCGAACGGATTGACCAATCCGCAAAATTTCTGTTGCATCTGAAAGTAGAAACTCGCCCGATTACAACGGTAGGTGTACTTCTCCCCTAGGCCGTTCCAGTTATTCGTTTCGAGCATCGGAACTGCGAATATTTTGAGTTTCTCATCCGTTTCTTACCTCCAAACTGCCATATCTCGCGAACGGATTGACCAATCCGCAAAATTTTTGTTGCATCTGAAAGTAGAAACTCGCCCGATTACAACGGTATGTGTACTTTTCCCCTAGGCCGTTCTATTTATTCGTATCGAGCATCAGAACTGCGAAAATTTTGAGTTTCTCAAACGTTTGTTACCTCCAAACTGCCATATCTCGCGAACGGATTGACCAATCCGCAAAATTTTTGTTGCATCTGAAAGTAGAAACTCGCCCGATTACAACGGTATGTGTACTTTTCCCCTAGGCCGTCCTGGTTATTCGTTTCGAGCATCAGAAATGCGAAAATTTTGAGTTTCTCATGCATTTCTTACCTCCAAACTGCCATATCTCGCGAACGGAATGACCAATCCGCAAAACTTCTGTTGCATCTGAAAGTAGAAACCCGGCCGATTACAACGGTATGCGTACTTTTCCCGTAGGCCGTTCTAGTTATTCGTTTCGAGCATCAGAAATGTGAACATTTTGAGTTGCTCAAGCGTTTCTAACCTCCAAACTGCGATATCTCGCGAACGGATTGACCAATCCGCAAAATTTCTGTTGCATCTGAAAGTAGAAACTCGCCCGATTACAACGGTAGGTGTACTTCTCCCCTAGGCCGTTCCAGTTATTCGTTTCGAGCATCGGAACTGCGAAAATTTTGAGTTTCTCATCCGTTTCTTACCTCCAAACTGCCATATCTCGCGAACGGATTGACCAATCCGCAAAATTTTTGTTGCATCTGAAAGTAGAAACTCGCCCGATTACAACGGTATGTGTACTTTTCCCCTAGGCCGTTCTATTTATTCGTATCGAGCATCAGAACTGCGAAAATTTTGAGTTTTTCAAACGTTTCTTACCTCCAAACTGCCATATCTCGCGAACGGATTGACCAATCCGCAAAATTTCTGTTGCATATGAATGTAGAAACTCGCCCGATTACAACGGTATGTGTACTTTTCCCCTAGGCCGTTCTGGTTATTCGTTTCGAGCATCAGAACTGCGAAAATTTTGAGTTTCTCATGCATTTCTTACCTCCAAACTGCCATATCTCGCGAACGGAATGACCAATCCGCAAAACTTCTGTTGCATCTGAAAGTAGAAACCCGGCCGATTACAACGGTATGCGTACTTTTCCCGTAGGCCATTCTAGTTATTAGTTTCGAGCATCAGAAATGTGAAAATTTTGAGTTTCTCATCCGTTTCTTACCTCCAAACTGCCATATCTCGCGAACGGATTGACCAATCCGCAAAATTTTTGTTGCATCTGAAAGTAGAAACTCGCCCGATTACAACGGTAAGTGTACTTTTCCCCTAGGCCGTTCTAGTTATTCGTATCGAGCATCAGAACGGCGAAAATTTTGAGTTTCTCAAACGTTTCTTACCTCCAAACTGCCATATCTCGCGAACGGATTGAACAATCCGCAAAATTTCTGTTGCATCTGAATGTAGAAACTCGCCCGATTACAACGGTATTTGTACTTTTCCCCTAGGCCGTTCTGGTTATTCGTTTGGAGCATCAGAACTGCGAAAATTTTGAGTTTCTCATGCATTTCTTACCTCCAAACTGCCATATCTCGCGAACGGAATGACCAGTCCGCAAAACTTCTGTTGCATCTGAAAGTAGAAACCCGGCCGATTACAACGGTATGCGTACTTTTCCCGTAGGCCGTTCTAGTTATTCGTTTCGAGCATCAGAAATGTGAAAATTTTGAGTTGCTCAAGCGTTTCTAACCTCCAAACTGCGATATCTCGCGAACGGATTGACCAATCCGCAAAATTTCTGTTGCATCTGAAAGTAGAAACTCGCCCGATTACAACGGTAGGTGTACTTCTCCCCTAGGCCGTTCCAGTTATTCGTTTCGAGCATCGGAACTGCGAATATTTTGAGTTTCTCATCCGTTTCTTACCTCCAAACTGCCATATCTCGCGAACGGATTGACCAATCCGCAAAATTTTTGTTGCATCTGAAAGTAGAAACTCGCCCGATTACAACGGTATGTGTACTTTTCCCCTAGGCCGTTCCAGTTATTCGTTTCGAGCATCGGTACTACGAAAATTTTGAGTTTCTCATCCGTTTCTTACCTCCAAACTGCCATAACTCGCGAACGGATTGACCAATCCGCAAAATTTCTGTTGCATCTGAAAGTAGAAACTCGCCCGATTACAACGGTATGCGCACTTTTCCCCTAGGCCGTTCTAGTTATTCGTTTCGAGCATCAGAACTGCGAAAATTTTGAGTTTCTCAAGCGTTTCTTACCTCCAAATTGCCATATCTCGCGAACGGATTGACCAATCCGCAAAATTTCTGTTGCATCTGAAAGTAGAAACTCGCCCGATCACAACGGTATGAGTACTTTTCCCCTAGGCTGTTCTAGTTATCCGTTTCGAGCATCAGAACTGCGAAAATTTTGAGTTTCTCATGCATTTCTTACCTCCAAACTGCCATATCTCGCGAACGGATTGACCAATCCGCAAAATTTCTGTTGCATCTGAATGTAGAAACTCGCCCGATTACAACGTTATGTGTACTTTTCCCCTAGGCCGTTCTGGTTATTCGTTTCGAGCATCAGAACTGCGCAAATTTTGAGTTTCTCATGCATTTCTTACCTCCAAACTGCCATATCTCGCGAACGGATTGACCAATCCGCAAAATTTCTGTTGCATTAGAATGTAGAAACACGCCCGATTACAACGGTATGCGTACTCTTCCCCTAGGCCGTTCTGATTATTCGTTTCGAGCATCAGAACAGCGAAAATTTTGAGTTTCTCAAGCGTTTCTCACCTCCAAACTGCCATATCTCGCGAACGGATTGACCAATCCGCAAAATTTCTGTTGCATCTGAAAGTAGATACTCGCCCGATTACAACGGTATGCGTACTTTTCCCCTAGGCCGTTCTAGTTATGCTTGTCGAGCATCAGAACTGCGAAAATTTTGAGTTTCCCAAGCGTTTCTTACCTCCAAACTGCCATATCTCGCGAACGGATCGACCAATCCGCAAAATTTCTGTTGCATCTGAAAGTAGAAACTCGCCCGATTACAACGGTATGCGTACTTTTCCCCTAGGCCGTTCTATTTATTCGTTTCGAGCATCAGAACTGCGAAAATTTTGAGTTTCTCAAACGTTTCTTACCTCCAAACTGCCATATCTCGCGAACGGATTGACCAATCCGCAAAATTTCTGTTGCATCTGAATGTAGAAACTCGCTCGATTACAACGGTAAGTGTACTTTTCCCCTAGGCTGTTCTAGTTATTCGTATCGAGCATCAGAACTGCGAAAATTTTGAGTTTCTCAAACGTTTCTTACCTCCAAACTGCCATATCTCGCGAACGGATTGACCAATCCGCAAAATTTCTGTTGCATCTGAATGTAGAAACTCGCCCGATTACAACGGTATTTGTACTTTTCCCCTAGGCCGTTCTGGTTATTCGTTTGGAGCATCAGAACTGCCAAAATTTTGAGTTTCTCATGCATTTCTTACCTCCAAACTGCCATATCTCGCGAACGGAATGACCAATCCGCAAAACTTATGTTGCATCTGAAAGTAGAAACCCGCCCGATTACAACGGTATGCGTACTTTTCCCGTAGGCCGTTCTAGTTATTCGTTTCGAGCATCAGAAATGTGAAAATTTTGAGTTGCTCAAGCGTTTCTAACCTCCAAACTGCAATATCTCGCGAACGGATTGACCAATCCGCAAAATTTCTGTTGCATCTGAAAGTAGAAACTCGCCCGATTACAACGGTAGGTGTACTTTTCCCCTAGGCCGTTCTAGTTATGCTTGTCGAGCATCAGAACTGCGAAAATTTTGAGTTTCCCAAGCGTTTCTTACCTCCAAACTGCCATATCTCGCGAACGGATCGACCAATCCGCAAAATTTCTGTTGCATCTGAAAGTAGAAACTCGCCCGATTACAACGGTATGCGCACTTTTCCCCTAGGCCGTTCTAGTTATCCGTTTCGAGCATCAGAACTGCGAAAATTTTGAGTTTCTCATGCATTTCTTACCTCCAAACTGCCATATCTCGCGAACGGATTGACCAATCCGCAAAATTTCTGTTGCATCTGAATGTAGAAACTCGCCCGATTACAACGTTATGTGTACTTTTCCCCTAGGCCGTTCTGGTTATTCGTTTCGAGCATCAGAACTGCGCAAATTTTGAGTTTCTCATGCATTTCTTACCTCCAAACTGCCATATCTCGCGAACGGATTGACCAATCCGCAAAATTTCTGTTGCATTAGAATGTAGAAACACGCCCGATTACAACGGTATGCGTACTCTTCCCCTAGGCCGTTCTGATTATTCGTTTCGAGCATCAGAACAGCGAAAATTTTGAGTTTCTCAAGCGTTTCTCACCTCCAAACTGCCATATCTCGCGAACGGATTGACCAATCCGCAAAATTTCTGTTGCATCTGAAAGTAGATACTCGCCCGATTACAACGGTATGCGTACTTTTCCCCTAGGCCGTTCTAGTTATGCTTGTCGAGCATCAGAACTGCGAAAATTTTGAGTTTCCCAAGCGTTTCTTACCTCCAAACTGCCATATCTCGCGAACGGATCGACCAATCCGCAAAATTTCTGTTGCATCTGAAAGTAGAAACTCGCCCGATTACAACGGTATGCGTACTTTTCCCCTAGGCCGTTCTAGTTATTCGTTTCGAGCATCAGAACTGCGAAAATTTTGAGTTTCTCAAACGTTTCTTACCTCCAAACTGCCATATCTCGCGAACGGATTGACCAATCCGCAAAATTTCTGTTGCATCTGAATGTAGAAACTCGCTCGATTACAACGGTAAGTGTACTTTTCCCCTAGGCCGTTCTAGTTATTCGTATCGAGCATCAGAACTGCGAAAATTTTGAGTTTCTCAAACGTTTCTTACCTCCAAACTGCCATATCTCGCGAACGGATTGACCAATCCGCAAAATTTCTGTTGCATCTGAATGTAGAAACTCGCCCGATTACAACGGTATTTGTACTTTTCCCCTAGGCCGTTCTGGTTATTCGTTTGGAGCATCAGAACTGCGAAAATTTTGAGTTTCTCATGCATTTCTTACCTCCAAACTGCCATATCTCGCGAACGGAATGACCAATCCGCAAAACTTATGTTGCATCTGAAAGTAGAAACCCGCCCGATTACAACGGTATGCGTACTTTTCCCGTAGGCCGTTCTAGTTATTCGTTTCGAGCATCAGAAATGTGAAAATTTTGAGTTGCTCAAGCGTTTCTAACCTCCAAACTGCAATATCTCGCGAACGGATTGACCAATCCGCAAAATTTCTGTTGCATCTGAAAGTAGAAACTCGCCCGATTACAACGGTAGGTGTACTCTTCCCCTAGGCCGTTCTGATTATTCGTTTCGAGCATCAGAACAGCGAAAATTTTGAGTTTCTCAAGCGTTTCTCACCTCCAAACTGCCATATCTCGCGAACGGATTGACCAATCCGCAAAATTTCTGTTGCATCTGAAAGTAGATACTCGCCCGATTACAACGGTATGCGTACTTTTCCCCTAGGCCGTTCTAGTTATGCTTGTCGAGCATCAGAACTGCGAAAATTTTGAGTTTCCCAAGCGTTTCTTACCTCCAAACTGCCATATCTCGCGAACGGATCGACCAATCCGCAAAATTTCTGTTGCATCTGAAAGTAGAAACTCGCCCGATTACAACGGTATGCGTACTTTTCCCCTAGGCCGTTCTAGTTATTCGTTTCGAGCATCAGAACTGCGAAAATTTTGAGTCTCTCAAACGTTTCTTACCTCCAAACTGCCATATCTCGCGAACGGATTGACCAATCCGCAAAATTTCTGTTGCATCTGAATGTAGAAACTCGCCCGATTACAACGGTAAGTGTACTTTTCCCCTAGGCCGTTCTAGTTATTCGTATCGAGCATCAGAACTGCGAAAATTTTGAGTTTCTCAAACGTTTCTTACCTCCAAACTGCCATATCTCGCGAACGGATTGACCAATCCGCAAAATTTCTGTTGCATCTGAATGTAGAAACTCGCCCGATTACAACGGTATTTGTACTTTTCCCCTAGGCCGTTCTGGTTATTCGTTTGGAGCATCAGAACTGCGAAAATTTTGAGTTTCTCATGCATTTCTTACCTCCAAACTGCCATATCTCGCGAACGGAATGACCAATCCGCAAAACTTCTGTTGCATCTGAAAGTAGAAACCCGCCCGATTACAACGGTATGCGTACTTTTCCCGTAGGCCGTTCTAGTTATTCGTTTCGAGCATCAGAAATTTGAAAATTTTGAGTTGCTCAAGCGTTTCTAACCTCCAAACTGCAATATCTCGCGAACGGATTGACCAATCCGCAAAATTTCTGTTGCATCTGAAAGTAGAAACTCGCCCGATTACAACGGTAGGTGTACTTTTCCCCTAGGCCGTTCTAGTTAATCGTATCGAGCATCAGAACTGCGAAAATTTTGAGTTCCTCAAACGTTTGTTACCTCCAAACTACCATATCTCGCGAACGGATTGACCAATCCGCAAAATTTTTGTTGCATCTGAAAGTAGAAACTCGCCCGATTACAACGGTGTGTGTACTTTTCCCCTAGGCCGTTCTATTTATTCGTATCGATCATCAGAACTGCGAAAATTTTGAGTTTCTCAAACGTTTCTTACCTCCAAACTGCCATATCTCGCGAACGGATTGACCAATCCGCAAAATTTCTGTTGCATCTGAATGTAGAAACTCGCCCGATTACAACGGTATTTGTACTTTTCCCCTAGGCCGTTCTGGTTACTCGTTTCGAGCATCAGAAATGTGAAAATTTTGAGTTGCTCAAGCGTTTCTAACCTCCAAACTGCGATATCTCGCGAACGGATTGACCAATCCGCAAAATTTCTGTTGCACCTGAAAGTAGAAACTCGCCCGATTACAACGGTAGGTGTACTTTTCCCCTATGCCGTTCCAGTTATTCGTTTCGAGCATCGGTACTGCGAAAATTTTGAGTTTCTCATCCGTTTCTTACCTCCAAACTGCCATAACTCGCGAACGGATTGACCAATCCGCAAAATTTCTGTTGCATCTGAAAGTAGAAACTCGCCCGATTACAACGGTATGCGCACTTTTCCCCTAGGCCGTTCTAGTTATTCGTTTCGAGCATCAGAACTGCGAAAATTTTGAGTTTCTCAAGCGTTTCTTACCTCCAAATTGCCATATCTCGCGAACGGATTGACCAATCCGCAAAATTTCTGTTGCATCTGAAAGTAGAAACTCGCCCGATCACAACGGTATGAGTACTTTTCCCCTAGGCTGTTCTAGTTATCCGTTTCGAGCATCAGAACTGCGAAAATTTTGAGTTTCTCATGCATTTCTTACCTCCAAACTGCCATATCTCGCGAACGGATTGACCAATCCGCAAAATTTCTGTTGCATCTGAATGTAGAAACTCGCCCGATTACAACGTTATGTGTACTTTTCCCCTAGGCCGTTCTGGTTATTCGTTTCGAGCATCAGAACTGCGCAAATTTTGAGTTTCTCATGCATTTCTTACCTCCAAACTGCCATATCTCGCGAACGGATTGACCAATCCGGAAAATTTCTGTTGCATTAGAATGTAGAAACTCGCCCGATTACAACGGTATGCGTACTCTTCCCCTAGGCCGTTCTGATTATTCGTTTCGAGCATCAGAACAGCGAAAATTTTGAGTTTCTCAAGCGTTTCTCACCTCCAAACTGCCATATCTCGCGAACGGATTGACCAATCCGCAAAATTTCTGTTGCATCTGAATGTAGAAACTCGCCCAATTACAACGTTATGTGTACTTTTCCCCTAGGCCGTTCTGGTTATTCGTTTCGAGCATCAGAACTGCGAAAATTTTGAGTTTCTCATGCATTTCTTACCTCCAAACTGCCATATCTCGCGAACGGATTGACTAATCCGCAAAATTTCTGTTGCATTAGAAAGTAGAAACTCGCCCGATTACAACGGTATGCGTACTATTCCCCTAGGCCGTTCTGGTTATTCGTTTCGAGCATCAGAACTGCGAAAATTTTGAGTTTCTCAAGCGTTTCTCACCTCCAAACTGCCATATCTCGCGAACGGATTGACCAATCCGCAAAATTTCTGTTGCATCTGAAAGTAGAAACTCGCCCGATTACAACGGTATGCGTACTTTTCCCCTAGGCCGTTCTAGTTATGCTTGTCGAGCATCAGAACTGCGAAAATTTTGAGTTTCCCAAGCGTTTCTTACCTCCAAACTGCCATATCTCGCGAACGGATTGACCAATCCGCAAAATTTCTGTTGCATCTGAAAGTAGAAACTCGCCCGATTACAACGGCAGGTGTACTTTTCCCCTAGGCCGTTCCAGTTATTCGTTTCGAGCATCGGTACTGCGAAAATTTTGAGTTTCTCATCCGTTTCTCACCTCCAAACTGCCATAACTCGCGAACGGATTGACCAATCCGCAAAATTTCTGTTGCATCTGAAAGTAGAAACTCGCCCGATTACAACGGTATGCGCACTTTTCCCCTAGGCCGTTCTAGTTATTCGTTTCGAGCATCAGAACTGCGAAAATTTTGAGTTTCTCAAGCGTTTCTTACCTCCAAACTGCCATATCTCGCGAACGGATTGACCAATCCGCAAAATTTCTGTTGCATCTGAAAGTAGAAACTCGCCCGATCACAACGGTATGCGTACTTTTCCCCTAGGCTGTTCTAGTTATCCGTTTCGAGCATCAGAACTGCGAAAATTTTGAGTTTCTCATGCATTTCTTACCTCCAAACTGCCATATCTCGCGAACGGATTGACCAATCCGCAAAATTTCTGTTGCATTAGAAAGTAGAAACTCGCCCGATCACAACGGTATGCGTACTTTTCCCCTAGGCTGTTCTAGTTATCCGTTTCGAGCATCAGAACTGCGAAAATTTTGAGTTTCTCATGCATTTCTTACCTCCAAACTGCCATATCTCGCGAACGGATTGACCAATCCGCAAAATTTCTGTTGCATTAGAAAGTAGAAACTCGCCCGATTACAACGGTATGCGTACTTTTCCCCTAGGCCGTTCTGGTTATTCGTTTCGAGCATCAGAACTGCGAAAATTTTGAGTTTCTCAAGCGTTTCTCACCTCCAAACTGCCATATCTCGCGAACGGATTGACCAATCCGCAAAATTTCTGTTGCATCTGAAAGTAGAAACTCGCCCGATTACAACGGTATGCGTACTTTTCCCCTAGGCCGTTCTAGTTATGCTTGTCGAGCATCAGAACTGCGAAAATTTTGAGTTTCCCAAGCGTTTCTTACCTCCAAACTGCCATATCTCGCGAACGGATCGACCAATCCGCAAAATTTCTGTTGCATCTGAAAGTAGAAACTCGCCCGATTACAACGGTATGCGTACTTTTCCCCTAGGCCGTTCTAGTTATTCGTTTCGAGCATCAGAACTGCGAAAATTTTGAGTTTCTCAAACGTTTCTTACCTCCAAACTGCCATATCTCGGGAACGGATTGACCAATCTGCAAAATTTCTGTTGCATCTGTATGTAGAAACTCGCCCGATTACAACGGTATGTGTACTTTTCCCCTAGGCCGTTCTGGTTATTCGTTTCGAGCATCAGAACTGCGAAAGTTTTGAGTTTCTCATGCATTTCTTACCTCCAAACGGCCATATCTCGCGAACGGAATGACAAATCCGCAAAACTTCTGTTGCATCTGAAAGTAGAAACCCGCCCGATTACAACGGTATGCGTACTTTTCCCGTAGGCCGTTCTAGTTATTCGTTTCGAGCATCAGAAGTGTGAAAATTTTGAGTTGCTCAAGCGTTTCTAACCTCCAGACTACCATATCTCGCGAACGGATTGACCAATCCGCAAAATTGCTGTTGCATCTGATAGTATAAACTCGCCCGATTACAACGGTATGCGAACTTTTCCCCTAGGCCGTTCTGGTTATTCGTTTCGAGCATCAGAACTGCGAAAATTTTGAGTTTCTCATGCATTTCTTACCTCCAAACTGCCATATCTCGCGAACGGATTGACCAATCCGCAAAATTTCTGTTGCATCTGTATGTAGAAACTCGCCCGATTACAACGGTATGTGTACTTTTCCCCTAGGCCGTTCTGGTTATTCGTTTCGAGCATCAGAACTGCGAAAATTTTGAGTTTCTCAAGCGTTTCTTACATCCAAACGGCCATATCTCGCGAACGGATTGACCAATCCGCAAAATTTCTGTTGCATCTGAAAGTAGAAACTCGCCCGATCACAACGGTATGAGTACTTTTCCCCTAGGCTGTTCTAGTTATCCGTTTCGAGCATCAGAACTGCGAAAATTTTGAGTTTCTCATGCATTTCTTACCTCCAAACTGCCATATCTCGCGAACGGATTGACCAATCCGCAAAATTTCTGTTGCATCTGAATGTAGAAACTCGCCCGATTACAACGTTATGTGTACTTTTCCCCTAGGCCGTTCTGGTTATTCGTTTCGAGCATCAGAACTGCGCAAATTTTGAGTTTCTCATGCATTTCTTACCTCCAAACTGCCATATCTCGCGAACGGATTGACCAATCCGCAAAATTTCTGTTGCATTAGAATGTAGAAACTCGCCCGATTACAACGGTATGCGTACTCTTCCCCTAGGCCGTTCTGATTATTCGTTTCGAGCATCAGAACAGCGAAAATTTTGAGTTTCTCAAGCGTTTCTCACCTCCAAACTGCCATATCTCGCGAACGGATTGACCAATCCGCAAAATTTCTGTTGCATCTGAAAGTAGATACTCGCCCGATTACAACAGTATGCGTACTTTTCCCCTAGGCCGTTCTAGTTATGCTTGTCGAGCATCAGAACTGCGAAAATTTTGAGTTTCCCAAGCGTTTCTTACCTCCAAACTGCCATATCTCGCGAACGGATCGACCAATCCGCAAAATTTCCGTTGCATCTGAAAGTAGAAACTCGCCCGATTACAACGGTATGCGTACTTTTCCCCTAGGCCGTTCTAGTTATTCGTTTCGAGCATCAGAACTGCGAAAATTTTGAGTTTCTCAAACGTTTCTTAGACTCCAAACTGCCATATCTCGCGAACGGATTGACCAATCCGCAAAATTTCTGTTGCATCTGAATGTAGAAACTCGCCCGATTACAACGGTATGTGTACTTTACCACTAGGCCGTTCTGGTTATTCGTTTCGAGCATCAGAACTGCGAAAATTTTGAGTTTCTCAAGCGTTTCTTACCTCCAAACTACCATATCTCGCGAACGGATTGACCAATCCGCAAAATTTCTGTTGCCTCTGAAAGTAGAAACTCGCCCGATTACAACGGTATGCGTACTTTTCCCCTAGGCCGTTCTAGTTATCCGTTTCGAGCATCAGAACTGCGAAAATTTTGAGTTTCTCAAACGTTGGTTACCTCCAAACTGCCATATCTCGCGAACGGATTGACCAATCCGCAAAACTTCTGTTGCATCTGAAAGTAGAAACCCGCTCGATTACAACGGTATGCGTACTTTTCCCGTAGGCCGTTCTAGTTATTCGTTTCGAGCATCAGAAATGTGAAAATTTTGAGTTGCTCAAGCGTTTCTAACCTCCAAACTGCGATATCTCGCGAACGGATTGACCAATCCGCAAAATTTCTGTTGCATCTGAAAGTAGAAACTCGCCCGATTACAACGGTAGGTGTACTTTTCCCCTAGGCCGTTCCAGTTATTCGTTTCGAGCATCGGTACTGCGAAAATTTAGAGTTTCTCATCCGTTTCTTACCTCCAAACTGCCATAACTCGCGAACGGATTGACCAATCCGCAAAATTTCTGTTGCATCTGAAAGTAGAAACTCGCCCGATTACAACGGTATGCGCACTTTTCCCCTAGGCCGTTCTAGTTATTCGTTTCGAGCATCAGATCTGCGAAAATTTTGAGTTTCTCAAGCGTTTCTCACCTCCAAACTGCCATATTTCGCGAACGGATTGACCAATCCGCAAAATTTCTGTTGCATCTGAAAGTAGAAACTCGCCCGATCACAACGGTATGAGTACTTTTCCCCTAGGCTGTTCTAGTTATCCGTTTCGAGCATCAGAACTGCGAAAATTTTGAGTATCTCATGCATTTCTTACCTCCAAACTGCCATATCTCGCGAACGGATTGACCAATCCGCAAAATTTCTGTTGCATCTGAATGTAGAAACTCGCCCAATTACAACGTTATGTGTACTTTTCCCCTAGGCCGTTCTGGTTATTCGTTTCGAGCATCAGAACTGCGAAAATTTTGAGTTTCTCATGCATTTCTTACCTCCAAACTGCCATATCTCGCGAACGGATTGACCAATCCGCAAAATTTCTGTTGCATCTGAAAGTAGAAACTCGCCCGATTACAACGGTATGCGTACTTTTCCCCTAGGCCGTTCTAGTTATCCGTTTCGAGCATCAGAACTGCGAAAATTTTGAGTATCTCATGCATTTCTTACCTCCAAACTGCCATATCTCGCGAACGGATTGACCAATCCGCAAAATTTCTGTTGCATCTGAATGTAGAAACTCGCCCAATTACAACGTTATGTGTACTTTTCCCCTAGGCCGTTCTGGTTATTCGTTTCGAGCATCAGAACTGCGAAAATTTTGAGTTTCTCATGCATTTCTTACCTCCAAACTGCCATATCTCGCGAACGGATTGACTAATCCGCAAAATTTCTGTTGCATTAGAAAGTAGAAACTCGCCCGATTACAACGGTATGCGTACTTTTCCCGTAGGCCGTTCTAGTTATTCGTTTCGAGCATCAGAAATGTGAAAATTTTGAGTTGCTCAAGCGTTTCTAACCTCCAGACTACCATATCTCGCGAACGGATTGACCAATCCGCAAAATTTCTGTTGCCTCTGAAAGTAGAAACTCGCCCGATTACAACGGTATGCGTACTTTTCCCCTAGGCCGTTCTAGTTATTCGTTTCGAGAATCAGAACTGCGAAAATTTTGAGTTTCTCAAGCGTTTCTTACATCCAAACGGCCATATCTCGCGAACGGATTGACCAATCCGCAAAATTGCTGTTGCATCTGAAAGTATAAACTCGCCCGATTACAACGGTATGCGAACTTTTCCCCTAGGCCGTTCTGGTTATTCGTTTCGAGCATCAGAACTGCGAAAATTTTGAGTTTCTCATGCATTTCTTACCTCCAAACTGCCATATCTCGCGAACGGATTGACCAATCCGCAAAATTTCTGTTGCATCTGAAAGTAGAAACTCGCCCGATTACAACGGTATGCGTACTTTTCCCCTAGGCCGTTCTAGTTATCCGTTTCGAGCATCAGAACTGCGAAAATTTTGAGTATCTCATGCATTTCTTACCTCCAAACTGCCATATCTCGGGAACGGATTGACCAATCTGCAAAATTTCTGTTGCATCTGTATGTAGAAACTCGCCCGATTACAACGGTATGTGTACTTTTCCCCTAGGCCGTTCTGGTTATTCGTTTCGAGCATCAGAACTGCGAAAGTTTTGAGTTTCTCATGCATTTCTTACCTCCAAACGGCCATATCTCGCGAACGGAATGACAAATCCGCAAAACTTCTGTTGCATCTGAAAGTAGAAACCCGCCCGATTACAACGGTATGCGTACTTTTCCCGTAGGCCGTTCTAGTTATTCGTTTCGAGCATCAGAAGTGTGAAAATTTTGAGTTGCTCAAGCGTTTCTAACCTCCAGACTACCATATCTCGCGAACGGATTGACCAATCCGCAAAATTGCTGTTGCATCTGATAGTATAAACTCGCCCGATTACAACGGTATGCGAACTTTTCCCCTAGGCCGTTCTGGTTATTCGTTTCGAGCATCAGAACTGCGAAAATTTTGAGTTTCTCATGCATTTCTTACCTCCAAACTGCCATATCTCGCGAACGGATTGACCAATCCGCAAAATTTCTGTTGCATCTGTATGTAGAAACTCGCCCGATTACAACGGTATGTGTACTTTTCCCCTAGGCCGTTCTGGTTATTCGTTTCGAGCATCAGAACTGCGAAAATTTTGAGTTTCTCAAGCGTTTCTTACATCCAAACGGCCATATCTCGCGAACGGATTGACCAATCCGCAAAATTTCTGTTGCATCTGAAAGTAGAAACTCGCCCGATCACAACGGTATGAGTACTTTTCCCCTAGGCTGTTCTAGTTATCCGTTTCGAGCATCAGAACTGCGAAAATTTTGAGTTTCTCATGCATTTCTTACCTCCAAACTGCCATATCTCGCGAACGGATTGACCAATCCGCAAAATTTCTGTTGCATCTGAATGTAGAAACTCGCCCGATTACAACGTTATGTGTACTTTTCCCCTAGGCCGTTCTGGTTATTCGTTTCGAGCATCAGAACTGCGCAAATTTTGAGTTTCTCATGCATTTCTTACCTCCAAACTGCCATATCTCGCGAACGGATTGACCAATCCGCAAAATTTCTGTTGCATTAGAATGTAGAAACTCGCCCGATTACAACGGTATGCGTACTCTTCCCCTAGGCCGTTCTGATTATTCGTTTCGAGCATCAGAACAGCGAAAATTTTGAGTTTCTCAAGCGTTTCTCACCTCCAAACTGCCATATCTCGCGAACGGATTGACCAATCCGCAAAATTTCTGTTGCATCTGAAAGTAGATACTCGCCCGATTACAACAGTATGCGTACTTTTCCCCTAGGCCGTTCTAGTTATGCTTGTCGAGCATCAGAACTGCGAAAATTTTGAGTTTCCCAAGCGTTTCTTACCTCCAAACTGCCATATCTCGCGAACGGATCGACCAATCCGCAAAATTTCCGTTGCATCTGAAAGTAGAAACTCGCCCGATTACAACGGTATGCGTACTTTTCCCCTAGGCCGTTCTAGTTATTCGTTTCGAGCATCAGAACTGCGAAAATTTTGAGTTTCTCAAACGTTTCTTAGACTCCAAACTGCCATATCTCGCGAACGGATTGACCAATCCGCAAAATTTCTGTTGCATCTGAATGTAGAAACTCGCCCGATTACAACGGTATGTGTACTTTACCACTAGGCCGTTCTGGTTATTCGTTTCGAGCATCAGAACTGCGAAAATTTTGAGTTTCTCAAGCGTTTCTTACCTCCAAACTACCATATCTCGCGAACGGATTGACCAATCCGCAAAATTTCTGTTGCCTCTGAAAGTAGAAACTCGCCCGATTACAACGGTATGCGTACTTTTCCCCTAGGCCGTTCTAGTTATCCGTTTCGAGCATCAGAACTGCGAAAATTTTGAGTTTCTCAAACGTTGGTTACCTCCAAACTGCCATATCTCGCGAACGGATTGACCAATCCGCAAAACTTCTGTTGCATCTGAAAGTAGAAACCCGCTCGATTACAACGGTATGCGTACTTTTCCCGTAGGCCGTTCTAGTTATTCGTTTCGAGCATCAGAAATGTGAAAATTTTGAGTTGCTCAAGCGTTTCTAACCTCCAAACTGCGATATCTCGCGAACGGATTGACCAATCCGCAAAATTTCTGTTGCATCTGAAAGTAGAAACTCGCCCGATTACAACGGTAGGTGTACTTTTCCCCTAGGCCGTTCCAGTTATTCGTTTCGAGCATCGGTACTGCGAAAATTTAGAGTTTCTCATCCGTTTCTTACCTCCAAACTGCCATAACTCGCGAACGGATTGACCAATCCGCAAAATTTCTGTTGCATCTGAAAGTAGAAACTCGCCCGATTACAACGGTATGCGCACTTTTCCCCTAGGCCGTTCTAGTTATTCGTTTCGAGCATCAGATCTGCGAAAATTTTGAGTTTCTCAAGCGTTTCTCACCTCCAAACTGCCATATTTCGCGAACGGATTGACCAATCCGCAAAATTTCTGTTGCATCTGAAAGTAGAAACTCGCCCGATCACAACGGTATGAGTACTTTTCCCCTAGGCTGTTCTAGTTATCCGTTTCGAGCATCAGAACTGCGAAAATTTTGAGTATCTCATGCATTTCTTACCTCCAAACTGCCATATCTCGCGAACGGATTGACCAATCCGCAAAATTTCTGTTGCATCTGAATGTAGAAACTCGCCCAATTACAACGTTATGTGTACTTTTCCCCTAGGCCGTTCTGGTTATTCGTTTCGAGCATCAGAACTGCGAAAATTTTGAGTTTCTCATGCATTTCTTACCTCCAAACTGCCATATCTCGCGAACGGATTGACCAATCCGCAAAATTTCTGTTGCATCTGAAAGTAGAAACTCGCCCGATTACAACGGTATGCGTACTTTTCCCCTAGGCCGTTCTAGTTATCCGTTTCGAGCATCAGAACTGCGAAAATTTTGAGTATCTCATGCATTTCTTACCTCCAAACTGCCATATCTCGCGAACGGATTGACCAATCCGCAAAATTTCTGTTGCATCTGAATGTAGAAACTCGCCCAATTACAACGTTATGTGTACTTTTCCCCTAGGCCGTTCTGGTTATTCGTTTCGAGCATCAGAACTGCGAAAATTTTGAGTTTCTCATGCATTTCTTACCTCCAAACTGCCATATCTCGCGAACGGATTGACTAATCCGCAAAATTTCTGTTGCATTAGAAAGTAGAAACTCGCCCGATTACAACGGTATGCGTACTTTTCCCGTAGGCCGTTCTAGTTATTCGTTTCGAGCATCAGAAATGTGAAAATTTTGAGTTGCTCAAGCGTTTCTAACCTCCAGACTACCATATCTCGCGAACGGATTGACCAATCCGCAAAATTTCTGTTGCCTCTGAAAGTAGAAACTCGCCCGATTACAACGGTATGCGTACTTTTCCCCTAGGCCGTTCTAGTTATTCGTTTCGAGAATCAGAACTGCGAAAATTTTGAGTTTCTCAAGCGTTTCTTACATCCAAACGGCCATATCTCGCGAACGGATTGACCAATCCGCAAAATTGCTGTTGCATCTGAAAGTATAAACTCGCCCGATTACAACGGTATGCGAACTTTTCCCCTAGGCCGTTCTGGTTATTCGTTTCGAGCATCAGAACTGCGAAAATTTTGAGTTTCTCATGCATTTCTTACCTCCAAACTGCCATATCTCGCGAACGGATTGACCAATCCGCAAAATTTCTGTTGCATCTGTATGTAGAAACTCGCCCGATTACAACGGTATGTGTACTTTTCCCCTAGGCCGTTCTGGTTATTCGTTTCGAGCATCAGAACTGCGAAAATTTTGAGTTTCTCATGCATTTCTTACCTCCAAACGGCCATATCTCGCGAACGGAATGACCAATCCGCAAAACTTCTGTTGCATCTGAAAGTAGAAACCCGCCCGATTACAACGGTATGCGTACTTTTCCCGTAGGCCGTTCTAGTTATTCGTTTCGAGCATCAGAAATGTGAAAATTTTGAGTTGCTCAAGCGTTTCTAACCTCCAGACTACCATATCTCGCGAACGGATTGACCAATCCGCAAAATTTCTGTTGCCTCTGAAAGTAGAAACTCGCCCGATTACAACGGTATGCGTACTTTTCCCCTAGGCCGTTCTAGTTATTCGTTTCGAGAATCAGAACTGCGAAAATTTTGAGTTTCTCAAGCGTTTCTTACATCCAAACGGCCATATCTCGCGAACGGATTGACCAATCCGCAAAATTGCTGTTGCATCTGAAAGTATAAACTCGCCCGATTACAACGGTATGCGAACTTTTCCCCTAGGCCGTTCTGGTTATTCGTTTCGAGCATCAGAACTGCGAAAATTTTGAGTTTCTCATGCATTTCTTACCTCCAAACTGCCATATCTCGCGAACGGATTGACCAATCCGCAAAATTTCTGTTGCATCTGTATGTAGAAACTCGCCCGATTACAACGGTATGTGTACTTTTCCCCTAGGCCGTTCTGGTTATTCGTTTCGAGCATCAGAACTGCGAAAATTTTGAGTTTCTCATGCATTTCTTACCTCCAAACGGCCATATCTCGCGAACGGAATGACCAATCCGCAAAACTTCTGTTGCATCTGAAAGTAGAAACCCGCCCGATTACAACGGTATGTGTACTTTTCCCGTAGGCCGTTCTAGTTATTCGTTTCGAGCATCAGAAATGTGAAAATTTTGAGTTGCTCAAGCGTTTCTAACCTCCAAACTGCGATATCTCGCGAACGGATTGACCAACCCCCGAAATTTCTGTTGCATCTGAAAGTAGAAACTCGCCCGATTACAACGGTAGGTGTACTTTTCCCCTAGGCCGTTCCAGTTATTCGTTTCGAGCATCGGAACTGCGAAAATTTTGAGTTTCTCAAGCGTTTCTTACCTCCAAACTACCATATCTCGCGAACGGAATGACCAATCCGCAAAACTTCTGTTGCATCTGAAAGTAGAAACCCGCCCGATTACAACGGTATGCGTACTTTTCCCGTAGGCCGTTCTAGTTATTCGTTTCGAGCATCAGCAATGTGAAAATTTTGAGTTGCTCCAGCGTTTCTAACCTCCAGACTACCATATCTCGCGAACGGATTGACCAATCCGCAAAATTTCTGTTGCCTCTGAAAGTAGAAACTCGCCCGATTACAACGGTGTGCGTACTTTTCCCCTAGGCCGTTCTAGTTATTCGTTTCGAGAATCAGAACTGCGACAATTTTGAGTTTCTCAAGCGTTTCTTACATCCAAACGGCCATATCTCGCGAACGGATTGACCAATCCGCAAAATTGCTGTTGCATCTGAAAGTATAAACTCGCCCGATTACAACGGTATGCGAACTTTTCCCCTAGGCCGTTCTGGTTATTCGTTTCGAGCATCAGAACTGCGAAAATTTTGAGTTTCTCATGCATTTCTTACATCCAAACTGCCATATCTCGCGAACGGATTGACCAATCCGCAAAATTTCTGTTGCATCTGAAAGTAGAAATTCGCCCGATTACAACGGTATGCGTACTTTTCCCCTTGGCCGTTCTAGTTATCCGTTTCGAGTATCAGAACTGCGACAATTTTGAGTTTCTCAAACGTTTGTTACCTCCAAACTGCCATATCTCGCGAACGGATTGACCAATCCGCAAAATTTCTGTTGCATCTGAAAGTAGAAACTCGCCCGATTACAACGGTATGCGTACTTTTCCCCTAGGCCGTTCTAGTTATGCTTGTCGAGCATCAGAACTGCGAAAATTTTGAGTTTCCCAAGCGTTTCTTACCTCCAAACTGCCATATCTCGCGATCGGATCGACCAATCCGCAAAATTTCTGTTGCATCTGAAAGTAGAAACTCGCCCGATTACAACGGTATGCGTACTTTTCCCCTAGGCCGTTCTAGTTATTCGTTTCGAGCATCAGAACTGCGAAAATTTTGAGTTTCTCAAACGTTTCTTACCTCCAAACTGCCATATCTCGCGAACGGATTGACCAATCTGCAAAATTTTTGTTGCATCTGTATGTAGAAACTCGCCCGATTACAACGGTATGTGTACTTTTCCCCTAGGCCGTTCTGGTTGTTCGTTTCGAGCATCAGAACTGCGAAAATTTTGAGTTTCTCATGCATTTCTTACCTCCAAACGGCCATATCTCGCGAACGGAATGACCAATCCGCAAAGCTTCTGTTGCATCTGAAAGTAGAAACCCGCCCGATTACAACGGTATGCGTACTTTTCCCGTAGGCCGTTCTAGTTATTCGTTTCGAGCATCAGAAATGTGAAAATTTTGAGTTGCTCAAGCGATTCTAACCTCCAGACTACCATATCTCGCGAACGGATTGACCAATCCGCAAAATTTCTGTTGCCTCTGAAAGTAGAAACTCGCCCGATTACAACGGTATGCGTACTTTTCCCCTAGGCCGTTCTAGTTATTCGTTTCGAGAATCAGAACTGCGAAAATTTTGAGTTTCTCAAGCGTTTCTTACATCCAAACGGCCATATCTCGCGAACGGATTGACCAATCCGCAAAATTGCTGTTGCATCTGAAAGTATAAACTCGCCCGATTACAACGGTATGCGAACTTTTCCCCTAGGCCGTTCTGGTTATTCGTTTCGAGCATCAGAACTGCGAAAATTTTGAGTTTCTCATGCATTTCTTACCTCCAAACTGCCATATCTCGCGAACGGATTGACCAATCCGCAAAATTTCTGTTGCATCTGTATGTAGAAACTCGCCCGATTACAACGGTATGTGTACTTTTCCCCTAGGCCGTTCTGGTTATTCGTTTCGAGCATCAGAACTGCGAAAATTTTGAGTTTCTCATGCATTTCTTACCTCCAAACGGCCATATCTCGCGAACGGAATGACCAATCCGCAAAACTTCTGTTGCATCTGAAAGTAGAAACCCGCCCGATTACAACGGTATGTGTACTTTTCCCGTAGGCCGTTCTAGTTATTCGTTTCGAGCATCAGAAATGTGAAAATTTTGAGTTGCTCAAGCGTTTCTAACCTCCAAACTGCGATATCTCGCGAACGGATTGACCAACCCCCGAAATTTCTGTTGCATCTGAAAGTAGAAACTCGCCCGATTACAACGGTAGGTGTACTTTTCCCCTAGGCCGTTCCAGTTATTCGTTTCGAGCATCGGAACTGCGAAAATTTTGAGTTTCTCAAGCGTTTCTTACCTCCAAACTACCATATCTCGCGAACGGAATGACCAATCCGCAAAACTTCTGTTGCATCTGAAAGTAGAAACCCGCCCGATTACAACGGTATGCGTACTTTTCCCGTAGGCCGTTCTAGTTATTCGTTTCGAGCATCAGCAATGTGAAAATTTTGAGTTGCTCCAGCGTTTCTAACCTCCAGACTACCATATCTCGCGAACGGATTGACCAATCCGCAAAATTTCTGTTGCCTCTGAAAGTAGAAACTCGCCCGATTACAACGGTGTGCGTACTTTTCCCCTAGGCCGTTCTAGTTATTCGTTTCGAGAATCAGAACTGCGACAATTTTGAGTTTCTCAAGCGTTTCTTACATCCAAACGGCCATATCTCGCGAACGGATTGACCAATCCGCAAAATTGCTGTTGCATCTGAAAGTATAAACTCGCCCGATTACAACGGTATGCGAACTTTTCCCCTAGGCCGTTCTGGTTATTCGTTTCGAGCATCAGAACTGCGAAAATTTTGAGTTTCTCATGCATTTCTTACATCCAAACTGCCATATCTCGCGAACGGATTGACCAATCCGCAAAATTTCTGTTGCATCTGAAAGTAGAAATTCGCCCGATTACAACGGTATGCGTACTTTTCCCCTTGGCCGTTCTAGTTATCCGTTTCGAGTATCAGAACTGCGACAATTTTGAGTTTCTCAAACGTTTGTTACCTCCAAACTGCCATATCTCGCGAACGGATTGACCAATCCGCAAAATTTCTGTTGCATCTGAAAGTAGAAACTCGCCCGATTACAACGGTATGCGTACTTTTCCCCTAGGCCGTTCTAGTTATGCTTGTCGAGCATCAGAACTGCGAAAATTTTGAGTTTCCCAAGCGTTTCTTACCTCCAAACTGCCATATCTCGCGATCGGATCGACCAATCCGCAAAATTTCTGTTGCATCTGAAAGTAGAAACTCGCCCGATTACAACGGTATGCGTACTTTTCCCCTAGGCCGTTCTAGTTATTCGTTTCGAGCATCAGAACTGCGAAAATTTTGAGTTTCTCAAACGTTTCTTACCTCCAAACTGCCATATCTCGCGAACGGATTGACCAATCTGCAAAATTTTTGTTGCATCTGTATGTAGAAACTCGCCCGATTACAACGGTATGTGTACTTTTCCCCTAGGCCGTTCTGGTTGTTCGTTTCGAGCATCAGAACTGCGAAAATTTTGAGTTTCTCATGCATTTCTTACCTCCAAACGGCCATATCTCGCGAACGGAATGACCAATCCGCAAAGCTTCTGTTGCATCTGAAAGTAGAAACCCGCCCGATTACAACGGTATGCGTACTTTTCCCGTAGGCCGTTCTAGTTATTCGTTTCGAGCATCAGAAATGTGAAAATTTTGAGTTGCTCAAGCGATTCTAACCTCCAGACTACCATATCTCGCGAACGGATTGACCAATCCGCAAAATTTCTGTTGCCTCTGAAAGTAGAAACTCGCCCGATTACAACGGTATGCGTACTTTTCCCCTAGGCCGTTCTAGTTATTCGTTTCGAGAATCAGAACTGCGAAAATTTTGAGTTTCTCAAGCGTTTCTTACATCCAAACGGCCATATCTCGCGAACGGATTGACCAATCCGCAAAATTGCTGTTGCATCTGAAAGTATAAACTCGCCCGATTACAACGGTATGCGAACTTTTCCCCTAGGCCGTTCTGGTTATTCGTTTCGAGCATCAGAACTGCGAAAATTTTGAGTTTCTCATGCATTTCTTACCTCCAAACTGCCATATCTCGCGAACGGATTGACCAATCCGCAAAATTTCTGTTGCATCTGTATGTAGAAACTCGCCCGATTACAACGGTATGTGTACTTTTCCCCTAGGCCGTTCTGGTTATTCGTTTCGAGCATCAGAACTGCGAAAATTTTGAGTTTCTCATGCATTTCTTACCTCCAAACGGCCATATCTCGCGAACGGAATGACCAATCCGCAAAACTTCTGTTGCATCTGAAAGTAGAAACCCGCCCGATTACAACGGTATGTGTACTTTTCCCGTAGGCCGTTCTAGTTATTCGTTTCGAGCATCAGAAATGTGAAAATTTTGAGTTGCTCAAGCGTTTCTAACCTCCAAACTGCGATATCTCGCGAACGGATTGACCAACCCCCGAAATTTCTGTTGCATCTGAAGGTAGAAACTCGCCCGATTACAACGGTAGGTGTACTTTTCCCCTAGGCCGTTCCAGTTATTCGTTTCGAGCATCGGAACTGCGAAAATTTTGAGTTTCTCATCCGTTTCTTACCTCCAAACTGCCATATCTCGCGAACGGATTGACCAATCCGCAAAATTTCTGTTGCATCTGAAAGTAGAAACTCGCCCGATTACAACGGTATGCGTACTTTTCCCCTAGGCCGTTCTGGTTATTCGTTTCGAGCATAAGAACTGCGAAAATTTTGAGTTTCTCAAGCGTTTCTTACCTCCAAACTACCATATCTCGCGAACGGATTGACCAATCCGCAAAATTTCTGTTGCCTCTGAAAGTAGAAACTCGCCCGATTCCAACGGTATGCGTACTTTTCCCCTAGGCCGTTCTAGTTATTCGTTTCGAGAATCAGAACTGCGAAAATTTTGAGTTTCTCAAGCGTTTCTTACCTCCAAACTGCCAAATCTCGCGAACGGGTTGACCAATCCGCAAAATTTCTGTTGCATCTGAAAGTAGAAACTCGCCCGATCACAACTGTATGAGTAGTTTTCCCCTAGGCCGTTCTAGTTATTCGTTTCGAGCATCAGAACTGCGAAAATTTTGAGTTTCTCAAACGTTTGTTACCTCCACACTGCCACATCTCGCGAACGGATTGACCAATCCGCAAAATTTTTGTTGCATCTGAAAGTAGAGACTCGCCCGATTACAACGGTATGGGTACTTTTCCCCTAGTCCGTTCTAGTTATTCGTTTCGAGCATCAGAACTGCGAAAATTTGAGTTTCTCAAACGTATCTTATCTCCAAACTGCCATATCTCGCGAACGGATTGACCAATCCGCAAAATTTCTGTTGCATCTGAATGTAGAAACTCGCCCGATTACAACGGTATGTGTACTTTTCCCCTAGGCCGTTCTGGTTATTCGTTTGGAGCACCAGAACTGCGAAAATTTTGAGTTTCTCATGCATTTCTTACCTCCAAACTGCCATATCTCGCGAACGGAATGACCAATCCGCAAAACTTCTGTTGCATCTGAAAGTAGAAACCCGCCCGATTACAACGGTATGCGTACTTTTCCCGTAGGCCGTTCTAGTTATTCGTTTCGAGCATCAGAAATGTGAAAATTTTGAGTTGCTCAAGCGTTTCCTTACCTCCAAACTGCGATATCTCGCAAACGGAAAGACCAATCCGCAAAATTTCTGTTGCATCTGAAAGTAGAAATTCGCCCGATTACAGAGGTATGCGTACCTTTCCCCTAGGCCGTTCTAGTTATTCGTTTCGAGCATCAGAAATGTGAAAATTTCGAGTTTCTCAGCCGTTTCTTTCATCCAAACTGCCATATCTCGCGAACGGATTGACCAATCCGCAAATTTCTGTTGCATCTGAAAGCAGAAACTCGCCCGATTACAACGGTATGTGTACTTTTCCCCTAGGCCGTTCCAGTTATTCGTTTCGAGCATCGGAACTGCGAAAAATTTTGAGTTTCTCATCCGTTTCTTACCTCCAAACTGCCATATCTCGCGAACGGATTGACCAATCCGCAAAATTTCTGTTGCATCTGAAAGTAGAAACTCGCGCGATTACAACGGTATGCGTACTTTTCCCTAGGCTGTTCCAGTTATTCGTTTCGAGCATCAGAACTGCGAAAATTTTGAATTTCTCAAGCGCTTCTTACATCCAAACGGCCATATCTCGCGAACGGATTGACCAATCCGCAAAATTTCTGTTGCATCTGATAGTAGAAACTCGCCCGATTACAACGGTATGTGTACTTTTCCCCTAGGCCGTTCCAGTTATTCGTTTCGAGCATCAGAACTGCGAAAATTTTGAGTTTCTCATCCGTTTCTTACCTCCAAACTGCCATATCTCGCGAACGGATTGACCAATCCGCAAAATTTCTGTTGCATCTGAAAGTAGAAACTCGCGCGATTACAACGGTATGCGTACTTTTCCCCTAGGCCGTTTCAGTTATTCGTTTCGAGCATCAGAACTGCCAAAATTTTGAGTTTCTCGTCCGTTTCTTACCTCCAAACTGCCATATCTCGCGAACGGATTGACCAATCTGCAAAATTTCTGTTGCATCTGAAAGTAGAAACTCGCCCGATTACAACGGTATGCGAACTTTTCCCCTAGGCCGTTCTGGTTATTCGTTTCAAGCATCAGAACTGCGAAAATTTTGAGTTGCTCAAGCGTTTCTTACATCCAAACTGCCATATCTCGCGAAAGGATTGACCAGTCCGCAAAATTTCCGTTGCATCTGAAAGTAGAAAGTCGCCCGATTACAACGGTGTGCGTACTTTTCCCCTAGGCCGTTCTAGTTATTCGTTTCGAGCATCAGAACTGCGAAAATTTTGAGTTTCTCAAGCGTTTCTTACATCCAAACGGCCATATCTCGCGAACGGATTGACCAATCCGCAAAATTTCTGTTGCATCTGAAAGTAGAAACTCGCCCGATCACAACGGTATGAGTACTTTTCCCCTAGATCGTTCTAGTTATTCGTTTCGAGCATCAGAACTGTGAACATTTTTAGTTTCTCAACCGTTTCTTACCTCCAAACTGCCATATCTCGCGAACGGATTGACCAATCCGCAAAATTTCTGTTGCATCTGAAAGTAGAAACTCGCCCGATTACAACGGTATGCGTACTATTCCCCTAGGCCGTTCTAGTTATTCGTTTCGAGCATCAGGACTGTGAAAATTTTGAGTTTCCCCACCGTTTCTTACCTCCAAAATGCCATATCTCGCGAACGGATCGACCAATCTGCAAAATTTCTGTTGCATCTGAAAGTAGAAACTCGCCCGATTACAACGGTATGTGTACTCTTCCCCTAGGCCGTGATAGTTATTCGTTTCGAGCATCAGAACTGCGAAAATTTTGAGTTTCTCAAACGTTTCTTACCTCCAAACTGCCATATCTCGCGAACGGAATGAGCAATCCGCAAATTTCTGTTGCATCTGAAAGTAGAAACTCGCCCGATTACAACGGTATGCGTACTTTTCCCCTAGGCCGTTCTAGTTATTCGTTTCGAGCATCAGAACAGCGAAAATTTTGAGTTTCTCAAGCGTTTCTTACATCCAAACGGCCATATCTCGCGAACGGATTGACCAATCCGCAAAATTTCTGTTGCATCTGATAGTAGAAACTCGCCCGATCACAACGGTATGAGTACTTTTCCCCTAGACCGTTCTAGTTATTCGTTTCGAGCATCAGAACTGTGAACATTTTGAGTTTCTCAACCGTTTCTTAGTTCCAAACTGCCATATCTCGCGAACGGATCGACCAATCTGCAAAATTTCTGTTGCATCTGAAAGTAGAAACTCGCCCGATTACAACGGTATGCGTACTTTTCCTCTAGGCCGTTCTAGTTTTTCGTTTCGAGCATCAGAACTGCGAAAATTTTGAGTTTCTCAAACTTTGTTACCTCCAAACTGCCATATCTCGCGAACGGATTGACCAATCCGCAAAATTTCTGTTGCATCTGAATGCAGAAACTCGCCCGATTACAACGGTATGTGTACTTTTCCCCTAGGCCGTTCCAGTTATTCGTTTCTAGCATCAGAACTGCGAAAATTTTGAGTTTCTCATCCGTTTCTTACCTCCAAACTGCCATATCTCGCGAACGGATTGACCAATCCGCAAAATTTCTGTCGCATCTGAAAGTAGAAACTCGCCCGATTACAACGATATGCGTACTTTTCCCCTAGGCCGTTCTAGTTATTCGTTTCGAGCATCAGAACTGCGAAAATTTTGAGCTTCTCAAGCATTTCTTACCTCCAAACTGCCATATCTCGCGAACGGATTGACCACTCCGCAAAATTTCTGTTGCATCTGAAAGTAGAAACTCGCCCGATTTCAACGGTATGTGTACTTTTCCCCTAGGCCGTTCTAGTTATTCGTTTCGAGCATCAGAACTGCGAAAATTTTGAGTTTCTCATCCGTTTCTTACCTCCAAACTGCCATATCTCGCGAACGGATTGACCAATCCGCAAAATTTCTGTTGCATCTGAAAGTAGAAACTCGCCCGATTACAACGGTATGCGTACTTTTCCCCTAGGCCGTTCTAGTTATGCTTGTCGAGCATCAGAACTGCGATAATTTTGAGTTTCTCAAGCGTTTCTTACCTCCAAACTGCCATATCTCGCGAACGGATTGACCAATCCGCAAAATTTCTGTTGCATCTGAATGTAGAAACTCGCCCGATTACAACGGTATGTGTACTTTTCCCCTAGGCCGTTCTGGTTATTCGTTTCGAGCATCAGAACTGCGAAAATTTTGAGTTTCTCATGCATTTCTTACCTGCAAACTGCCATGTCTCGCGAACGGATTGACCAATCCGCAAAATTTCTGTTGCATCTGAAAGTAGAAGCTCGCCCGATTACAACGGTATGCGTACTTCTCCCCTAGGCCGTTCTCGTTATTCGTTTCGAGCATCAGAACTGCGAACATTTTGAGTTTCTCAAGCGTTTCTTACATCCAAACGGCCATATCTCGCGAACGGATTGACCAATCCGCAAAATTACAGTTGCATCTGAAAGTAGAAACTCGCCCGATTACAACGGTATGCGTACTTTTCCCCTAGGTCGTTCTAGTTATTCGTTTCGAGCATCAGAACTGCGAAAATTTTGAGTTTCTCATGCATTTCTTACCTCCAAACTGCCATATCTCGCGAACGGATAGACCAAACCGCAAAATTTCTGTTGCATCTGAAAGTAGAAACTCGCCCGATTACAACGGTATGCGTACTTTTCCCCTAGGCCGTTCTAGTTATGCTTGTCGAGCATCAGAGCTGCGAAAATTTTGAGTTTCTCAAGCGTTTCTTACATCCAAACGGCCATATCTCGCGAACGGATTGACCAATCCGCAAAATTTCTGTTGCATCTGAAAGTAGAAACTCGCCCGATCACAACGGTATGAGTACTTTTCCCCTAGACCGTTCTAGTTATTCGTTTCGAGCATCAGAACTGTGAACATTTTGAGTTTCTCAACCGTTTCTTACATCCAAACTGCCATATCTCGCGAACGGATCGACCAATCTGCAAAATTTCTGTTGCATCTGAAAGTAGAAACTCGCCCGATTACAACGGTATGCGTACTATTCCCCTAGGCCGTTCTAGTTATTCGTTTCGAGCATCAGGACTGTGAAAATTTTGAGTTTCTCCACCGTTTCTTACCTCCAAACTGCCATATCTCGCGAACGGATCGACCAATCTGCAAAATTTCTGTTGCATCTGAAAGTAGAAACTCGCCCGATTACAACGGTATGTGTACTTTTCCCCTAGGGCGTTCTAGTTATTCGTTTCGAGCATCAGAACTGCGAAAATTTTGAGTTTCTCATCCGTTTCTAACCTCCAAACTGCCATATCTCGCGAACGGATTGACCAATCTGCAAAATTTCTGTTGCATCTGAAAGTAGAAACTCGCCCGATTACAACGGTATGCGAACTTTTCCCCTAGGCCGTTCTAGTTATTTGTTTCGAGCATCAGAACTGCGAAAATTTTGAGTTGCTCAAGCGTTTCTTACCTCCAAACTGCCATATCTCGCGAAAGGATTGACCAGTCCGCAAAATTTCTGTTGCATCTGAAAGTAGAAACTCGCCCGATTACAACGGTATGCGAACTTTTCCCCTAGGCCGTTCTGGTTATTCGTTTCAAGCATCAGAACTGCGAAAATTTTGAGTTGCTCGAGCGTTTCTTACATCCAAACTGCCATATCTCGCGAAAGGATTGACCAGTCCGCAAAATTTCTGTTGCATCTGAAAGTAGAAACTCGCCCGATTACAACGGTATGCGTACTTTTCCCCTAGGCCGTACTAGTTATTCGTTTCGAGCATCAGAACTGCGAAAATTTTGAGTTTCTCAAGCGTTTCTTACATCCAAACGGCCATATCTCGCGAACGGATTGACCAATCCGCAAAATTTCTGTTGCATCTGAAAGTAGAAACTCGCCCGATCACAACGGTATGAGTACTTTTCCCCTAGACCGTTCTAGTTATTCGTTTCGAGCATCAGAACTGTGAACATTTTGAGTTTCTCAACCGTTTCTTACATCCAAACTGCCATATCTCGCGAACGGATCGACCAATCTGCAAAATTTCTGTTGCATCTGAAAGTAGAAACTCGCCCGATTACAACGGTATGCGTACTATTCCCCTAGGCCGTTCTAGTTATTCGTTTCGAGCATCAGGACTGTGAAAATTTTGAGTTTCTCCACCGTTTCTTACCTCCAAACTGCCATATCTCGCGAACGGATCGACCAATCTGCAAAATTTCTGTTGCATCTGAAAGTAGAAACTCGCCCGATTACAACGGTATGTGTACTTTTCCCCTAGGCCGTTCTAGTTATTCGTTTCGAGCATCAGAACTGCGAAAATTTTGAGTTTCTCATCCGTTTCTAACCTCCAAACTGCCATATCTCGCGAACGGATTGACCAATCTGCAAAATTTCTGTTGCATCTGAAAGTAGAAACTCGCCCGATTACAACGGTATGCGTACTATTCCCCTAGGCCGTTCTAGGTATTCGTTTCGAGCATCAGAACAGCGAAAATTTTGAGTTTCTCAAGCGTTTCTTACATCCAAACGGCCATATCTCGCGAACGGATTGACCAATCCGCAAAATTTCTGTCGCATCTGAAAGTAGAAACTCGCCCGATTACAACGGTATGCGTACTTTTCCCCTAGGCCGTTCTAGTTATTCGTTTCGAGAATCAGAACTGCGAAAATTTTGAGTTTCTCAAGCGTTTCTTACATCCAAACTGCCATATCTCGCGAACGGATTGACCAATCCGCAAAATTTCTGTTGCATCTGAAAGTAGAAACTCGCCCGATTACAACGGTATGCGTACTTTTCCCCTAGGCCGTACTAGTTATTCGTTTCGAGCATCAGAACTGCGAAAATTTTGAGTTTCTCAAGCGTTTCTTACATCCAAACGGCCATATCTCGCGAACGGATTGACCAATCCGCAAAATTTCTGTTGCATCTGAAAGTAGAAACTCGCCCCATCACAACGGTATGAGTACTTTTCCCCTAGGCCGTTCTGGTTATTTGTTTCGAGCATCAGAACTGCGAAAATTTTGAGTTGCTCAAGCGTTTCTTACCTCCAAACTGCCATATCTCGCGAAAGGATTGACCAGTCCGCAAAATTTCTGTTGCATCTGAAAGTAGAAACTCGCCCGATTACAACGGTATGCGTACTTTTCCCCTAGGCCGTTCTAGTTATTCGTTTCGAGCATCAGAACAGCGAAAATTTTGAGTTTCTCAAGCGTTTCTTACATCCAAACGGCCATATCTCGCGAACGGATTGACCAATCCGCAAAATTTCTGTTGCATCTGAAAGTAGAAACTCGCCCGATCACAACGGTATGAGTACTTTTCCCCTAGACCGTTCTAGTTATTCGTTTCGAGCATCAGAACTGTGAACATTTTGAGTTTCTCAACCGTTTCTTAGTTCCAAACTGCCATATCTCGCGAACGGATCGACCGATCTGCAAAATTTCTGTTGCATCTGAAAGTAGAAACTCGCCCGATTACAACGGTATGCGTACTTTTCCTCTAGGCCGTTCTAGTTTTTCGTTTCGAGCATCAGAACTGCGAAAATTTTGAGTTTCTCAAACTTTGTTACCTCCAAACTGCCATATCTCGCGAACGGATTGACCAATCCGCAAAATTTCTGTTGCATCTGAATGCAGAAACTCGCCCGATTACAACGGTATGTGTACTTTTCCCCTAGAACGTTCCAGTTATTCGTTTCTAGCATCAGAACTGCGAAAATTTTGAGTTTCTCATCCGTTTCTTACCTCCAAACTGCCATATCTCGCGAACGGATTGACCAATCCGCAAAATTTCTGTCGCATCTGAAAGTAGAAACTCGCCCGATTACAACGGTATGCGTACTTTTCCCCTAGGCCGTTCTAGTTATTCGTTTCGAGCATCAGGACTGTGAAAATTTTGAGTTTCTCCACCGTTTCTTACCTCCAAACTGCCATATCTCGCGAACGGATCGACCAATCTGCAAAATTTCTGTTGCATCTGAAAGTAGAAACTCGCCCGATTGCAACGGTATGTGTACTTTTCCCCTAGGCCGTTCTAGTTATTCGTTTCGAGCATCAGAACTGCGAAAATTTTGAGTTTCTCATCCGTTTCTAACCTCCAACCTGCCATATCTCGCGAACGGATTGACCAATCTGCAAGATTTCTGTTGCATCTGAAAGTAGAAACTCGCCCGATTACAACGGTATGCGAACTTTTCCCCTAGGCCGTTCTGGTTATTTGTTTCGAGCATCAGAACTGCGAAAATTTTGAGTTGCTCAAGCGTTTCTTATATCCAAACTGCCATATCTCGCGAAAGGATTGACCAGTCCGCAAAATTTCTGTTGCATCTGAAAGTAGAAACTCGCCCGATTACAACGGTATGCGTACTTTTCCCCTAGGCCGTTCTAGTTATTCGTTTCGAGCATCAGAACAGCGAAAATTTTGAGTTTCTCAAGCGTTTCTTACATCCAAACGGCCATATCTCGCGAACGGATTGACCAATCCGCAAAATTTCTGTTGCATCTGAAAGTAGAAACTCGCCCGATCACAACGGTATGAGTACTTTTCCCCTAGACCGTTCTAGTTATTCGTTTCGAGCATCAGAACTGTGAACATTTTGAGTTTCTCAACCGTTTCTTAGTTCCAAACTGCCATATCTCGCGAACGGATCGACCGATCTGCAAAATTTCTGTTGCATCTGAAAGTAGAAACCCGCCCGATTACAACGGTATGCGTACTTTTCCTCTAGGCCGTTCTAGTTTTTCGTTTCGAGCATCAGAACTGCGAAAATTTTGAGTTTCTCAAACTTTGTTACCTCCAAACTGCCATATCTCGCGAACGGATTGACCAATCCGCAAAATTTCTGTTGCATCTGAATGCAGAAACTCGCCCGATTACAACGGTATGTGTACTTTTCCCCTAGGCCGTTCCAGTTATTCGTTTCTAGCATCAGAACTGCGAAAATTTTGAGTTTCTCATCCGTTTCTTACCTCCAAACTGCCATATCTCGCGAACGGATTGACCAATCCGCAAAATTTCTGTCGCATCTGAAAGTAGAAACTCGCCCGATTACAACGGTATGCGTACTTTTCCCCTAGGCCGTTCTAGTTATTCGTTTCGAGAATCAGAACTGCGAAAATTTTGAGTTTCTCAAGCGTTTCTTACATCCAAACTGCCATATCTCGCGAACGGATTGACCAATCCGCAAAATTTCTGTTGCATCTGTATGTAGAAACTCGCCCGATTACAACAGTATGTGTACTTTTCCCCTAGGCCGTTCTAGTTATTCGTTTCGAGAATCAGAACTGCGAAAATTTTGAGTTTCTCAAGCGTTTCTTACATCCAAACGGCCATATCTCGCGAACGGATTGACCAATCCGCAAAATTGCTGTTGCATCTGAAAGTATAAACTCGCCCGATTACAACGGTATGCGAACTATTCCCCTAGGCCGTTCTGGTTATTCGTTTCGAGCATCAGAACTGCGAAAATTTTGAGTTTCTCATGCATTTCTTACCTCCAAACTGCCATATCTCGCGAACGGATTGACCAATCCGCAAAATTTCTGTTGCATCTGAAAGTAGAAATTCGCCCGATTACAACGGTATGCGTACTTTTCCCCTAGGCCGTTCTAGTTATCCGTTTCGAGCATCAGAACTGCGAAAATTTTGAGTTTCTCAAACGTTTGTTACGTCCAAACTGCCATATCTCGCGAACGGATTGACCAATCCGCAAAATTTTTGTTGCATCTGAAAGTAGAAACTCGCCCGATTACAATGGTATGTGACTTTTCCCCTAGGCCGTTCTAGTTATTCGTATCGAGCATCAGAACTGCGAAAATTTTGAGTTTCTCAAACGTTTCTTACATCCAAACTGCCATATCTCGCGAACGGATTGACCAATCCGCAAAATTTCTGTTGCATCTGTATGTGAAAACTCGCCCGATTACAACGGTATGTGTACTTTTCCCCTAGGCCGTTCTGGTTATTCGTTTCGAGCATCAGAACTGCGAAAATTTTGAGTTTCTCATGCATTTCTTACCTCCAAACGGCCATATCTCGCGAACGGAATGACCAATCCGCAAAACTTCTGTTGCATCTGAAAGTAGAAACCCGCCCGATTACAACGGTATGCGTACTTTTCCCGTAGGCCGTTCTAGTTATTCGTTTCGAGCATCAGAAGTGTGAAAATTTTGAGTTGCTCAAGCGTTTCTAACCTCCAAACTGCGATATCTCGCGAACGGATTGACCAACCCCCGAAATTTCTGTTGCATCTGAAAGTAGAAACTCGCCCGATTACAACGGTAGGTGTACTTTTCCCCTAGGCCGTTCCAGTTATTCGTTTCGAGCATCGGAACTGCGAAAATTTTGAGTTTCTCATCCGTTTCTTACATCCAAACTGCCATATCTCGCGAACGGATTGACCAATCCGCAAAATTTCTGTTGCATCTGAAAGTAGAAACTCGCCCGATTACAACGGTATGCGTACTTTTCCCCTAGGCCGTTCTGGTTATTCGTTTCGAGCATCACAACTGCGAAAATTTTGAGTTTCTCAAGCGTTTCTTACCTCCAAACTGCCAAATCTCGCGAACGGGTTGACCAATCCGCAAAATTTCTGTTGCATCTGAAAGTAGAAACTCGCCCGATCACAACTGTATGAGTAGTTTTCCCCTAGGCCGTTCTAGTTATTCGTTTCGAGCATCAGAACTGCGAAAATTTTGAGTTTCTCAAACGTTTGTTACCTCCACACTGCCACATCTCGCGAACGGATTGACCAATCCGCAAAATTTTTGTTGCATCTGAAAGTAGAGACTCGCCCGATTACAACGGTATGGGTACTTTTCCCCTAGTCCGTTCTAGTTATTCGTTTCGAGCATCAGAACTGCGAAAATTTTGAGTTTCTCAAACGTTTCTTATCTCCAAACTGCCATATCTCGCGAACGGATTGACCAATCCGCAAAATTTCTGTTGCATCTGAATGTAGAAACTCGCCCGATTACAACGGTATGTGTACTTTTCCCCTAGGCCGTTCTGGTTATTCGTTTGGAGCACCAGAACTGCGAAAATTTTGAGTTTCTCATGCATTTCTTACCTCCAAACTGCCATATCTCGCGAACGGAATGACCAATCCGCAAAACTTCTGTTGCATCTGAAAGTAGAAACCCGCCCGATTACAACGGTATGCGTACTTTTCCCGTAGGCCGTTCTAGTTATTCGTTTCGAGCATCAGAAATGTGAAAATTTTGATTTGCTCAAGCGTTTCTTACCTCCAAACTGCGATATCTCGCAAACGGAAAGACCAATCCGCAAAATTTCTGTTGCATCTGAAAGTAGAAATTCGCCCGATTACAGAGGTATGCGTACCTTTCCCCTAGGCCGTTCTAGTTATTCGTTTCGAGCATCAGAAATGTGAAAATTTCGAGTTTCTCAGCCGTTTCTTTCATCCAAACTGCCATATCTCGCGAACGGATTGACCAATCCGCAAAATTTCTGTTGCATCTGAAAGCAGAAACTCGCCCGATTACAACGGTATGTGTACTTTTCCCCTAGGCCGTTCCAGTTATTCGTTTCGAGCATCGGAACTGCGAAAATTTTGAGTTTCTCATCCGTTTCTTACCTCCAAACTGCCATATCTCGCGAACGGATTGACCAATCCGCAAAATTTCTGTTGCATCTGAAAGTAGAAACTCGCGCGATTACAACGGTATGCGTACTTTTCCCTAGGCTGTTCCAGTTATTCGTTTCGAGCATCAGAACTGCGAAAATTTTGAATTTCTCAAGCGCTTCTTACATCCAAACGGCCATATCTCGCGAACGGATTGACCAATCCGCAAAATTTCTGTTGCATCTGATAGTAGAAACTCGCCCGATTACAACGGTATGTGTACTTTTCCCCTAGGCCGTTCCAGTTATTCGTTTCGAGCATCAGAACTGCGAAAATTTTGAGTTTCTCATCCGTTTCTTACCTCCAAACTGCCATATCGCGCGAACGGATTGACCAATCCGCAAAATTTCTGTTGCATCTGAAAGTAGAAACTCGCGCGATTACAACGGTATGCGTACTTTTCCCCTAGGCCGTTTCAGTTATTCGTTTCGAGCATCAGAACTGCCAAAATTTTGAGTTTCTCGTCCGTTTCTTACCTCCAAACTGCCATATCTCGCGAACGGATTGACCAATCTGCAAAATTTCTGTAGCATCTGAAAGTAGAAACTCGCCCGATTACAACGGTATGCGAACTTTTCCCCTAGGCCGTTCTGGTTATTCGTTTCAAGCATCAGAACTGCGAAAATTTTGAGTTGCTCAAGCGTTTCTTACATCCAAACTGCCATATCTCGCGAAAGGATTAACCAGTCCGCAAAATTTCCGTTGCATCTGAAAGTAGAAAGTCGCCCGATTACAACGGTATGCGTACTTTTCCTCTAGGCCGTTCTAGTTATTCGTTTCGAGCATCAGAACTGCGAAAATTTTGAGTTTCTCAAGCGTTTCTTACATCCAAACGGCCATATCTCGCGAACGGATTGACCAATCCGCAAAATTTCTGTTGCATCTGAAAGTAGAAACTCGCCCGATCACAACGGTATGAGTACTTTTCCCCTAGATCGTTCTAGTTATTCGTTTCGAGCATCAGAACTGTGAACATTTTTAGTTTCTCAACCGTTTCTTACCTACAAACTGCCATATCTCGCGAACGGATTGACCAATCCGCAAAATTTCTGTTGCATCTGAAAGTAGAAACTCGCCCGATTACAACGGTATGCGTACTATTCCCCTAGGCCGTTCTAGTTATTCGCTTCGAGCATCAGAACTGCGAAAATTTTGAGTTTCTCAAGCGTTTCTTACATCCAAACGGCCATATCTCGCGAACGGAATGAGCAACCCGCAAAATTTCTGTTGCATCTGAAAGTAGAAACTCGCCCGATTACAACGGTAGGTGTACTTTTCCCCTAGGCCGTTTCAGTTATTCGTTTCGAGCATCAGAACTGCCAAAATTTTGAGTTTCTCGTCCGTTTCTTACCTCCAAACTGCCATATCTCGCGAACGGATTGACCAATCTGCAAAATTTCTGTTGCATCTGAAAGTAGAAACTCGCCCGATTACAACGGTATGCGAACTTTTCCCCTAGGCCGTTCTGGTTATTCGTTTCAAGCATCAGAACTGCGAAAATTTTGAGTTGCTCAAGCGTTTCTTACATCCAAACTGCCATATCTCGCGAAAGGATTGACCAGTCCGCCAAATTTCTGTTGCATCTGAAAGTAGAAACTCGCCCGATTACAACGGTATGCGTACTTTTCCCCTAGGCCGTTCTAGTTATTCGCTTCGAGCATCAGAACTGCGAAAATTTTGAGTTTCTCAAGCGTTTCTTACATCCAAACGGCCATATCTCGCGAACGGATTGACCAATCCGCAAAATTTCTGTTGCATCTGAAAGTAGAAACTCGCCCGATCACAACGGTATGAGTACTTTTCCCCTAGACCGTTCTAGTTATTCGTTTCGAGCATCAGAACTGTGAACATTTTGAGTTTCTCAACCGTTTCTTACATCCAAACTGCCATATCTCGCGAACGGATCGACCAATCTGCAAAATTTCTGTTGCATCTGAAAGTAGAAACTCGCCCGATTACAACGGTATGCGTACTATTCCCCTAGGCCGTTCTAGTTATTCGTTTCGAGCATCAGGACTGTGAAAATTTTGAGTTTCTCCACCGTTTCTTACCTCCAAACTGCCATATCTCGCGAACGGATCGACCAATCTGCAAAATTTCTGTTGCATCTGAAAGTAGAAACTCGCCCGATTACAACGGTATGTGTACTTTTCCCCTAGGCCGTTCTAGTTATTCGTTTCGAGCATCAGAACTGCGAAAATTTTGAGTTTCTCATCCGTTTCTAACCTCCAAACTGCCATATCTCGCGAACGGATTGACCAATCTGCAAAATTTCTGTTGCATCTGAAAGTAGAAACTCGCCCGATTACAACGGTTTGCGAACTTTTCCCCTAGGCCGTTCTGGTTATTTGTTTCGAGCATCAGAACTGCGAAAATTTTGAGTTGCTCAAGCGTTTCTTACCTCCAAACTGCCATATCTCGCGCAAGGATTGACCAGTCCGCAAAATTTCTGTTGCATCTGAAAGTAGAAACTCGCCCGATTACAACGGTATGCGTACTTTTCCCCTAGGCCGTTCTAGTTATTCGCTTCGAGCATCAGAACTGCGAAAATTTTGAGTTTCTCAAGCGTTTCTTACATCCAAACGGCCATATCTCGCGAACGGATTGACCAATCCGCAAAATTTCTGTTGCATCTGAAAGTAGAAACTCGCCCGATCACAACGGTATGAGTACTTTTCCCCTAGACCGTTCTAGTTATTCGTTTCGAGCATCAGAACTGTGAACATTTTGAGTTTCTCAACCGTTTCTTACATCCAAACTGCCATATCTCGCGAACGGATCGACCAATCTGCAAAATTTCTGTTGCATCTGAAAGTAGAAACTCGCCCGATTACAACGGTATGCGTACTTTTCCTCTAGGCCGTTCTAGTTTTTCGCTTCGAGCATCAGAACTGCGAAAATTTTGAGTTTCTCAAGCGTTTCTTACATCCAAACGGCCATATCTCGCGAACGGAATGAGCAACCCGCAAAATTTCTGTTGCATCTGAAAGTAGAAACTCGCCCGATTACAACGGTAGGTGTACTTTTCCCCTAGGCCGTTTCAGTTATTCGTTTCGAGCATCAGAACTGCCAAAATTTTGAGTTTCTCGTCCGTTTCTTACCTCCAAACTGCCATATCTCGCGAACGGATTGACCAATCTGAAAAATTTCTGTTGCATCTGAAAGTAGAAACTCGCCCGATTACAACGGTATGCGAACTTTTCCCCTAGGCCGTTCTGGTTATTCGTTTCAAGCATCAGAACTGCGAAAATTTTGAGTTGCTCAAGCGTTTCTTACATCCAAACTGCCATATCTCGCGAAAGGATTGACCAGTCCGCCAAATTTCTGTTGCATCTGAAAGTAGAAGCTCGCCCGATTACAACGGTATGCGTACTTTTCCCCTAGGCCGTTCTAGTTATTCGCTTCGAGCATCAGAACTGCGAAAATTTTGAGTTTCTCAAGCGTTTCTTACATCCAAACGGCCATATCTCGCGAACGGATTGACCAATCCGCAAAATTTCTGTTGCATCTGAAAGTAGAAACTCGCCCGATCACAACGGTATGAGTACTTTTCCCCTAGACCGTTCTAGTTATTCGTTTCGAGCATCAGAACTGTGAACATTTTGAGTTTCTCAACCGTTTCTTACATCCAAACTGCCATATCTCGCGAACGGATCGACCAATCTGCAAAATTTCTGTTGCATCTGAAAGTAGAAACTCGCCCGATTACAACGGTATGCGTACTATTCCCCTAGGCCGTTCTAGTTATTCGTTTCGAGCATCAGGACTGTGAAAATTTTGAGTTTCTCCACCGTTTCTTACCTCCAAACTGCCATATCTCGCGAACGGATAGACCAATCTGCAAAATTTCTGTTGCATCTGAAAGTAGAAACTCGCCCGATTACAACGGTATGTGTACTTTTCCCCTAGGCCGTTCTAGTTATTCGTTTCGAGCATCAGAACTGCGAAAATTTTGAGTTTCTCATCCGTTTCTAACCTCCAAACTGCCATATCTCGCGAACGGATTGACCAATCTGCAAAATTTCTGTTGCATCTGAAAGTAGAAACTCGCCCGATTACAACGGTTTGCGAACTTTTCCCCTAGGCCGTTCTGGTTATTTGTTTCGAGCATCAGAACTGCGAAAATTTTGAGTTGCTCAAGCGTTTCTTACCTCCAAACTGCCATATCTCGCGAAAGGATTGACCAGTCCGCAAAATTTCTGTTGCATCTGAAAGTAGAAACTCGCCCGATTACAACGGTATGCGTACTTTTCCCCTAGGCCGTTCTAGTTATTCGCTTCGAGCATCAGAACTGCGAAAATTTTGAGTTTCTCAAGCGTTTCTTACATCCAAACGGCCATATCTCGCGAACGGATTGACCAATCCGCAAAATTTCTGTTGCATCTGAAAGTAGAAACTCGCCCGATCACAACGGTATGAGTACTTTTCCCCTAGACCGTTCTAGTTATTCGTTTCGAGCATCAGAACTGTGAACATTTTGAGTTTCTCAACCGTTTCTTACATCCAAACTGCCATATCTCGCGAACGGATCGACCAATCTGCAAAATTTCTGTTGCATCTGAAAGTAGAAACTCGCCCGATTACAACGGTATGCGTACTATTCCCCTAGGCCGTTCTAGTTATTCGTTTCGAGCATCAGGACTGTGAAAATTTTGAGTTTCTCCACCGTTTCTTACCTCCAAACTGCCATATCTCGCGAACGGATCGACCAATCTGCAAAATTTCTGTTGCATCTGAAAGTAGAAACTCGCCCGATTACAACGGTATGTGTACTTTTCCCCTAGGCCGTTCTAGTTATTCGTTTCGAGCATCAGAACTGCGAAAATTTTGAGTTTCTCATCCGTTTCTAACCTCCAAACTGCCATATCTCGCGAACGGATTGACCAATCTGCAAAATTTCTGTTGCATCTGAAAGTAGAAACTCGCCCGATTACAACGGTATGCGAACTTTTCCCCTAGGCCGTTCTGGTTATTTGTTTCGAGCATCAGAACTGCGAAAATTTTGAGTTGCTCACGCGTTTCTTACCTCCAAACTGCCATATCTCGCGAAAGGATTGACCAGTCCGCAAAATTTCTGTTGCATCTGAAAGTAGAAACTCGCCCGATTACAACGGTATGCGTACTTTTCCCCTAGGCCGTTCTAGTTATTCGTTTCGAGCATCAGAACAGCGAAAATTTTGAGTTTCTCAAGCGTTTCTTACATCCAAACGGCCATATCTCGCGAACGGATTGACCAATCCGCAAAATTTCTGTTGCATCTGAAAGTAGAAACTCGCCCGATCACAACGGTGTGAGTACTTTTCCCCTAGACCGTTCTAGTTATTCGTTTCGAGCATCAGAACTGTGAACATTTTGAGTTTCTCAACCGTTTCTTAGTTCCAAACTGCCATATCTCGCGAACGGATCGACCAATCTGCAAAATTTCTGTTGCATCTGAAAGTAGAAACTCGCCCGATTACAACGGTATGCGTACTTTTCCTCTAGGCCGTTCTAGTTTTTCGCTTCGAGCATCAGAACTGCGAAAATTTTGAGTTTCTCAAGCGTTTCTTACATCCAAACGGCCATATCTCGCGAACGGAATGAGCAACCCGCAAAATTTCTGTTGCATCTGAAAGTAGAAACTCGCCCGATTACAACGGTAGGTGTACTTTTCCCCTAGGCCGTTTCAGTTATTCGTTTCGAGCATCAGAACTGCCAAAATTTTGAGTTTCTCGTCCGTTTCTTACCTCCAAACTGCCATATCTCGCGAACGGATTGACCAATCTGCAAAATTTCTGTTGCATCTGAAAGTAGAAACTCGCCCGATTACAACGGTATGCGAACTTTTCCCCTAGGCCGTTCTGGTTATTCGTTTCAAGCATCAGAACTGCGAAAATTTTGAGTTGCTCAAGCGTTTCTTACATCCAAACTGCCATATCTCGCGAAAGGATTGACCAGTCCGCCAAATTTCTGTTGCATCTGAAAGTAGAAACTCGCCCGATTACAACGGTATGCGTACTTTTCCCCTAGGCCGTTCTAGTTATTCGCTTCGAGCATCAGAACTGCGAAAATTTTGAGTTTCTCAAGCGTTTCTTACATCCAAACGGCCATATCTCGCGAACGGATTGACCAATCCGCAAAATTTCTGTTGCATCTGAAAGTAGAAACTCGCCCGATCACAACGGTATGAGTACTTTTCCCCTAGACCGTTCTAGTTATTCGTTTCGAGCATCAGAACTGTGAACATTTTGAGTTTCTCAACCGTTTCTTACATCCAAACTGCCATATCTCGCGAACGGATCGACCAATCTGCAAAATTTCTGTTGCATCTGAAAGTAGAAACTCGCCCGATTACAACGGTATGCGTACTATTCCCCTAGGCCGTTCTAGTTATTCGTTTCGAGCATCAGGACTGTGAAAATTTTGAGTTTCTCCACCGTTTCTTACCTCCAAACTGCCATATCTCGCGAACGGATCGACCAATCTGCAAAATTTCTGTTGCATCTGAAAGTAGAAACTCGCCCGATTACAACGGTATGTGTACTTTTCCCCTAGGCCGTTCTAGTTATTCGTTTCGAGCATCAGAACTGCGAAAATTTTGAGTTTCTCATCCGTTTCTAACCTCCAAACTGCCATATCTCGCGAACGGATTGACCAATCTGCAAAATTTCTGTTGCATCTGAAAGTAGAAACTCGCCCGATTACAACGGTTTGCGAACTTTTCCCCTAGGCCGTTCTGGTTATTTGTTTCGAGCATCAGAACTGCGAAAATTTTGAGTTGCTCAAGCGTTTCTTACCTCCAAACTGCCATATCTCGCGAAAGGATTGACCAGTCCGCAAAATTTCTGTTGCATCTGAAAGTAGAAACTCGCCCGATTACAACGGTATGCGTACTTTTCCCCTAGGCCGTTCTAGTTATTCGCTTCGAGCATCAGAACTGCGAAAATTTTGAGTTTCTCAAGCGTTTCTTACATCCAAACGGCCATATCTCGCGAACGGATTGACCAATCCGCAAAATTTCTGTTGCATCTGAAAGTAGAAACTCGCCCGATCACAACGGTATGAGTACTTTTCCCCTAGACCGTTCTAGTTATTCGTTTCGAGCATCAGAACTGTGAACATTTTGAGTTTCTCAACCGTTTCTTACATCCAAACTGCCATATCTCGCGAACGGATCGACCAATCTGCAAAATTTCTGTTGCATCTGAAAGTAGAAACTCGCCCGATTACAACGGTATGCGTACTATTCCCCTAGGCCGTTCTAGTTATTCGTTTCGAGCATCAGGACTGTGAAAATTTTGAGTTTCTCCACCGTTTCTTACCTCCAAACTGCCATATCTCGCGAACGGATCGACCAATCTGCAAAATTTCTGTTGCATCTGAAAGTAGAAACTCGCCCGATTACAACGGTATGTGTACTTTTCCCCTAGGCCGTTCTAGTTATTCGTTTCGAGCATCAGAACTGCGAAAATTTTGAGTTTCTCATCCGTTTCTAACCTCCAAACTGCCATATCTCGCGAACGGATTGACCAATCTGCAAAATTTCTGTTGCATCTGAAAGTAGAAACTCGCCCGATTACAACGGTATGCGAACTTTTCCCCTAGGCCGTTCTGGTTATTTGTTTCGAGCATCAGAACTGCGAAAATTTTGAGTTGCTCACGCGTTTCTTACCTCCAAACTGCCATATCTCGCGAAAGGATTGACCAGTCCGCAAAATTTCTGTTGCATCTGAAAGTAGAAACTCGCCCGATTACAACGGTCTGCGTACTTTTCCCCTAGGCCGTTCTAGTTATTCGTTTCGAGCATCAGAACAGCGAAAATTTTGAGTTTCTCAAGCGTTTCTTACATCCAAACGGCCATATCTCGCGAACGGATTGACCAATCCGCAAAATTTCTGTTGCATCTGAAAGTAGAAACTCGCCCGATCACAACGGTGTGAGTACTTTTCCCCTAGACCGTTCTAGTTATTCGTTTCGAGCATCAGAACTGTGAACATTTTGAGTTTCTCAACCGTTTCTTAGTTCCAAACTGCCATATCTCGCGAACGGATCGACCAATCTGCAAAATTTCTGTTGCATCTGAAAGTAGAAACTCGCCCGATTACAACGGTATGCGTACTTTTCCTCTAGGCCGTTCTAGTTTTTCGTTTCGAGCATCAGAACTGCGAAAATTTTGAGTTTCTCAAACTTTGTTACCTCCAAACTGCCATATCTCGCGAACGGATTGACCAATCCGCAAAATTTCTGTTGCATCTGAATGCAGAAACTCGCCCGATTACAACGGTATGCGTACTTTTCCCCTAGGCCGTTCTAGTTATTCGTTTCGAGCATCAGAACTGCGAAAATTTTGAGTTTCTCAAGCATTTCTTACCTCCAAACTGCCATATCTCGCGAACGGATTGACCACTCCGCAAAATTTCTGTTGCATCTGAAAGTAGAAACTCGCCCGATTACAACGGTATGTGTACTTTTCCCCTAGGCCGTTCTAGTTATTCGTTTCGAGCATCAGAACTGCGAAAATTTTGAGTTTCTCAAACGTTTCTTACCTCCAAACTGCCATATCTCGCGAACGGATCGACCAATCCGCAAAATTTCTGTTGCATCTGAAAGTAGAAACTCGCCCGATTGCAACGGTATGTGTACTTTTCCCCTAGGCCGTTTCAGTTATTCGTTTCGAGCATCAGAACTGCGAAAATTTTGAGTTTCTCATCCGTTTCTTACCTCCAAACTGCCATATCTCGCGAACGGATTGAACAATCCGCAAAATTTCTGTTGCATCTGAAAGTAGCAACTCGCCCGATTACAACGGTATGCGTACTTTTCCCCTAGGCCGTTCTAGTTATGCTTGTCGAGCATCAGAACTGCGATAATTTTGAGTTTCTCAAGCGTTTCTTACCTCCAAACTGCCATATCTCGCGAACGGATTGACCAATCCGCAAAATTTCTGTTGCATCTGAATGTAGAAACTCGCCCGATTACAACGGTATGTGTACTTTTCCCCTAGGCCGTTCTGGTTATTCGTTTCGAGCATCAGAACTGCGAAAATTTTGAGTTTCTCATGCATTTCTTACCTGCAAACTGCCATGTCTCGCGAACGGATTGACCAATCCGCAAAATTTCTGTTGCATCTGAAAGTAGAAACTCGCCCGATTACAACGGTATGCGTACTTTTCCTCTAGGCCGTTCTCGTTATTCGTTTCGAGCATCAGAACTGCGTAAATTTTGAGTTTCTCAAGCGTTTCTTACATCCAAACGGCCATATCTCGCGAACGGATTGACCAATCCGCAAAATTACTGTTGCATCTGAAAGTAGAAACTCGCCCGATTACAACGGTATGCGTACTTTTCTCCTAGGTCGTTCTAATTATTCGTTTCGAGCATCAGAACTGCGAAAATTTTGAGTTTCTCATGCATTTCTTACCTCCAAACTGCCATATCTCGCGAACGGATAGACCAAACCGCAAAATTTCTGTTGCATCTGAAAGTAGAAACTCGCCCGATTACAACGGTATGCGTACTTTTCCCCTAGGCCGTTCTAGTTATGCTTGTCGAGCATCAGAACTGCGAAAATTTTGAGTTTCTCAAGCGTTTCTTACATCCAAACGGCCATATCTCGCGAACGGATTGACCAATCCGCAAAATTTCTGTTGCATCTGAAAGTAGAAACTCGCCCGATCACAACGGTATGAGTACTTTTCCCCTAGACCGTTCTAGTTATTCGTTTCGAGCATCAGAACTGTGAACATTTTGAGTTTCTCAACCGTTTCTTACATCCAAACTGCCATATCTCGCGAACGGATCGACCAATCTGCAAAATTTCTGTTGCATCTGAAAGTAGAAACTCGCCCGATTACAACGGTATGCGTACTATTCCCCTAGGCCGTTCTAGTTATTCGTTTCGAGCATCAGGACTGTGAAAATTTTGAGTTTCACCACCGTTTCTTACCTCCAAACTGCCATATCTCGCGAACGGATCGACCAATCTGCAAAATTTCTGTTGCATCTGAAAGTAGAAACTCGCCCGATTACAACGGTATGTGTACTTTTCCCCTAGGGCGTTCTAGTTATTCGTTTCGAGCATCAGAACTGCGAAAATTTTGAGTTTCTCATCCGTTTCTAACCTCCAAACTGCCATATCTCGCGAACGGTTTGTCCAATCTGCAAAATTTCTGTTGCATCTGAAAGTAGAAACTCGCCCGATTACAACGGTATGCGAACTTTTCCCCTAGGCCGTTCTGGTTATTTGTTTCGAGCATCAGAACTGCGAAAATTTTGAGTTGCTCAAGCGTTTCTTACCTCCAAACTGCCATATCTCGCGAAAGGATTGACCAGTCCGCAAAATTTCTGTTGCATCTGAAAGTAGAAACTCGCCCGATTACAACGGTATGCGAACTTTTCCCCTAGGCCGTTCTGGTTATTCGTTTCAAGCATCAGAACTGCGAAAATTTTGAGTTGCTCAAGCGTTTCTTACATCCAAACTGCCATATCTCGCGAAAGGATTGACCAGTCCGCAAAATTTCTGTTGCATCTGAAAGTAGAAACTCGCCCGATTACAACGGTATGCGTACTTTTCCCCTAGGCCGTACTAGTTATTCGTTTCGAGCATCAGAACTGCGAAAATTTTGAGTTTCTCAAGCGTTTCTTACATCCAAACGGCCATATCTCGCGAACGGATTGACCAATCCGCAAAATTTCTGTTGCATCTGAAAGTAGAAACTCGCCCGATCACAACGGTATGAGTACTTTTCCCCTAGACCGTTCTAGTTATTCGTTTCGAGCATCAGAACTGTGAACATTTTGAGTTTCTCAACCGTTTCTTACATCCAAACTGCCATATCTCGCGAACGGATCGACCAATCTGCAAAATTTCTGTTGCATCTGAAAGTAGAAACTCGCCCGATTACAACGGTATGCGTACTATTCCCCTAGGCCGTTCTAGTTATTCGTTTCGAGCATCAGGACTGTGAAAATTTTGAGTTTCTCCACCGTTTCTTACCTCCAAACTGCCATATCTCGCGAACGGATCGACCAATCTGCAAAATTTCTGTTGCATCTGAAAGTAGAAACTCGCCCGATTACAACGGTATGTGTACTTTTCCCCTAGGGCGTTCTAGTTATTCGTTTCGAGCATCAGAACTGCGAAAATTTTGAGTTTCTCATCCGTTTCTAACCTCCAAACTGCCATATCTCGCGAACGGATTGACCAATCTGCAAAATTTCTGTTGCATCTGAAAGTAGAAACTCGCCCGATTACAACGGTATGCGAACTTTTCCCCTAGGCCGTTCTGGTTATTTGTTTCGAGCATCAGAACTGCGAAAATTTTGAGTTGCTCAAGCGTTTCTTACCTCCAAACTGCCATATCTCGCGAAAGGATTGAACAGTCCGCAAAATTTCTGTTGCATCTGAAAGTAGAAACTCGCCCGATTACAACGGTATGCGAACTTTTCCCCTAGGCCGTTCTGGTTATTCGTTTCAAGCATCAGAACTGCGAAAATTTTGAGTTGCTCAAGCGTTTCTTACATCCAAACTGCCATATCTCGCGAAAGGATTGACCAGTCCGCAAAATTTCTGTTGCATCTGAAAGTAGAAACTCGCCCGATTACAACGGTATGCGTACTTTTCCCCTAGGCCGTACTAGTTATTCGTTTCGAGCATCAGAACTGCGAAAATTTTGAGTTTCTCAAGCGTTTCTTACATCCAAACGGCCATATCTCGCGAACGGATTGACCAATCCGCAAAATTTCTGTTGCATCTGAAAGTAGAAACTCGCCCGATCACAACGGTATGAGTACTTTTCCCCTAGACCGTTCTAGTTATTCGTTTCGAGCATCAGAACTGTGAACATTTTGAGTTTCTCAACCGTTTCTTACATCCAAACTGCCATATCTCGCGACCGGATCGACCAATCTGCAAAATTTCTGTTGCATCTGAAAGTAGAAACTCGCCCGATTACAACGGTATGCGTACTATTCCCCTAGGCCGTTCTAGTTATTCGTTTCGAGCATCAGGACTGTGAAAATTTTGAGTTTCTCCACCGTTTCTTACCTCCAAACTGCCATATCTCGCGAACGGATCGACCAATCTGCAAAATTTCTGTTGCATCTGAAAGTAGAAACTCGCCCGATTACAACGGTATGTGTACTTTTCCCCTAGGCCGTTCTAGTTATTCGTTTCGAGCATCAGAACTGCGAAAATTTTGAGTTTCTCATCCGTTTCTAACCTCCAAACTGCCATATCTCGCGAACGGATTGACCAATCTGCAAGATTTCTGTTGCATCTGAAAGTAGAAACTCGCCCGATTACAACGGTATGCGAACTTTTCCCCTAGGCCGTTCTGGTTATTTGTTTCGAGCATCAGAACTGCGAAAATTTTGAGTTGCTCAAGCGTTTCTTACCTCCAAACTGCCATATCTCGCGAAAGGATTGACCAGTCCGCAAAATTTCTGTTGCATCTGAAAGTAGAAACTCGCCCGATTACAACGGTATGCGTACTTTTCCCCTAGGCCGTTCTAGTTATTCGTTTCGAGCATCAGAACAGCGAAAATTTTGAGTTTCTCAAGCGTTTCTTACATCCAAACGGCCATATCTCGCGAACGGATTGACCAATCCGCAAAATTTCTGTTGCATCTGAAAGTAGAAACTCGCCCGATCACAACGGTATGAGTATTTTTCCCCTAGACCGTTCTAGTTATTCGTTTCGAGCATCAGAACTGTGAACATTTTGAGTTTCTCAACCGTTTCTTAGTTCCAAACTGCCATATCTCGCGAACGGATCAACCGATCTGCAAAATTTCTGTTGCATCTGAAAGTAGAAACTCGCCCGATTACAACGGTATGCGTACTTTTCCTCTAGGCCGTTCTAGTTTTTCGTTTCGAGCATCAGAACTGCGAAAATTTTGAGTTTCTCAAACTTTGTTACCTCCAAACTGCCATATCTCGCGAACGGATTGACCAATCCGCAAAATTTCTGTTGCATCTGAATGCAGAAACTCGCCCGATTACAACGGTATGTGTACTTTTCCCCTAGGCCGTTCCAGTTATTCGTTTCTAGCATCAGAACTGCGAACATTTTGAGTTTCTCATCCGTTTCTTACCTCCAAACTGCCATATCTCGCGAACGGATTGACCAATCCGCAAAATTTCTGTCGCATCTGAAAGTAGAGACTCGCCCGATTACAACGGTATGCGTACTTTTCCCCTAGGCCGTTCTAGTTATTCGTTTCGAGCATCAGAACTGCGAAAATTTTGAGTTTCTCAAGCATTTCTTACCTCCAAACTGCCATATCTCGCGAACGGATTGACCACTCCGCAAAATTTCTGTTGCATCTGAAAGTAGAAACTCGCCCGATTACAACGGTATGTGTACTTTTCCCCTAGGCCGTTCTAGTTATTCGTTTCGAGCATCAGAACTGCGAAAATTTTGAGTTTCGCAAACGTTTCTTACCTCCAAACTGCCATATCTCGCGAACGGATCGACCAATCCGCAAAATTTCTGTTGCATCTGAAAGTAGAAACTCGCCCGATTGCAACGGTATGTGTACTTTTCCCCTAGGCCGTTTCAGTTATTCGTTTCGAGCATCAGAACTGCGAAAATTTTGAGTTTCTCATCCGTTTCTTACCTCCAAACTGCCATATCTCGCGAACGGATTGACCAATCCGCAAAATTTCTGTCGCATCTGAAAGTAGAAACTCGCCCGATTACAACGGTATGCGTACTTTTCCCCTAGGCCGTTCTAGTTATGCTTGTCGAGCATCAGAACTGCGATAATTTTGAGTTTCTCAAGCGTTTCTTACCTCCAAACTGCCATATCTCGCGAACGGATTGACCAATCCGCAAAATTTCTGTTGCATCTGAATGTAGAAACTCGCCCGATTACAACGGTATGTGTACTTTTCCCCTAGGCCGTTCTGGTTATTCGTTTCGAGCATCAGAACTACGTAAATTTTGAGTTTCTCAAGCGTTTCTTACTTCCAAACTGCCATATCTCGCGAACGGATTGACCAATCCGCAAAATTTCTGTTGCATCTGAAAGTAGAAGCTCGCCCGATTACAACGGTATGCGTACTTTTCCCCTAGGCCGTTCTCGTTATTCGTTTCGAGCATCAGAACTGCGAAAATTTTGAGTTTCTCAAGCGTTTCTTACATCCAAACGGCCATATCTCGCGAACGGATTGACCAATCTGCAAGATTTCTGTTGCATCTGAAAGTAGAAACTCGCCCGATTACAACGGTATGCGAACTTTTCCCCTAGGCCGTTCTGGTTATTTGTTTCGAGCATCAGAACTGCGAAAATTTTGAGTTGCTCAAGCGTTTCTTACCTCCAAACTGCCATATCTCGCGAAAGGATTGACCAGTCCGCAAAATTTCTGTTGCATCTGAAAGTAGAAACTCGCCCGATTACAACGGTATGCGTACTTTTCCCCTAGGCCGTTCTAGTTATTCGTTTCGAGCATCAGAACAGCGAAAATTTTGAGTTTCTCAAGCGTTTCTTACATCCAAACGGCCATATCTCGCGAACGGATTGACCAATCCGCAAAATTTCTGTTGCATCTGAAAGTAGAAACTCGCCCGATCACAACGGTATGAGTATTTTTCCCCTAGACCGTTCTAGTTATTCGTTTCGAGCATCAGAACTGTGAACATTTTGAGTTTCTCAACCGTTTCTTAGTTCCAAACTGCCATATCTCGCGAACGGATCAACCGATCTGCAAAATTTCTGTTGCATCTGAAAGTAGAAACTCGCCCGATTACAACGGTATGCGTACTTTTCCTCTAGGCCGTTCTAGTTTTTCGTTTCGAGCATCAGAACTGCGAAAATTTTGAGTTTCTCAAACTTTGTTACCTCCAAACTGCCATATCTCGCGAACGGATTGACCAATCCGCAAAATTTCTGTTGCATCTGAATGCAGAAACTCGCCCGATTACAACGGTATGTGTACTTTTCCCCTAGGCCGTTCCAGTTATTCGGTTCTAGCATCAGAACTGCGAACATTTTGAGTTTCTCATCCGTTTCTTACCTCCAAACTGCCATATCTCGCGAACGGATTGACCAATCCGCAAAATTTCTGTCGCATCTGAAAGTAGAGACTCGCCCGATTACAACGGTATGCGTACTTTTCCCCTAGGCCGTTCTAGTTATTCGTTTCGAGCATCAGAACTGCGAAAATTTTGAGTTTCTCAAGCATTTCTTACCTCCAAACTGCCATATCTCGCGAACGGATTGACCACTCCGCAAAATTTCTGTTGCATCTGAAAGTAGAAACTCGCCCGATTACAACGGTATGTGTACTTTTCCCCTAGGACGTTCTAGTTATTCGTTTCGAGCATCAGAACTGCGAAAATTTTGAGTTTCGCAAACGTTTCTTACCTCCAAACTGCCATATCTCGCGAACGGATCGACCAATCCGCAAAATTTCTGTTGCATCTGAAAGTAGAAACTCGCCCGATTGCAACGGTATGTGTACTTTTCCCCTAGGCCGTTTCAGTTATTCGTTTCGAGCATCAGAACTGCGAAAATTTTGAGTTTCTCATCCGTTTCTTACCTCCAAACTGCCATATCTCGCGAACGGATTGACCAATCCGCAAAATTTCTGTCGCATCTGAAAGTAGAAACTCGCCCGATTACAACGGTATGCGTACTTTTCCCCTAGGCCGTTCTAGTTATGCTTGTCGAGCATCAGAACTGCGATAATTTTGAGTTTCTCAAGCGTTTCTTACCTCCAAACTGCCATATCTCGCGAACGGATTGACCAATCCGCAAAATTTCTGTTGCATCTGAATGTAGAAACTCGCCCGATTACAACGGTATGTGTACTTTTCCCCTAGGCCGTTCTGGTTATTCGTTTCGAGCATCAGAACTGCGAAAATTTTGAGTTTCTCATGCATTTCTTACCTGCAAACTGCCATGTCTCGCGAACGGATTGACCAATCCGCAAAATTTCTGTTGCATCTGAAAGTAGAAACTCGCCCGATTACAACGGTATGCGTACTTTACCACTAGGCCGTTCTGGTTATTCGTTTCGAGCATCAGAACTACGAAAATTTTGAGTTTCTCAAGCGTTTCTTACTTCCAAACTGCCATATCTCGCGAACGGATTGACCAATCCGCAAAATTTCTGTTGCATCTGAAAGTAGAAGCTCGCCCGATTACAACGGTATGCGTACTTTTCCCCTAGGCCGTTCTCGTTATTCGTTTCGAGCATCAGAACTGCGAAAATTTTGAGTTTCTCAAGCGTTTCTTACATCCAAACGGCCATATCTCGCGAACGGATTGACCAATCCGCAAAATTACTGTTGCATCTGAAAGTAGAAACTCGCCCGATTACAACGGTATGCGTACTTTTCCCCTAGGTCGTTCTAGTTATTCGTTTCGAGCATCAGAACTGCGAAAATTTTGAGTTTCTCATGCATTTCTTACCTCCAAACTGCCATATCTCGCGAACGGATAGACCAAACCGCAAAATTTCTGTTGCATCTGAAAGTAGAAACTCGCCCGATTACAACGGTATGCGTACTTTTCCCCTAGGCCGTTCTAGTTATGCTTGTCGAGCATCAGAACTGCGAAAATTTTGAGTTTCTCAAGCGTTTCTTACATCCAAACGGCCATATCTCGCGAACGGATTGACCAATCCGCAAAATTTCTGTTGCATCTGAAAGTAGAAACTCGCCCGATCACAACGGTATGAGTACTTTTCCCCTAGACCGTTCTAGTTATTCGTTTCGAGCATCAGAACTGTGAACATTTTGAGTTTCTCAACCGTTTCTTACATCCAAACTGCCATATCTCGCGAACGGATCGACCAATCTGCAAAATTTCTGTTGCATCTGAAAGTAGAAACTCGCCCGATTACAACGGTATGTGTACCTTTCCCCTAGGGCGTTCTAGTTATTCGTTTCGAGCATCAGAACTGCGAAAATTTTGAGTTTCTCATCCGTTTCTAACCTCCAAACTGCCATATCTCGCGAACGGATTGACCAATCCGCAAAATTTCTGTTGCATCTGAAAGTAGAAGCTCGCCCGATTACAACGGTATGCGTACTTTTCCCCTAGGCCGTTCTCGTTATTTGTTTCGAGCATCAGAACTGCGAAAATTTTGAGTTGCTCAAGCGTTTCTTACCTCCAAACTGCCATATCTCGCGAAAGGATTGACCAGTCCGCAAAATTTCTGTTGCATCTGAAAGTAGAAACTCGCCCGATTACAACGGTATGCGTACTTTTCCCCTAGGCCGTTCTAGTTATTCGTTTCGAGCATCAGAACAGCGAAAATTTTGAGTTTCTCAAGCGTTTCTTACATCCAAACGGCCATATTTCGCGAACGGATTGACCAATCCGCAAAATTTCTGTTGCATCTGAAAGTAGAAACTCGCCCGATCACTACGGTATGAGTACTTTTCCCCTAGACCGTTCTAGTTATTCGTTTCGAGCATCAGAACTGTGAACATTTTGAGTTTCTCAACCGTTTCTTAGTTCCAAACTGCCATATCTCGCGAACGGATCGACCAATCTGCAAAATTTCTGTTGCATCTGAAAGTAGAAACTCGCCCGATTACAACGGTATGCGTACTTTTCCTCTAGGCCGATCTAGTTTTTCGTTTCGAGCATCAGAACTGCGAAAATTTTGAGTTTCTCAAACTTTGTTACCTCCAAACTGCCATATCTCGCGAACGGATTGACCAATCCGCAAAATTTCTGTTGCATCTGAATGCAGAAACTCGCCCGATTACAACGGTATGTGTACTTTTCCCCTAGGCCGTTCCAGTTATTCGTTTCTAGCATCAGAACTGCGAAAATTTTGAGTTTCTCATCCGTTTCTTACCTCCAAACTGCCATATCTCGCGAACGGATTGACCAATCCGCAAAATTTCTGTCGCATCTGAAAGTAGAAACTCGCCCGATTACAACGGTATGCGTACTTTTCCCCTAGGCCGTTCTAGTTATTCGTTTCGAGCATCAGAACTGCGAAAATTTTGAGTTTCTCAAGCATTTCTTACCTCCAAACTGCCATATCTCGCGAACGGATTGACCACTCCGCAAAATTTCTGTTGCATCTGAAAGTAGAAACTCGCCCGATTACAACGGTATGTGTACTTTTCCCCTAGGCCGTTCTAGTTATTCGTTTCGAGCATCAGAACTGCGAAAATTATGAGTTTCTCAAACGTTTCTTACCTCCAAACTGCCATATCTCGCGAACGGATCGACCAATCCGCAAAATTACTGTTGCATCTGAAAGTAGAAACTCGCCCGATTACAACGGTATGTGTACTTTTCCCCTAGGCCGTTTCAGTTATTCGTTTCGAGCATCAGAACTGCGAAAATTTTGAGTTTCTCATCCGTTTCTTACCTCCAAACTGCCATATCGCGCGAACGGATTGACCAATCCGCAAAATTTCTGTTGCATCTGAAAGTAGAAACTCGCCCGATTACAACGGTATGCGTACTTTTCCCCTAGGCCGTTCTAGTTATGCTTGTCGAGCATCAGAACTGCGATAATTTTGAGTTTCTCAAGCGTTTCTTACATCCAAACTGCCATATCTCGCGAACTGATCGACCAATCCGCAAAATTTCTGTTGCATCTGAAAGTACAAACTCGCCCGATTACAACGGTATGCGTACTTTTCCCCTAGGCCGTTCTAGTTATCCGTTTCGAGCATCAGAACTGCGAAAATTTTGAGTTTCTCATGCATTTCTTACCTCCAAACTGCCATATCTCGCGAACGGATTGACCAATCCGCAAAATTTCTGGTGCATCAGAAAGTAGAAACTCGCCCGATTACAACGGTATGCGTACTTTTCCCCTAGGCCGTCCTGGTTATACGTTTCGAGCATCAGAACTGCGAAAATTTTGAGTTTCTCAAGCGTTTCTTACCTCCAAACTGCCATATCTCGCGAACGGATTGACTAATCCGCAAAATTTCTGTTGCAGCTGAAAGTAAAAACTCGCCCGATTACAACGGTATGCGCACTTTTCCCTTAGGCCGTTCTAGTTATGCTTGTCGAGCATCAGAACTGCGAAAATTTTGAGTTTCTCAAGCGTTTCTTACCTCCAAACTGCCATATCTCGCGAACGGATCGACCAATCCGCAAAATTTCTGTTGCATCTGAATGTAGAAACTCGCCCGATTACAACGGTATGTGTACTTTTCCCCTAGGCCGTTCTGGTTATTCGTTTCGAGCATCAGAACTGCGAAAATTTTGAGTTTCTCATGCATTTCTTACCTGCAAACTGCCATGTCTCGCGAACGGATTGACCGATCCGCAAAATTTCTGTTGCATCTGAAAGTAGAAACTCGCCCGATTACAACGGTATGCGTACTTTACCACTAGGCCGTTCTGGTTATTCGTTTCGAGCATCAGAACTACGAAAATTTTGAGTTTCTCAAGCGTTTCTTACTTCCAAACTGCCATATCTCGCGAACGGATTGACCAATCCGCAAAATTTCTGTTGCATCTGAAAGTAGAAGCTCGCCCGATTACAACGGTATGCGTACTTTTCCCCTAGGCCGTTCTCGTTATTCGTTTCGAGCATCAGAACTGCGAAAATTTTGAGTTTCTCAAGCGTTTCTTACATGCAAACGGCCATATCTCGCGAACGGATTGACCAATCCGCAAAATTACTGTTGCATCTGAAAGTAGAAACTCGCCCGATTACAACGGTATGCGTACTTTTCCCCTAGGTCGTTCTAGTTATTCGTTTCGAGCATCAGAACTGCGAAAATTTTGAGTTTCTCATGCATTTCTTACCTCCAAACTGCCATATCTCGCGAACGGATAGACCAAACCGCAAAATTTCTGTTGCATCTGAAAGTAGAAACTCGCCCGATTACAACGGTATGCGTACTTTTCCCCTAGGCCGTTCTAGTTATGCTTGTCGAGCATCAGAACTGCGAAAATTTTGAGTTTCTCAAGCGTTTCTTACATCCAAACGGCCATATCTCGCGAACGGATTGACCAATCCGCAAACTTTCTGTTGCATCTGAAAGTAGAAACTCGCCCGATCACAACGGTATGAGTACTTTTCCCCTAGACCGTTCTAGTTATTCGTTTCGAGCATCAGAACTGTGAACATTTTGAGTTTCTCAACCGTTTCTTACATCCAAACTGCCATATCTCGCGAACGGATCGACCAATCTGCAAAATTTCTGTTGCATCTGAAAGTAGAAACTCGCCCGATTACAACGGTATGCGTACTATTCCCCTAGGCCGTTCTAGTTATTCGTTTCGAGCATCAGAACTGCGAAAATTTTGAGTTTCTCATCCGTTTCTAACCTCCAAACTGCCATATCTCGCGAACGGATTGACCAATCTGCAAAATTTCTGTTGCATCTGAAAGTAGAAACTCGCCCGATTACAACGGTATGCGAACTTTTCCCCTAGGCCGTTCTGGTTATTTGTTTCGAGCATCAGAACTGCGAAAATTTTGAGTTGCTCAAGCGTTTCTTACCTCCAAACTGCCATATCTCGCGAAAGGATTGACCAGTCCGCACAATTTCTGTTGCATCTGAAAGTAGAAACTCGCCCGATTACAACGGTATGCGTACTTTTCCCCTAGGCCGTTCTAGTTATTCGTTTCGAGCATCAGAACAGCGAAAATTTTGAGTTTCTCAAGCGTTTCTTACATCCAAACGGCCATATCTCGCGAACGGATTGACCAATCCGCAAAATTTCTGTTGCATCTGAAAGTAGAAACTCGCCCGATCACTACGGTATGAGTACTTTTCCCCTAGACCGTTCTAGTTATTCGTTTCGAGCATCAGAACTGTGAACATTTTGAGTTTCTCAACCGTTTCTTAGTTCCAAACTGCCATATCTCGCGAACGGATCGACCAATCTGCAAAATTTCTGTTGCATCTGAAAGTAGAAACTCGCCCGATTACAACGGTATGCGTACTTTTCCTCTAGGCCGATCTAGTTTTTCGTTTCGAGCATCAGAACTGCGAAAATTTTGAGTTTCTCAAACTTTGTTACCTCCAAACTGCCATATCTCGCGAACGGATTGACCAATCCGCAAAATTTCTGTTGCATCTGAATGCAGAAACTCGCCCGATTACAACGGTATGTGTACTTTTCCCCTAGGCCGTTCCAGTTATTCGTTTCTAGCATCAGAACTGCGAAAATTTTGAGTTTCTCATCCGTTTTTTACCTCCAAACTGCCATATCTCGCGAACGGATTGACCAATCCGCAAAATTTCTGTCGCATCTGAAAGTAGAAACTCGCCCGATTACAACGGTATGCGTACTTTTCCCCTAGGCCGTTCTAGTTATTCGTTTCGAGCATCAGAACTGCGAAAATTTTGAGTTTCTCAAGCATTTCTTACCTCCAAACTGCCATATCTCGCGAACGGATTGACCACTCCGCAAAATTTCTGTTGCATCTGAAAGTAGAAACTCGCCCGATTACAACGGTATGTGTACTTTTCCCCTAGGCCGTTCTAGTTATTCGTTTCGAGCATCAGAACTGCGAAAATTTTGAGTTTCTCAAACGTTTCTTACCTCCAAACTGCCATATCTCGCGAACGGATCGACCAATCCGCAAAATTTCTGTTGCATCTGAAAGTAGAAACTCGCCCGATTACAACGGTATGTGTACTTTTCCCCTAGGCCGTTCCAGTTATTCGTTTCTAGCATCAGAACTGCGAAAATTTTGAGTTTCTCATCCGTTTCTTACCTCCAAACTGCCATATCTCGCGAACGGATTGACCAATCCGCAAAATTTCTGTCGCATCTGAAAGTAGAAACTCGCCCGATTACAACGGTATGCGTACTTTTCCCCTAGGCCGTTCTAGTTATTCGTTTCGAGCATCAGAACTGCGAAAATTTTGAGTTTCTCAAGCATTTCTTACCTCCAAACTGCCATATCTCGCGAACGGATTGACCACTCCGCAAAATTTCTGTTGCATCTGAAAGTAGAAACTCGCCCGATCACAACGGTATGAGTACTTTTCCCCTAGACCGTTCTAGTTATTCGTTTCGAGCATCAGAACTGTGAACATTTTGAGTTTCTCAACCGTTTCTTAGTTCCAAACTGCCATATCTCGCGAACGGATCGACCAATCTGCAAAATTTCTGTTGCATCTGAATGCAGAAACTCGCCCGATTACAACGGTATGTGTACTTTTCCCCTAGGCCGTTCCAGTTATTCGTTTCCAGCATCAGAACTGCGAAAATTTTGAGTTTCTCATCCGTTTCTTACCTCCAAACTGCCATATCTCGCGAACGGATTGACCAATCCGCAAAATTTCTGTCGCATCTGAAAGTAGAAACTCGCCCGATTACAACGGTATGCGTACTTTTCCCCTAGGCCGTTCTAGTTATTCGTTTCGAGCATCAGAACTGCGAAAATTTTGAGTTTCTCAAGCATTTCTTACCTCCAAACTGCCATATCTCGCGAACGGATTGACCACTCCGCAAAATTTCTGTTGCATCTGAAAGTAGAAACTCGCCCGATTACAACGGTATGTGTACTTTTCCCCTAGGCCGTTCTAGTTATTCGTTTCGAGCATCAGAACTGCGAAAATTTTGAGTTTCTCAAACGTTTCTTACCTACAAACTGCCATATCTCGCGAACGGATCGACCAATCCGCAAAATTTCTGTTGCATCTGAAAGTAGAAACTCGCCGGATTACAACGGTATGTGTACTTTTCCCCTAGGCCGTTCCAGTTATTCGTTTCTAGCATCAGAACTGCGAAAATTTTGAGTTTCTCATCCGTTTCTTACCTCCACACTGCCATATCTCGCGAACGGATTGACCAATCCGCAAAATTTCTGTCGCATCTGAAAGTAGAAACTCGCCCGATTACAACGGTATGCGTACTTTTCCCCTAGGCCCTTCTAGTTATGCTTGTCGAGCATCAGAACTGCGATAATTTTGAGTTTCTCAAGCGTTTCTTACATCCAAACTGCCATATCTCGCGAACTGATCGACCAATCCGCAAAATTTCTGTTGCATCTGAAAGTACAAACTCGCCCGATTACAACGGTATGCGTACTTTTCCCCTAGGCCGTTCTAGTTATCCGTTTCGAGCATCAGAACTGCGAAAATTTTGAGTTTCTCATGCATTTCTTACCTCCAAACTTCCATATCTCGCGAACGGATTGACCAATCCGCAAAATTTCTGGTGCATCAGAAAGTAGAAACTCGCCCGATTACAACGGTATGCGTACTTTTCCCCTAGGCCGTCCTGGTTATACGTTTCGAGCATCAGAACTGCGAAAATTTTGAGTTTCTCAAGCGTTTCTTACCTCCAAACTGCCATATCTCGCGAACGGATTGACCAATCCGCAAAATTTCTGTTGCAGCTGAAAGTAAAAACTCGCCCGATTACAACGGTATGTGTACTTTTCCCCTAGGCCGTTCTGGTTATTCGTTTCGAGCATCAGAACTGCGAAAATTTTGAGTTTCTCATGCATTTCTTACCTGCAAACTGCCATGTCTCGCGAACGGATTGACCAATCCGCAAAATTTCTGTTGCATCTGAAAGTAGAAACTCGCCCGATTACAACGGTATGCGTACTTTACCACTAGGCCGTTCTGGTTATTCGTTTCGAGCATCAGAACTACGAAAATTTTGAGTTTCTCAAGCGTTTCTTACTTCCAAACTGCCATATCTCGCGAACGGATTGACCAATCCGCAAAATTTCTGTTGCATCTGAAAGTAGAAGCTCGGCCGATTACAACGGTATGCGTACTTTTCCCCTAGGCCGTTCTCGTTATTCGTTTCGAGCATCAGAACTGCGAAAATTTTGAGTTTCTCAAGCGTTTCTTACATCCAAACGGCCATATCTCGCGAACGGATTGACCAATCCGCAAAATTGCTGTTGCATCTGAAAGTAGAAACTCGCCCGATTACAACGGTATGCGTACTTTTCCCCTAGGCCGTTCTAGTTATTCGTTTCGAGCATTAGAACTGCGAAAATTTTGAGTTTCTCAAGCATTTCTTACCTCCAAACTGCCATATCTCGCGAACGGATTGACCAATCCGCAAAATTTCTGTTGCATCTGAATGCAGAAACTCGCCCGATTACAACGGTATGTGTACTTTTCCCCTAGGCCGTTCCAGTTATTCGTTTCTAGCATCAGAACTGCGAAAATTTTGAGTTTCTCATCCGTTTCTTACCTCCAAACTGCCATATCTCGCGAACGGATTGACCAATCCGCAAAATTTCTGTCGCATCTGAAAGTAGAAACTCGCCCGATTACAACGGTATGCGTACTTTTCCCCTAGGCCGTTCTAGTTATTCGTTTCGAGCATCAGAACTGCGAAAATTTTGAGTTTCTCAAGCATTTCTTACCTCCAAACTGCCATATCTCGCGAACGGATTGACCAATCCGCAAAATTTCTGTTGCATCTGAATGCAGAAACTCGCCCGATTACAACGGTATGTGTACTTTTCCCCTAGGCCGTTCCAGTTATTCGTTTCTAGCATCAGAACTGCGAAAATTTTGAGTTTCTCATCCGTTTCTTACATCCAAACTGCCATATCTCGCGAACGGATTGACCAATCCGCAAAATTTCTGTCGCATCTGAAAGTAGAAACTCGCCCGATTACAACGGTAGGCGTACTTTTCCCCTAGGCCGTTCTAGTTATTCGTTTCGAGCATCAGAACTGCGAAAATTTTGAGTTTCTCAAGCATTTCTTACCTCCAAACTGCCATATCTCGCGAACGGATTGACCAATCCGCAAAATTTGTGTTGCATCTGAAAGTAGAAGCTCGCCCGATTACAACGGTATGCGTACTTTTCCCCTAGGCCGTTCTCGTTATTCGTTTCGAGCATCAGAACTGCGAAAATTTTGAGTTTCTCAAGCGTTTCTTACATCCAAACGGCCATATCTCGCGAACGGATTGACCAATCCGCAAAATTGCTGTTGCATCTGAAAGTAGAAACTCGCCCGATTACAACGGTATGCGTACTTTTCCCCTAGGCCGTTCTAGTTATGCTTGTCGAGCATTAGAACTGCGAAAATTTTGAGTTTCTCAAGCGTTTCTTACCTCCAAACTGCCATATCTCGCGAACGGATCGACCAATCCGCAAAATTTCTGTTGCATCTGAAAGTAGAAACTCGCCCGATTACAACGGTATGCGTACTTTTCCCCTAGGCCGTTCTAGTTATTCGTTTCGAGCATCAGAACTGCGAAAATTTTGAGTTTCTCAAACGTTTCTTACCTCCAAACTGCCATATCTCGCGAACGGATTGAGCAATCCGCAAAATTTCTGTTGCATCTGTTAGTAGAAACTCGCCCGATTACAACGGTATGTGTACTTTTCCCCTATGCCGTTTCAGTTATTCGTTTCGAGCATCAGAACTGCGAAAATTTTGAGTTTCTCATCCGTTTCTTACCTCCAAACTGCCATATCTCGCGAACGGATTGACCAATCCGCAAAATTTCTGGTGCATCAGAAAGGAGAAACTCGCCCGAATACAACGGTATGCGTACTTGGCCCCTAGGCCGTTCTGGTTATTCGTTTCGACTATCAGAACTGCGAAAATTTTGAGTTTCTCAAGCGTTTCTTACCTCCAAACTGCCATATCTCGCGAACGGATTGACCAATCTGCAAAATTTCTGTTGCATCTGAAAGTAGAAACTCGCCCGATTACAACGGTTTGGGCACTTTTCCCCTAGGCCGTTCTAGTTATGCTTGTCGAGCATCAGAACTGCGAAAATTTTGAGTTTCTCAAGCGTTTCTTACCTCCAAACTGCCATATCTCGCGAACGGATCGACCAATCCGCAAAATTTCCATTGCATCTGAGAGTAGAAACTCGCCCGATTACAGCGGTATGTGTACTTTTCCCCTAGGCCGTTCTGGTTATTCGTTTCGAGCATCAGAACTGCGAAAATTTTGAGTTTCTCATGCATTTCTTACCTGCAAACTGCCATGTCTCGCGAACGGATTGACCAATCCGCAAAATTTCTGTTGCATCTGAAAGTAGAAACTCGCCCGATTACAACGGTATGCGTACTTTACCACTAGGCCGTTCTGGTTATTCGTTTCGAGCATCAGAACAGCGAAAATTTTGAGATTCTCAAGCGTTTCTTACCTCCAAACTGCAATATCTCGCGAACGGATTGACCAATCCGCAAAATTTCTGTTGCATCTGAAAGCAGAAACTCGCCCGATTACAACGGTATGCGTACTTTTCCCCTAGGCCGTTCTAGTTATTCGTTTCGAGCATCAGAACTGCGAAAATTTTGAGTTTCTCAAGCGTTTCTTACATCCAAACGGCAATATCTCGCGAACGGATTGACCAATCCGCAAAATTGCTGTTGCATCTGAAAGTAGAAACTCGCCCGATCACAACGGAATGCGTACTTTTCCCCCAGGCCGTTCTAGTTATTCGTTTCGAGCATCAGAACTGCGAAAATTTTGAGTTTCTCATGCATTTCTTACCTCCAAACTGCCATATCTCCCGAACGGATAGACCAATCCGCAAGATTTCTGTTGCATCTGAAAGTAGAAACTCGCCCGATTACAACGGTATGCGTACTTTTCCCTTAGGCCGTTCTAGTTATGCTTGTCGAGCATCAGAACTGCGAAAATTTTGAGTTTCTCAAGCGTTTCTTACCTCCAAACTGCGATATCTCGCGACCGGATCGACCAATCCGCAAAATTTCTGTTTCATCTGAAAGTAGAAACTCGCCCGATTACAACGGTATGTGTACTTTTCCCCTAGGCCGTTCTGGTTATTCGTTTCGAGCATCAGAACTGCGAAAATTTTGAGTTTCTCATGCATTTCGTACCTGCAAACTGCCATGTCTCGCGAACGGATTGACCAATCCGCAAAATTTCTGTTGCATCTGAAAGTAGAAACTCGCCCGATTACAACGGTATGCGTACTTTACCACTAGGCCGTTCTGGTTATTCGTTTCGAGCATCAGAACTGCGAAAATTTTGAGTTTCTCAAGCGTTTCTTACCTCCAAACTGCCATATCTCGCGAACGGATTGACCAATCCGCAAAATTTCTGTTGCATCTGAAAGTAGAAACTCGCCCGATTACAACGGTATGCGTACTTTACCACTAGGCCGTTCTGGTTATTCGTTTCGAGCATCAGAACTGCGAAAATTTTGAGTTTCTCAAGCGTTTCTTACATCCAAACGGCCATATCTCGCGAACGGATTGACCAATCCGCAAAATTGCTGTTGCATCTGAAAGTAGAAACTCGCCCGATCACAACGGTCTGCGTACTTTTCCCCTAGGCCGTTCTAGTTATTCGTTTCGAGCATCAGAACTGCGAAAATTTTGAGTTTCTCATGCATTTCTTACCTCCAAACTGCCATATCTCGCGAACGGATAGACCAATCCGCAAAATTTCTGTTGCATCTGAAAGTAGAAACTCGCCCGATTACAACGGTATGCGTACTTTTCCCCTAGGCCGTTCTAGTTATGCTTGTCGAGCATCAGAACTGCGAAAATTTTGAGTTTCTCAAGCGTTTCTTACCTCCAAACTGCCATATCTCGCGAACGGATTGACCAATCCGCAAAATTTCTGTTGCATCTGAAAGTAGAAACTCGCCCGATTACAACGGTATGCGTACTTTTCCCCTAGGCCGTTCCAGTTATGCGTTTCGGGCATCAGAACTGCGAAAATTTTGTGTTTCTCAAGCGTTTCTTATATCCAAACGGCCATATCTCGCGAACGGATTGACCAGTCCGCAAAATTGCTGTTGCATCTGAAAGTAGAAACTCGCCCGATTACAACGGTATGCGTACTTTTCCCCTAGGCCGTTCTAGTTATTCGTTTCGAGCATCAGAACTGCGAAAATTTTGAGTTTCTCATGCATTTCTAACCTCCAAACTGCCATATCTCGCGAACGGATAGACCAATCCGCAAAATTTCTGTTGCATCTGAAAGTAGAAACTCGCCCGATTACAACGGTGTGCGTACTTTTCCCCTAGGCCGTTCTAGTTATGCTTGTCGAGCATCAGAACTGCGAAAATTTTGAGTTTCTCAAGCGTTACTTACCTAAAAACTGCCATATCTCGCGAACGGATCGACCAATCCGCAAAATTTCTGTTGCATCTGAAAGTAGAAACTCGCCCGATTACAACGGTATGCGTACTTTTCCCCTAGGCCGTTCTAGTTATTCGTTTCGAGCATCAGAACTGCGAAAATTTTGAGTTTCGCAAACGTTTCTTACTTCCAAACTGCCATATCTCGGGAACGGATTGAGCAATCCGCAAAATTTCTGTTGCATCTGTTAGTAGAAACTCGCCCGATTACAACGGTATGGGTACTTTTCCCCTAGGCCGTTTCAGTTATTCGTTTCGAGCATCAGAACTGCGAAAATTTTGAGTTTCTCATCCGTTTCTTACCTCCAAACTGCCATATCTCGCGAACGGATTGACCAATCCGCAAAATTTCTGGTTCATCAGAAAGGACAAACTCGCCCGATTACAACGGTATGCGTACTTTGACCCTAGGCCGTTCTGGTTATTCGTTCCGACCATCAGAACTGCGAAAATTTTGAGTTTCTCAAACGTTTCTTACCTCCAAACTGCCATATCTCGCGAACGGATTGACCAATCCGCAAAATTTTTGTTGCATCTGAAAGTAGAAACTCGCCCGATTACAACGGTATGCGTACTTTACCACTGGGCCGTTCTGGTTATTCGTTTCGAGAATCAGAACTGCGAAAATTTTGAGTTTCTCAAGCGTTTCTTACATGCAAACTGCCATGTCTCGCGAACGGATTGACCAATCCGCAAAATTTCTGTTGCATCTGAAAGTAGAAACTCGCCCGATTACAACGGTATGCGTACTTTACCACTGGGCCGTTCTGGTTATTCGTTCCGAGCATCAGAACTGCGAAAATTTTGAGTTTCTCATGCATTTCTTACCTCCAAACTGCCATATCTCGCGAACGGATTGACCAATCCGCAAAGTTTCTGTTGCATCTGAAAGTAGAAACTCGCCCGATTACAACGGTATGCGAACTTTTCCCCTAGGCCTTTCTGGTTATTCGTTTCAAGCATCAGAACTGCGAAAATTTTGAGTTTCTCATGCATTTCTTACCTCCAAACTGCCATATCTCGCGAACGGATTGACCAATCCGCAAAATTTCTGTTGCACCTGAAAGTAGAAACTCGACCGATTACAACGGTATGCGTACTTTTCCGTAGGCCGTTCTAGTTATTCGTTTCGAGCATCAGAAATGTGAACATTTTGAGTTGCTCAAGCGTTTCTAACCTCCAAACTGCGGTATCTCGCGAACGGATTGACCAATCCGCAAAACTTCTGTTGCATCTGAAAGTAGAAACTCGCCCGATCACAACGGTAGGTGTACTTTTCCCCTACGCCGTTCTAGTTATCCGTTTCGAGCATCAGAACTGCGAAAATTTTGAGTTTCTCAAACGTTTGTTACCTCCAAACTGCCATATCTCGCGAAAGGATTGACCAATCCGCAAAATTTTTGTTGCATCTGAAAGTAGAAACTCGCCCGATTACAAGGGTATGTGTACTTTTCCCCTAGGCCGTTCTATTTATTTGTATCGAGCATCAGAACTGCGAAAATTTTGAGTTTCTCAAACGTTTCTTACTTCCAAACTGCCATATCTCGCGAACGGATTGACCAATCCGCAAAATTTTTGTTGCATCTGAAAGTAGAAACTCGCCCGATTACAAGGGTATGCGTACTTTACCACTGGGCCGTTCTGGTTATTCGTTTCGAGAATCAGAACTGCGACAATTTTGAGTTTCTCAAGCGTTTCTTACATCCAAACGGCCATATCTCACGAACGGATTGACCAATCCGCAAAATTGCTGTTGCATCTGAAAGTATAAACTCGCCCGATTACAACGGTATGCGAACTTTTCCCCTAGGCCGTTCTGGTTATTCGTTTCGAGCATCAGAACTGCGAAAATTTTGAGTTTCTCATGCATTTCTTACCTCCAAACTGCCATATCTCGTGAACGGATTGACCAATCCGCAAAGTTTCTGTTGCATCTGAAAGTAGAAACTCGCCCGATTACAACGGTATGCGAACTTTTCCCCTAGGCCTTTCTCGTTATTCGTTTCGAGCATCAGAACTGCGAAAATTTTGAGTTTCTCAAGCGTTTCTTACCTCCAAACTGCCATATCTCGCGAACGGATCGACCAATCCGCAAAATTTCTGTTGCATCTGAATGTAGAAACTCGCCCGATTACAACGGTATGTGTACTTTTCCCCTAGGCCGTTCTGGTTATTCGTTTCGAGCATCAGAACTGCGAAAATTTTGAGTTTCTCAAGCGTTTCTTACATCCAAACGGCCATATCTCGCGAACGGATTGACCAATCCGCAAAATTGCTGTTGCATCTTAAAGTAGAAACTCGCCCGATCACAACGGTCTGCGTACTTTTCCCCTAGGCCGTTCTAGTTATTCGTTTCGAGCATCAGAACTGCGAAAATTTTGAGTTTCTCATGCATTTCTTACCTCCAAACTGCCATATCTCGCGAACGGATAGACCAATCCGCAAAATTTCTGTTGCATCTGAAAGTAGAAACTCGCCCGATTACAACGGTATGCGTACTTTTCCCCTAGGCCGTTCTAGTTATGCTTGTCGAGCATCAGAACTGCGAAAATTTTGAGTTTCTCAAGCGTTTCTTACCTCCAAACTGCCATATCTCGCGAACGGATTGACCAATCCGCAAAATTTCTGTTGCACCTGAAAGTAGAAACTCGACCGATTACAACGGTATGCGTACTTTTCCCCTAGGCCGTTCTAGTTATTCGTTTCGAGCATCAGAACTGCGAAAATTTTGAGTTTCGCAAACGTTTCTTACTTCCAAACTGCCATATCTCGGGAACGGATTGAGCAATCCGCAAAATTTCTGTTGCATCTGTTAGTAGAAACTCGCCCGATTACAACGGTATGGGTACTTTTCCCCTAGGCCGTTTCAGTTATTCGTTTCGAGCATCAGAACTGCGAAAATTTTGAGTTTCTCATCCGTTTCTTACCTCCAAACTGCCATATCTCGCGAACGGATTGACCAATCCGCAAAATTTCTGGTTCATCAGAAAGGACAAACTCGCCCGATTACAACGGTATGCGTACTTTGACCCTAGGCCGTTCTGGTTATTCGTTCCGACCATCAGAACTGCGAAAATTTTGAGTTTCTCAAACGTTTCTTACCTCCAAACTGCCATATCTCGCGAACGGATTGACCAATCCGCAAAATTTTTGTTGCATCTGAAAGTAGAAACTCGCCCGATTACAACGGTATGCGTACTTTACCACTGGGCCGTTCTGGTTATTCGTTTCGAGAATCAGAACTGCGAAAATTTTGAGTTTCTCAAGCGTTTCTTACATGCAAACTGCCATGTCTCGCGAACGGATTGACCAATCCGCAAAATTTCTGTTGCATCTGAAAGTAGAAACTCGCCCGATTACAACGGTATGCGTACTTTACCACTGGGCCGTTCTGGTTATTCGTTCCGAGCATCAGAACTGCGAAAATTTTGAGTTTCTCATGCATTTCTTACCTCCAAACTGCCATATCTCGCGAACGGATTGACCAATCCGCAAAGTTTCTGTTGCATCTGAAAGTAGAAACTCGCCCGATTACAACGGTATGCGAACTTTTCCCCTAGGCCTTTCTGGTTATTCGTTTCAAGCATCAGAACTGCGAAAATTTTGAGTTTCTCATGCATTTCTTACCTCCAAACTGCCATATCTCGCGAACGGATTGACCAATCCGCAAAATTTCTGTTGCACCTGAAAGTAGAAACTCGACCGATTACAACGGTATGCGTACTTTTCCGTAGGCCGTTCTAGTTATTCGTTTCGAGCATCAGAAATGTGAACATTTTGAGTTGCTCAAGCGTTTCTAACCTCCAAACTGCGGTATCTCGCGAACGGATTGACCAATCCGCAAAACTTCTGTTGCATCTGAAAGTAGAAACTCGCCCGATCACAACGGTAGGTGTACTTTTCCCCTACGCCGTTCTAGTTATCCGTTTCGAGCATCAGAACTGCGAAAATTTTGAGTTTCTCAAACGTTTGTTACCTCCAAACTGCCATATCTCGCGAAAGGATTGACCAATCCGCAAAATTTTTGTTGCATCTGAAAGTAGAAACTCGCCCGATTACAAGGGTATGTGTACTTTTCCCCTAGGCCGTTCTATTTATTCGTATCGAGCATCAGAACTGCGAAAATTTTGAGTTTCTCAAACGTTTCTTACTTCCAAACTGCCATATCTCGCGAACGGATTGACCAATCCGCAAAATTTTTGTTGCATCTGAAAGTAGAAACTCGCCCGATTACAAGGGTATGCGTACTTTACCACTGGGCCGTTCTGGTTATTCGTTTCGAGAATCAGAACTGCGACAATTTTGAGTTTCTCAAGCGTTTCTTACATCCAAACGGCCATATCTCACGAACGGATTGACCAATCCGCAAAATTGCTGTTGCATCTGAAAGTATAAACTCGCCCGATTACAACGGTATGCGAACTTTTCCCCTAGGCCGTTCTGGTTATTCGTTTCGAGCATCAGAACTGCGAAAATTTTGAGTTTCTCATGCATTTCTTACCTCCAAACTGCCATATCTCGTGAACGGATTGACCAATCCGCAAAGTTTCTGTTGCATCTGAAAGTAGAAACTCGCCCGATTACAACGGTATGCGAACTTTTCCCCTAGGCCTTTCTCGTTATTCGTTTCGAGCATCAGAACTGCGAAAATTTTGAGTTTCTCAAGCGTTTCTTACCTCCAAACTGCCATATCTCGCGAACGGATCGACCAATCCGCAAAATTTCTGTTGCATCTGAATGTAGAAACTCGCCCGATTACAACGGTATGTGTACTTTTCCCCTAGGCCGTTCTGGTTATTCGTTTCGAGCATCAGAACTGCGAAAATTTTGAGTTTCTCAAGCGTTTCTTACATCCAAACGGCCATATCTCGCGAACGGATTGACCAATCCGCAAAATTGCTGTTGCATCTTAAAGTAGAAACTCGCCCGATCACAACGGTCTGCGTACTTTTCCCCTAGGCCGTTCTAGTTATTCGTTTCGAGCATCAGAACTGCGAAAATTTTGAGTTTCTCATGCATTTCTTACCTCCAAACTGCCATATCTCGCGAACGGATAGACCAATCCGCAAAATTTCTGTTGCATCTGAAAGTAGAAACTCGCCCGATTACAACGGTATGCGTACTTTTCCCCTAGGCCGTTCTAGTTATGCTTGTCGAGCATCAGAACTGCGAAAATTTTGAGTTTCTCAAGCGTTTCTTACCTCCAAACTGCCATATCTCGCGAACGGATTGACCAATCCGCAAAATTTCTGTTGCATCTGAAAGTAGAAACTCGCCCGATTACAACGGTATGCGTACTTTTCCCCTAGGCCGTTCCAGTTATGCGTTTCGAGCATCAGAACTGCGAAAATTTTGTGTTTCTCAAGCGTTTCTTATATCCAAACGGCCATATCTCGCGAACGGATTGACCAGTCCGCAAAATTGCTGTTGCATCTGAAAGTAGAAACTCGCCCGATTACAACGGTATGCGTACTTTTCCCCTAGGCCGTTCTAGTTATTCGTTTCGAGCATCAGAACTGCGAAAATTTTGGGTTTCTCATGCATTTCTTACCTCCAAACTGCCATATCTCGCGAACGGATTGACCAATCCGCAAAATTTCTGTTGCATCTGAAAGTAGAAACTCGCCCGATTACAACGGTATGCGTACTTTTCCCCTAGGCCGTTCCAGTTATGCGTTTCGAGCATCAGAACTGCGAAAATTTTGTGTTTCTCAAGCGTTTCTTATATCCAAACGGCCATATCTCGCGAACGGATTGACCAGTCCGCAAAATTGCTGTTGCATCTGAAAGTAGAAACTCGCCCGATTACAACGGTATGCGTACTTTTCCCCTAGGCCGTTCTAGTTATGCTTGTCGAGCATCAGAACTGCGAAAATTTTGAGTTTCTCAAGCGTTTCTTACCTCCAAACTGCCATATCTCGCGAACGGATTGACCAATCCGCAAAATTTCTGTTGCATCTGAAAGTAGAAACTCGCCCGATTACAACGGTATGCGTACTTTTCCCCTAGGCCGTTCCAGTTATGCGTTTCGAGCATCAGAACTGCGAAAATTTTGTGTTTCTCAAGCGTTTCTTATATCCAAACGGCCATATCTCGCGAACGGATTGACCAGTCCGCAAAATTGCTGTTGCATCTGAAAGTAGAAACTCGCCCGATTACAACGGTATGCGTACTTTTCCCCTAGGCCGTTCTAGTTATTCGTTTCGAGCATCAGAACTGCGAAAATTTTGGGTTTCTCATGCATTTCTTACCTCCAAACTGCCATATCTCGCGAACGGATTGACCAATCCGCAAAATTGCTGTTGCATCTGAAAGTAGAAACTCGCCCGATTACAACGGTATGCGTACTTTTCCCCTAGGCCGTTCTAGTTATTCGTTTCGAGCATCAGAACTGCGAAAATTTTGAGTTTCTCAAGCATTTCTTACCTCCAAACTGCCATATCTCGCGAACGGATTGACCAATCCGCAAAATTTCTGTTGCATCTGAATGCAGAAACTCGCCCGATTACAACGGTATGTGTACTTTTCCCCTAGGCCGTTCCAGTTATTCGTTTCTAGCATCAGAACTGCGAAAATTTTGAGTTTCTCATCCGTTTCTTACCTCCAAACTGCCATATCTCGCGAACGGATTGACCAATCCGCAAAATTTCTGTCGCATCTGAAAGTAGAAACTCGCCCGATTACAACGGTATGCGTACTTTTCCCCTAGGCCGTTCTAGTTATTCGTTTCGAGCATCAGAACTGCGAAAATTTTGAGTTTCTCATGCATTTCTTACCTGCAAACTGCCATGTCTCGCGAACGGATTGACCAATCCGCAAAATTTCTGTTGCATCTGAAAGTAGAAACTCGCCCGATTACAACGGTGTGCGTACTTTACCACTAGGCCGTTCTGGTTATTCGTTTCGAGCATCAGAACTACGAAAATTTTGAGTTTCTCAAGCGTTTCTTACTTCCAAACTGCCATATCTCGCGAACGGATTGACCAATCCGCAAAATTTCTGTTGCATCTGAAAGTAGAAGCTCGCCCGATTACAACGGTATGCGTACTTTTCCCCTAGGCCGTTCTCGTTATTCGTTTCGAGCATCAGAACTGCGAAAATTTTGAGTTTCTCATGCGTTTCTTACATCCAAACGGCCATATCTCGCGAACGGATTGACCAATCCGCAAAACTGCTGTTGCATCTGAAAGTAGAAACTCGCCCGATTACAACGGTATGCGTACTTTTCCCCTAGGCCGTTCTAGTTATTCGTTTCGAGCATCAGAACTGCGAAAATTTTGAGTTTCTCATCCGTTTCTTACCTCCAAACTGCCATATCTCGCGAACGGATTGACCAATCCGCAAAATTTCTGTTGCATCTGAAAGTAGAAACTCGCCCGATTACAACGGTATGCGTACTTTTCCCCTAGGCCGTTCTAGTTATGCTTGTCGAGCATCAGAACTGCGATAATTTTGAGTTTCTCAAGCGTTTCTTACCTCCAAACTGCCATATCTCGCGAACTGATCGACCAATCCGCAAAATTTCTGTTGCAGCTGAAAGTACAAACTCGCCCGATTACAACGGTATGCGTACTTTTCCCCTAGGCCGTTCTAGTTATCCGTTTCGAGCATCAGAACTGCGAAAATTTTGAGTTTCTCATGCATTTCTTACCTCCAAACTGCCATATCTCGCGAACGGATTGACCAATCCGCAAAATTTCTGGTGCATCAGAAAGTAGAAACTCGCCCGATTACAACGGTATGCGTACTTTTCCCCTAGGCCGTCCTGGTTATACGTTTCGAGCATCAGAACTGCGAAAATTTTGAGTTTCTCAAGCGTTTCTTACTTCCAAACTGCCATATCTCGCGAACGGATTGACCAATCCGCAAAATTTCTGTTGCAGCTGAAAGTAAAAACTCGCCCGATTACAACGGTATGCGCACTTTTCCCTTAGGCCGTTCTAGTTATGCTTGTCGAGCATCAGAACTGCGAAAATTTTGAGTTTCTCAAGCGTTTCTTACCTCCAAACTGCCATATCTCGCGAACGGAGCGACCAATCCGCAAAATTTCTGTTGCATCTGAATGTAGAAACTCGCCCGATTACAACGGTATGTGTACTTTTCCCCTAGGCCGTTCTGGTTATTCGTTTCGAGCATCAGAACTGCGAAAATTTTGAGTTTCTCATGCATTTCTTACATGCAAACTGCCATGTCTCGCGAACGGATTGACCAATCCGCAAAATTTCTGTTGCATTTGAAAGTAGAAACTCGCCCGATTACAACGGTATGCGTACTTTACCACTAGGCCGTTCTGGTTATTCGTTTCGAGCATCAGAACTACGAAAATTTTGAGTTTCTCAAGCGTTTCTTACCTCCAAACTGCCATATCTCGCGAACGGATCGACCAATCCGCAAAATTTCTGTTGCATCTGAAAGTAGAAACTCGCCCGATTACAACGGTATGCGCACTTTTCCCTTAGGCCGTTCTAGTTATGCTTGTCGAGCATCAGAACTGCGAAAATTTTGAGTTTCTCAAGCGTTTCTTACCTCCAAACTGCCATATCTCGCGAACGGATCGACCAATCCGCAAAATTTCTGTTGCATCTGAATGTAGAAGCTCGCCCGATTACAACGGTATGTGTACTTTTCCCCTAGGCCGTTCTGGTTATTCGTTTCGAGCATCAGAACTGCGAAAATTTTGAGTTTCTCATGCATTTCTTACCTGCAAACTGCCATGTCTCGCGAACGGATTGACCAATGCGCAAAATTTCTGTTGCATCTGAAAGTAGAAACTCGCCCGATTACAACGGTATGCGTACTTTACCACTAGGCCGTTCTGGTTATTCGTTTCGAGCATCAGAACTACGAAAATTTTGAGTTTCTCAAGCGTTTCTTACTTCCAAACTGCCATATCTCGCGAACGGATTGACCAATCCGCAAAATTTCTGTTGCATCTGAAAGTAGAAGCTCGCCCGATTACAACGGTATGCGTACTTTTCCCCTAGGCCGTTCTCGTTATTCGTTTCGAGCATCAGAACTGCGAAAATTTTGAGTTTCTCAAGCGTTTCTTACATCCAAACGGCCATATCTCGCGAACGGATTGACCAATCCGCAAAATTGCTGTTGCATCTGAAAGTAGAAACTCGCCCGATTACAACGGTATGCGTACTTTTCCCCTAGGCCGTTCTAGTTATGCTTGTCGAGCATCAGAACTGCGAAAATTTTGAGTTTCTCAAGCGTTTCTTACCTCCAAACTGCCATATCTCGCGAACGGATCGACCAATCCGCAAAATTTCTGTTGCATCTGAAAGTAGAAACTCGCCCGATTACAACGGTATGCGTACTTTTCCCCTAGGCCGTTCTAGTTATTCGTTTCGAGCATCAGAACGGCGAAAATTTTGAGTTTCTCAAACGTTTCTTACCTCCAAACTGCCATATCTCGCGAACGGATTGAGCAATCCGCAAAATTTCTGTTGCATCTGTTAGTAGAAACTCGCCCGATTACAACGGTATGTGTACTTTTCCCCTATGCCGTTTCAGTTATTCGTTTCGAGCATCAGAACTGCGAAAATTTTGAGTTTCTCATCCGTTTCTTACCTCCAAACTGCCATATCTCGCGAACGGATTGACCAATCCGCAAAATTTCTGGTGCATCAGAAAGGAGAAACTCGCCCGAATACAACGGTATGCGTACTTTGCCCCTAGGCCGTTCTGGTTATTCGTTTCGACCATCAGAACTGCGAAAATTTTGAGTTTCTCAAGCGTTTCTTACCTCCAAACTGCCATATCTCGCGAACGGATTGACCAATCTGCAAAATTTCTGTTGCATCTGAAAGTAGAAACTCGCCCGATTACAACGGTTTGGGCACTTTTCCCCTAGGCCGTTCTAGTTATGCTTGTCGAGCATCAGAACTGCGAAAATTTTGAGTTTCTCAAGCGTTTCTTACCTCCAAACTGCCATATCTCGCGAACGGATCGACCAATCCGCAAAATTTCCATTGCATCTGAGAGTAGAAACTCGCCCGATTACAACGGTATGCGTACTTTTCCCCTAGGCCGTTCTAGTTATTCGTTTCGAGCATCAGAACTGCGAAAATTTTGAGTTTCTCAAACGTTTCTTACCTCCAAACTGCCATACCTCGCGAACGGATTGACCAATCCGCAAAACTTCTGTTGCATCTGAAAGTAGAAACTCGCCCGATTACAACGGTATGTGTACTTTTCCCCTAGGCCGTTCTGGTTATTCGTTTCGAGCATCAGAACTGCGAAAATTTTGAGTTTCTCATGCATTTCTTACCTGCAAACTGCCATGTCTCGCGAACGGATTGACCAATCCGCAAAATTTCTGTTGCATCTGAAAGTAGAAACTCGCCCGATTACAACGGTATGCGTACTTTACCACTAGGCCGTTCTGGTTATTCGTTTCGAGCATCAGAACTGCGAAAATTTTGAGATTCTCAAGCGTTTCTTACCTCCAAACTGCAATATCTCGCGAACGGATTGACCAATCCGCAAAATTTCTGTTGCATCTGAAAGCAGAAACTCGCCCGATTACAACGGTATGCGTACTTTTCCCCTAGGCCGTTCTAGTTATTCGTTTCGAGCATCAGAACTGCGAAAATTTTGAGTTTCTCAAGCGTTTCTTACATCCAAACGGCAATATCTCGCGAAGGGATTGACCAATCCGCAAAATTTCTGTTTCATCTGAAAGTAGAAACTCGCCCGATTACAACGGTATGTGTACTTTTCCCCTAGGCCGTTCTGGTTATTCCTTTCGAGCATCAGAACTGCGAAAATTTTGAGTTTCTCATGCATTTCTTACCTGCAAACTGCCATGTCTCGCGAACGGATTGACCAATCCGCAAAATTTCTGTTGCATCTGAAAGTAGAAACTCGCCCGATTACAACGGTATGCGTACTTTACCACTAGGCCGATCTGGTTATTCGTTTCGAGCATCAGAACTGCGAAAATTTTGAGTTTCTCAAGCGTTTCTTACCTCCAAACTGCCATATCTCGCGAACGGATTGACCAATCCGCAAAATTTCTGTTGCATCTGAAAGTAGAATCTCGCCCGATTACAACGGTATGCGTACTTTACCCCTAGGCCGTTCTGGTTATTCGTTTCGAGCATCAGAACTGCGAAAATTTTGAGTTTCTCAAGCGTTTCTTACATCCAAACGGCCATATCTCGCGAACGGATTGACCAATCCGCAAAATTGCTGTTGCATCTGAAAGTAGAAACTCGCCCGATCACAACGGTCTGCGTACTTTTCCCCTAGGCCGTTCTAGTTATTCGTTTCGAGCATCAGAACTGCGAAAATTTTGAGTTTCTCATGCATTTCTTACCTCCAAACTGCCATATCTCGCGAACGGATAGACCAATCCGCAAAATTTCTGTTGCATCTGAAAGTAGAAACTCGCCCGATTACAACGGTATGGGTACTTTTCCCCTAGGCCGTTCTAGTTATGCTTGTCGAGCATCAGAACTGCGAAAATTTTGAGTTTCTCAAGCGTTTCTTACCTCCAAACTGCCATATCTCGCGAACGGATTGACCAATCCGCAAAATTTCTGTTGCATCTGAAAGTAGAAACTCGCCCGATTACAACGGTATGCGTACTTTTCCCCTAGGCCGTTCTAGTTATGCTTGTCGAGCATCAGAACTGCGAAAATTTTGAGTTTCTCATGCATTTCTTACCTCCAAACTGACATATCTCGGGAACGGATTGAGCAATCCGCAAAATTTCTGTTGCATCTGTTAGTAGAAACTCGCCCGATTACAACGGTATGTGTACTTTTCCCCTAGGCCGTTTCAGTTATTCGTTTCGAGCATCAGAACTGCGAAAATTTTGAGTTTCTCATCCGTTTCTTACCTCCAAACTGCCATATCTCGCGAACGGATTGACCAATCCGCAAAATTTTTGTTGCATCTGAAAGTAGAAACTCGCCCGATTACAACGGTATGCGTACTTTACCACTGGGCCGTTCTGGTTATTCGTTTCGAGAATCAGAACTGCGAAAATTTTGAGTTTCTCAAGCGTTTCTTACATGCAAACTGCCATGTCTCGCGAACGGATTGACCAATCCGCAAAATTTCTGTTGCATCTGAAAGTAGAAACTCGCCCGATTACAACGGTATGCGTACTTTACCACTGGGCCGTTCTGGTTATTCGTTCCGAGCATCAGAACTGCGAAAATTTTGAGATTCTCAAGCGTTTCTTACCTCCAAACTGCCATATCTCGCGAACGGATTGACCAATCCGCAAAATTTCTGTTGCATCTGAATGTAGAAACTCGCCCGATTACAACGGTATGCGTACTTTACCACTGGGCCGTTCTGGTTATTCGTTTCGAGAATCAGAACTGCGAAAATTTTGAGTTTCTCAAGCGTTTCTTACATCCAAACGGCCATATCTCACGAACGGATTGACCAATCCGCAAAATTGCTGTTGCATCTGAAAGTATAAACTCGCCCGATTACAACGGTATGCGAACTTTTCCCCTAGGCCGTTCTGGTTATTCGTTTCGAGCATCAGAACTGCGAAAATTTTGAGTTTCTCATGCATTTCTTACCTCCAAACTGCCATATCTCGTGAACGGATTGACCAATCCGCAAAGTTTCTGTTGCATCTGAAAGTAGAAACTCGCCCGATTACAACGGTATGCGAACTTTTCCCCTAGGCCTTTCTCGTTATTCGTTTCGAGCATCAGAACTGCGAAAATTTTGAGTTTCTCATGCATTTCTTACCTGCAAACTGCCATGTCTCGCGAACGGATTGACCAATCCGCAAAATTTCTGTTGCATCTGAAAGTAGAAACTCGCCCGATTACAACGGTATGCGTACTTTACCACTAGGCCGTTCTGGTTATTCGTTTCGAGCATCAGAACTACGAAAATTTTGAGTTTCTCAAGCGTTTCTTACTTCCAAACTGCCATATCTCGCGAACGGATTGACCAATCCGCAAAATTTCTGTTGCATCTGAAAGTAGAAGCTCGCCCGATTACAACGGTATGCGTACTTTTCCCCTAGGCCGTTCTCGTTATTCGTTTCGAGCATCAGAACTGCGAAAATTTTGAGTTTCTCAAGCGTTTCTTACATCCAAACGGCCATATCTCGCGAACGGATTGACCAATCCGCAAAATTACTGTTGCATCTGAAAGTAGAAACTCGCCCGATTACAACGGTATGCGTACTTTTCCCCTAGGTCGTTCTAGTTATTCGTTTCGAGCATCAGAACTGCGAAAATTTTGAGTTTCTCATGCATTTCTTACCTCCAAACTGCCATATCTCGCGAACGGATAGACCAAACCGCAAAATTTCTGTTGCATCTGAAAGTAGAAACTCGCCCGATTACAACGGTATGCGTACTTTTCCCCTAGGCCGTTCTAGTTATGCTTGTCGAGCATCAGAACTGCGAAAATTTTGAGTTTCTCAAGCGTTTCTTACATCCAAACGGCCATATCTCGCGAACGGATTGACCAATCCGCAAAATTTCTGTTGCATCTGAAAGTAGAAACTCGCCCGATCACAACGGTATGAGTACTTTTCCCCTAGACCGTTCTAGTTATTCGTTTCGAGCATCAGAACTGTGAACATTTTGAGTTTCTCAACCGTTTCGTACATCCAAACTGCCATATCTCGCGAACGGATCGACCAATCTGCAAAATTTCTGTTGCATCTGAAAGTAGAAACTCGCCCGATTACAACGGTATGCGTACTATTCCCCTAGGCCGTTCTAGTTATTCGTTTCGAGCATCAGGACTGTGAAAATTTTGAGTTTCTCCACCGTTTCTTACCTCCAAACTGCCATATCTCGCGAACGGATCGACCAATCTTCAAAATTTCTGTTGCATCTGAAAGTAGAAACTCGCCCGATTACAACGGTATGTGTACTTTTCCCCTAGGGCGTTCTAGTTATTCGTTTCGAGCATCAGAACTGCGAAAATTTTGAGTTTCTCATCCGTTTCTAACCTCCAAACTGCCATATCTCGCGAACGGATTGACCAATCTGCAAAATTTCTGTTGCATCTGAAAGTAGAAACTCGCCCGATTACAACGGTATGCGAACTTTTCCCCTAGGCCGTTCTGGTTATTTGTTTCGAGCATCAGAACTGCGAAAATTTTGAGTTGCTCAAGCGTTTCTTACCTCCAAACTGCCATATCTCGCGAAAGGATTGACCAGTCCGCAAAATTTCTGTTGCATCTGAAAGTAGAAACTCGCCCGATTACAACGGTATGCGAACTTTTCCCCTAGGCCGTTCTGGTTATTCGTTTCAAGCATCAGAACTGCGAAAATTTTGAGTTGCTCAAGCGTTTCTTGCATCCAAACTGCCATATCTCGCGAAAGGATTGACCAGTCCGCAAAATTTCTGTTGCATCTGAAAGTAGAAACTCGCCCGATTACAACGGTATGCGTACTTTTCCCCTAGGCCGTACTAGTTATTCGTTTCGAGCATCAGAACTGCGAAAATTTTGAGTTTCTCGAGCGTTTCTTACATCCAAACGGCCATATCTCGCGAACGGATTGACCAATCCGCAAAATTTCTGTTGCATCTGAAAGTAGAAACTCGCCCGATCACAACGGTATGAGTACTTTTCCCCTAGACCGTTCTAGTTATTCGTTTCGAGCATCAGAACTGTGAACATTTTGAGTTTCTCAACCGTTTCTTACATCCAAACTGCCATATCTCGCGAACGGATCGACCAATCTGCAAAATTTCTGTTGCATCTGAAAGTAGAAACTCGCCCGATTACATCGGTATGCGTACTATTCCCCTAGGCCGTTCTAGTTATTCGTTTCGAGCATCAGGACTGTGAAAATTTTGAGTTTCTCCACCGTTTCTTACCTCCAAACTGCCATATCTCGCGAACGGATCGACCAATCTGCAAAATTTCTGTTGCATCTGAAAGTAGAAACTCGCCCGATTACAACGGTATGTGTACTTTTCCCCTAGGCCGTTCTAGTTATTCGTTTCGAGCATCAGAACTGCGAAAATTTTGAGTTTCTCATCCGTTTCTAACCTCCAAACTGCCATATCTCGCGAACGGATTGACCAATCTGCAAAATTTCTGTTGCATCTGAAAGTAGAAACTCGCCCGATTACAACGGTATGCGAACTTTTCCCCTAGGCCGTTCTGGTTATTTGTTTCGAGCATCAGAACTGCGAAAATTTTGAGTTGCTCAAGCGTTTCTTACCTCCAAACTGCCATATCTCGCGAAAGGATTGACCAGTCCGCAAAATTTCTGTTGCATCTGAAAGTAGAAACTCGCCCGATTACAACGGTATGCGTACTTTTCCCCTAGGCCGTTCTAGTTATTCGTTTCGAGCATCAGAACAGCGAAAATTTTGAGTTTCTCAAGCGTTTCTTACATCCAAACGGCCATATCTCGCGAACGGATTGACCAATCCGCAAAATTTCTGTTGCATCTGAAAGTAGAAACTCGCCCGATCACAACGGTATGAGTACTTTTCCCCTAGACCGTTCTAGTTATTCGTTTCGAGCATCAGAACTGTGAACATTTTGAGTTTCTCAACCGTTTCTTAGTTCCAAACTGCCATATCTCGCGAACGGATCGACCGATCTGCAAAATTTCTGTTGCATCTGAAAGTAGAAACTCGCCCGATTACAACGGTATGCGTACTTTTCCTCTAGGCCGTTCTAGTTTTTCGTTTCGAGCATCAGAACTGCGAAAATTTTGAGTTTCTCAAACTTTGTTACCTCCAAACTGCCATATCTCGCGAACGGATTGACCAATCCGCAAAATTTCTGTTGCATCTGAATGCAGAAACTCGCCCGATTACAACGGTATGCGTACTTTTCCCCTAGGCCGTTTCAGTTATTCGTTTCGAGCATCAGAACTGCGAAAATTTTGAGTTTCTCATCCGTTTCTTACCTCCAAACTGCCATATCTCGCGAACGGATTGACCAATCCGCAAAATTTCTGTTGCATCTGAAAGTAGAAACTCGCCCGATTACAACGGTATGCGTACTTTTCCCCTAGGCCGTTCTAGTTATGCTTGTCGAGCATCAGAACTGCGATAATTTTGAGTTTCTCAAGCGTTTCTTACCTCCAAACTGCCATATCTCGCGAACGGATTGACCAATCCGCAAAATTTCTGTTGCATCTGAATGTAGAAACTCGCCCGATTACAACGGTATGTGTACTTTTCCCCTAGGCCGTTCTGGTTATTCGTTTCGAGCATCAGAACTGCGAAAATTTTGAGTTTCTCATGCATTTCTTACCTGCAAACTGCCATGTCTCGCGAACGGATTGACCAATCCGCAAAATTTCTGTTGCATCTGAAAGTAGAAACTCGCCCGATTACAACGGTATGCGTACTTTACCACTAGGCCGTTCTGGTTATTCGTTTCGAGCATCAGAACTACGAAAATTTTGAGTTTCTCAAGCGTTTCTTACTTCCAAACTGCCATATCTCGCGAACGGATTGACCAATCCGCAAAATTTCTGTTGCATCTGAAAGTAGAAGCTCGCCCGATTACAACGGTATGCGTACTTTTCCCCTAGGCCGTTCTCGTTATTCGTTTCGAGCATCAGAACTGCGAAAATTTTGAGTTTCTCAAGCGTTTCTTACATCCAAACGGCCATATCTCGCGAACGGATTGACCAATCCGCAAAATTACTGTTGCATCTGAAAGTAGAAACTCGCCCGATTACAACGGTATGCGTACTTTTCCCCTAGGTCGTTCTAGTTATTCGTTTCGAGCATCAGAACTGCGAAAATTTTGAGTTTCTCATGCATTTCTTACCTCCAAACTGCCATATCTCGCGAACGGATAGACCAAACCGCAAAATTTCTGTTGCATCTGAAAGTAGAAACTCGCCCGATTACAACGGTATGCGTACTTTTCCCCTAGGCCGTTCTAGTTATGCTTGTCGAGCATCAGAACTGCGAAAATTTTGAGTTTCTCAAGCGTTTCTTACATCCAAACGGCCATATCTCGCGAACGGATTGACCAATCCGCAAAATTTCTGTTGCATCTGAAAGTAGAAACTCGCCCGATCACAACGGTATGAGTACTTTTCCCCTAGACCGTTCTAGTTATTCGTTTCGAGCATCAGAACTGTGAACATTTTGAGTTTCTCAACCGTTTCTTACATCCAAACTGCCATATCTCGCGAACGGATCGACCAATCTGCAAAATTTCTGTTGCATCTGAAAGTAGAAACTCGCCCGATTACAACGGTATGCGTACTATTCCCCTAGGCCGTTGTAGTTATTCGTTTCGAGCATCAGGACTGTGAAAATTTTGAGTTTCTCCACCGTTTCTTACCTCCAAACTGCCATATCTCGCGAACGGATCGACCAATCTGCAAAATTTCTGTTGCATCTGAAAGTAGAAACTCGCCCGATTACAACGGTATGTGTACTTTTCCCCTAGGGCGTTCTAGTTATTCGTTTCGAGCATCAGAACTGCGAAAATTTTGAGTTTCTCATCCGTTTCTAACCTCCAAACTGCCATATCTCGCGAACGGATTGACCAATCTGCAAAATTTCTGTTGCATCTGAAAGTAGAAACTAGCCCGATTACAACGGTATGCGAACTTTTCCCCTAGGCCGTTCTGGTTATTTGTTTCGAGCATCAGAACTGCGAAAATTTTGAGTTGCTCAAGCGTTTCTTACCTCCAAACTGCCATATCTCGCGAAAGGATTGACCAGTCCGCAAAATTTCTGTTGCATCTGAAAGTAGAAACTCGCCCGATTACAACGGTATGTGTACTTTTCCCCTAGGCCGTTCTAGTTATTCGTTTCGAGCATCAGAACAGCGAAAATTTTGAGTTTCTCAAGCGTTTCTTACATCCAAACGGCCATATCTCGCGAACGGATTGACCAATCCGCAAAATTTCTGTTGCATCTGAAAGTAGAAACTCGCCCGATCACAACGGTATGAGTAGTTTTCCCCTAGACCGTTCTAGTTATTCGTTTCGAGCATCAGAACTGTGAACATTTTGAGTATCTCAACCGTTTCTTAGTTCCAAACTGCCATATCTCGCGAACGGATCGACCAATCTGCAAAATTTCTGTTGCATCTGAACGTAGAAACTCGCCCGATTACAACGGTATGCGTACTTTTCCCCTAGGCCGTTCTAGTTATCCGTTTCGAGCATCAGAACTGCGAAAATTTTGAGTTTCTCATGCATTTCTTACCTCCAAACTGCCATATCTCGCGAACGGATTGACCAATCCGCAAAATTTCTGGTGCATCAGAAAGTAGAAACTCGCCCGATTACAACGGTATGCGTACTTTTCCCCTAGGCCGTCCTGGTTATACGTTTCGAGCATCAGAACTGCGAAAATTTTGAGTTTCTCAAGCGTTTCTTGCATCCAAACGGCCATATCTCGCGAACGGATTGACCAATCCGCAAAATTGCTGTTGCACCTGAAAGTAGAAACTCGCCCGATTACAACGGTATGCGTACTTTTCCCCTAGGGCGTTCTAGTTATTCGTTTCGAGCATCAGAACTGCGAAAATTTTGAGTTTCTCATGCATTTCTTACCTCCAAACTGCCATATCTCGCGAACGGATTGACCAATCCGCAAAATTTCTGTTGCATCTGAATGCAGAAACTCGCCCGATTACAACGGTATGTGTACTTTTCCCCTAGGCCGTTCCAGTTATTCGTTTCTAGCATCAGAACTGCGAAAATTTTGAGTTTCTCATCCGTTTCTTACCTCCAAACTGCCATATCTCGCGAACGGATTGACCAATCCGCAAAATTTCTGTTGCATCTGAAAGTAGAAACTCGCCCGATTACAACGGTATGCGTACTTTTCCCCTAGGCCGTTCTAGTTATGCTTGTCGAGCATCAGAACTGCGATAATTTTGAGTTTCTCAAGCGTTTCTTACCTCCAAACTGCCATATCTCGCGAACTGATCGACCAATCCGCAAAATTTCTGTTGCATCTGAAAGTACAAACTCGCCCGATTACAACGGTATGCGTACTTTTCCCCTAGGCCGTTCTAGGTATCCGTTTCGAGCATCAGAACTGCGAAAATTTTGAGTTTCTCATGCATTTCTTACCTCCAAACTGCCATATCTCGCGAACGGATTGACCAATCCGCAAAATTTCTGGTGCATCAGAAAGTAGAAACTCGCCCGATTACAACGGTATGCTTACTTTTCCCCTAGGCCGTTCCAGTTATTCGTTTCTAGCATCAGAACTGCGAAAATTTTGAGTTTCTCATCCGTTTCTTACCTCCAAACTGCCATATCTCGCGAACGGATTGACCAATCCGCAAAATTTCTGTCGCATCTGAAAGTAGAAACTCGCCCGATTACAACGGTATGCGTACTTTTCCCCTAGGCCGTTCTAGTTATTCGTTTTGAGCATCAGAACTGCGAAAATTTTGAGTTTCTCAAGCATTTCTTACCTCCAAATTGCCATATCTCGCGAACGGATTGACCACTCCGCAAAATTTCTGTTGCATCTGAAAGTAGAAACTCGCCCGATTACAACGGTATGTGTACTTTTCCCCTAGGCCGTTCTCGTTATTCGTTTCGAGCATCAGAACTGCGAAAATTTTGAGTTTCTCAAACGTTTCTTACCTCCAAACTGCCATATCTCGCGAACGGATCGACCAATCCGCAAAATTTCTGTTGCATCTGAAAGTAGAAACTCGCCCGATTGCAACGGTATGTGTACTTTTCCCCTAGGCCGTTTCAGTTATTCGTTTCGAGCATCAGAACTGCGAAAATTTTGAGTTTCTCATCCGTTTCTTACCTCCAAACTGCCATATCTCGCGAACGGATTGACCAATCCGCAAAATTTCTGTTGCATCTGAAAGTAGAAACTCGCCCGATTACAACGGTATGCGTACTTTTCCCCTAGGCCGTTCTAGTTATGCTTGTCGTGCATCAGAACTGCGATAATTTTGAGTTTCTCAAGCGTTTCTTACCTCCAAACTGCCATATCTCGCGAACGGATTGACCAATCCGCAAAATTTCTGTTGCATCTGAATGTAGAAACTCGCCCGATTACAACGGTATGTGTACTTTTCCCCTAGGCCGTTCTGGTTATTCGTTTCGAGCATCAGAACTGCGAAAATTTTGAGTTTCTCATGCATTTCTTACCTGCAAACTGCCATGTCTCGCGAACGAATTGACCAATCCGCAAAATTTCTGTTGCATCTGAAAGTAGAAACTCGCCCGATTACAACGGTATGCGTACTTTACCACTAGGCCGTTCTGGTTATTCGTTTCGAGCATCAGAACTACGAAAATTTTGAGTTTCTCAAGCGTTTCTTACTTCCAAACTGCCATATCTCGCGAACGGATTGACCAATCCGCAAAATTTCTGTTGCATCTGAAAGTAGAATCTCGCCCGATTACAACGGTATGCGTACTTTTCCCCTAGGCCGTTCTCGTTATTCGTTTCGAGCATCAGAACTGCGAAAATTTTGAGTTTCTCAAGCGTTTCTTACATCCAAACGGCCATATCTCGCGAACGGATTGACTAATCCGCAAAATTACTGTTGCATCTGAAAGTAGAAACTCGCCCGATTACAACGGTATGCGTACTTTTCCCCTAGGTCGTTCTAGTTATTCGTTTCGAGCATCAGAACTGCGAAAATTTTGAGTTTCTCATGCATTTCTTACCTCCAAACTGCCATATCTCGCGAACGGATAGACCAAACCGCAAAATTTCTGTTGCATCTGAAAGTAGAAACTCGCCCGATTACAACGGTATGCGTACTTTTCCCCTAGGCCGTTCTAGTTATGCTTGTCGAGCATCAGAACTGCGAAAATTTTGAGTTTCTCAAGCGTTTCTTACATCCAAACGGCCATATCTCGCGAACGGATTGACCAATCCGCAAAATTTCTGTTGCATCTGAAAGTAGAAACTCGCCCGATCACAACGGTATGAGTACTTTTCCCCTAGACCGTTCTAGTTATTCGTTTCGAGCATCAGAACTGTGAACATTTTGAGTTTCTCAACCGTTTCTTACATCCAAACTGCCATATCTCGCGAACGGATCGACCAATCTGCAAAATTTCTGTTGCATCTGAAAGTAGAAACTCGCCCGATTACAACGGTATGCGTACTATTCCCCTAGGCCGTTGTAGTTATTCGTTTCGAGCATCAGGACTGTGAAAATTTTGAGTTTCTCCACCGTTTCTTACCTCCAAACTGCCATATCTCGCGAACGGATCGACCAATCTGCAAAATTTCTGTTGCATCTGAATGTAGAAACTCGCCCGATTACAACGGTATGCGTACTTTTCCCCTAGGGCGTTCTAGTTATTCGTTTCGAGCATCAGAACTGCGAAAATTTTGAGTTTCTCATCCGTTTCTAACCTCCAAACTGCCATATCTCGCGAACGGATTGACCAATCTGCAAAATTTCTGTTGCATCTGAAAGTAGAAACTAGCCCGATTACAACGGTATGCGAACTTTTCCCCTAGGCCGTTCTGGTTATTTGTTTCGAGCATCAGAACTGCGAAAATTTTGAGTTGCTCAAGCGTTTCTTACCTCCAAACTGCCATATCTCGCGAAAGGATTGACCAGTCCGCAAAATTTCTGTTGCATCTGAAAGTAGAAACTCGCCCGATTACAACGGTATGTGTACTTTTCCCCTAGGCCGTTCTAGTTATTCGTTTCGAGCATCAGAACAGCGAAAATTTTGAGTTTCTCAAGCGTTTCTTACATCCAAACGGCCATATCTCGCGAACGGATTGACCAATCCGCAAAATTTCTGTTGCATCTGAAAGTAGAAACTCGCCCGATCACAACGGTATGAGTAGTTTTCCCCTAGACCGTTCTAGTTATTCGTTTCGAGCATCAGAACTGTGAACATTTTGAGTTTCTCAACCGTTTCTTAGTTCCAAACTGCCATATCTCGCGAACGGATCGACCAATCTGCAAAATTTCTGTTGCATCTGAACGTAGAAACTCGCCCGATTACAACGGTATGCGTACTTTTCCCCTAGGCCGTTCTAGTTATCCGTTTCGAGCATCAGAACTGCGAAAATTTTGAGTTTCTCATGCATTTCTTACCTCCAAACTGCCATATCTCGCGAACGGATTGACCAATCCGCAAAATTTCTGGTGCATCAGAAAGTAGAAACTCGCCCGATTACAACGGTATGCGTACTTTTCCCCTAGGCCGTCCTGGTTATACGTTTCGAGCATCAGAACTGCGAAAATTTTGAGTTTCTCAAGCGTTTCTTGCATCCAAACGGCCATATCTCGCGAACGGATTGACCAATCCGCAAAATTGCTGTTGCACCTGAAAGTAGAAACTCGCCCGATTACAACGGTATGCGTACTTTTCCCCTAGGCCGTTCTAGTTATTCGTTTCGAGCATCAGAACTGCGAAAATTTTGAGTTTCTCAAGCATTTCTTACCTCCAAACTGCCATATCTCGCGAACGGATTGACCAATCCGCAAAATTTCTGTTGCATCTGAATGCAGAAACTCGCCCGATTACAACGGTATGTGTACTTTTCCCCTAGGCCGTTCCAGTTATTCGTTTCTAGCATCAGAACTGCGAAAATTTTGAGTTTCTCATCCGTTTCTTACCTCCAAACTGCCATATCTCGCGAACGGATTGACCAATCCGCAAAATTTCTGTTGCATCTGAATGCAGAAACTCGCCCGATTACAATGGTATGTGTACTTTTCCCCTAGGCCGTTCCAGTTATTCGTTTCTAGCATCAGAACTGCGAAAATTTTGAGTTTCTCATCCGTTTCTTACCTCCAAACTGCCATATCTCGCGAACGGATTGACCAATCCGCAAAATTTCTGTCGCATCTGAAAGTAGAAACTCGCCCGATTACAACGGTAGGCGTACTTTTCCCCTAGGCCGTTCTAGTTATTCGTTTCGAGCATCAGAACTGCGAAAATTTTGAGTTTCTCAAGCATTTCTTACCTCCAAACTGCCATATCTCGCGAACGGATTGACCACTCCGCAAAATTTCTGTTGCATCTGAAAGTAGAAACTCGCCCGATTACAACGGTATGTGTACTTTTCCCCTAGGCCGTTCTAGTTATTCGTTTCGAGCATCAGAACTGCGAAAATTTTGAGTTTCTCAAACGTTTCTTACCTCCAAACTGCCATATCTCGCGAACGGATCGACCAATCCGCAAAATTTCTGTTGCATCTGAAAGTAGAAACTCGCCCGATTACAACGGTATGTGTACTTTTCCCCTAGGCCGTTTCAGTTATTCGTTTCGAGCATCAGAACTGCGAAAATTTTGAGTTTCTCATCCGTTTCTTACCTCCAAACTGCCATATCTCGCGAACGGATTGACCAATCCGCAAAATTTCTGTTGCATCTGAAAGTAGAAACTCGCCCGATTACAACGGTATGCGTACTTTTCCCCTAGGCCGTCCTGGTTATACGTTTCGAGCATCAGAACTACGAAAATTTTGAGTTTCTCAAGCGTTTCTTACCTCCAAACTGCCATATCTCGCGAACTGATCGACCAATCCGCAAAATTTCTGTTGCATCTGAAAGTACAAACTCGCCCGATTACAACGGTATGCGTACTTTTCCCCTAGGCCGTTCTAGTTATCCGTTTCGAGCATCAGAACTGCGAAAATTTTGAGTTTCTCATGCATTTCTTACCTCCAAACTGCCATATCTCGCGAACGGATTGACCAATCCGCAAAATTTCTGGTGCATCAGAAAGTAGAAACTCGCCCGATTACAACGGTATGCGTACTTTTCCCCTAGGCCGTCCTGGTTATACGTTTCGAGCATCAGAACTACGAAAATTTTGAGTTTCTCAAGCGTTTCTTACCTCCAAACTGCCATATCTCGCGAACGGATTGACCACTCCGCAAAATTTCTGTTGCATCTGAAAGTAGAAACTCGCCCGATTACAACGGTATGTGTACTTTTCCCCTAGGCCGTTCTAGTTATTCGTTTCGAGCATCAGAACTGCGAAAATTTTGAGTTTCTCAAACGTTTCTTACCTCCAAACTGCCATATCTCGCGAACGGATCGACCAATCCGCAAAATTTCTGTTGCATCTGAAAGTAGAAACTCGCCCGATTACAACGGTATGTGTACTTTTCCCCTAGGCCGTTTCAGTTATTCGTTTCGAGCATCAGAACTGCGAAAATTTTGAGTTTCTCATCCGTTTCTTACCTCCAAACTGCCATATCTCGCGAACGGATTGACCAATCCGCAAAATTTCTGTTGCATCTGAAAGTAGAAACTCGCCCGATTACAACGGTATGCGTACTTTTCCCCTAGGCCGTTCTAGTTATGCTTGTCGAGCATCAGAACTGCGATAATTTTGAGTTTCTCAAGCGTTTCTTACCTCCAAACTGCCATATCTCGCGAACTGATCGACCAATCCGCAAAATTTCTGTTGCATCTGAAAGTACAAACTCGCCCGATTACAACGGTATGCGTACTTTTCCCCTAGGCCGTTCTAGTTATCCGTTTCGAGCACCAGAACTGCGAAAATTTTGAGTTTCTCATGCATTTCTTACCTCCAAACTGCCATATCTCGCGAACGGATTGACCAATCCGCAAAATTTCTGGTGCATCAGAAAGTAGAAACTCGCCCGATTACAACGGTATGCGTACTTTTCCCCTAGGCCGTCCTGGTTATACGTTTCGAGCATCAGAACTGCGAAAATTTTGAGTTTCTCAAGCGTTTCTTACCTCCAAACTGCCATATCTCGCGAACGGATTGACCAATCCGCAAAATTTCTGTTGCAGCTGAAAGTAAAAACTCGCCCGATTACAACGGTATGCGCACTTTTCCCTTAGGCCGTTCTAGTTATGCTTGTCGAGCATCAGAACTGCGAAAATTTTGAGTTTCTCAAGCGTTTCTTACCTCCAAACTGCCATATCTCGCGAACGGATCGACCAATCCGCAAAATTTCTGTTGCATCTGAATGTAGAAACTCGCCCGATTACAACGGTATGTGTACTTTTCCCCTAGGCCGTTCTGGTTATTCGTTTCGAGCATCAGAACTGCGAAAATTTTGAGTTTCTCATGCATTTCTTACCTGCAAACTGCCATGTCTCGCGAACGGATTGACCAATCCGCAAAATTTCTGTTGCATCTGAAAGTAGAAACTCGCCCGATTACAACGGTATGTGTACTTTTCCCCTAGGCCGTTCTGGTTATTCGTTTCGAGCATCAGAACTGCGAAAATTTTGAGTTTCTCATGCATTTCTTACCTGCAAACTGCCATGTCTCGCGAACGGATTGACCAATCCGCAAAATTTCTGTTGCATCTGAAAGTAGAAACTCGCCCGATTACAACGGTATGCGTACTTTACCACTAGGCCGTTCTGGTTATTCGTTTCGAGCATCAGAACTACGAAAATTTTGAGTTTCTCAAGCGTTTCTTACCTCCAAACTGCCATATCTCGCGAACGGATCGACCAATCCGCAAAATTTCTGTTGCATCTGAAAGTAGAAACTCGCCCGATTACAACGGTATGCGCACTTTTCCCTTAGGCCGTTCTAGTTATGCTTGTCGAGCATCAGAACTGCGAAAATTTTGAGTTTCTCAAGCGTTTCTTACCTCCAAACTGCCATATCTCGCGAACGGATCGACCAATCCGCAAAATTTCTGTTGCATCTGAATGTAGAAACTCGCCCGATTACAACGGTATGTGTACTTTTCCCCTAGGCCGTTCTGGTTATTCGTTTCGAGCATCAGAACTGCGAAAATTTTGAGTTTCTCATGCATTTCTTACCTGCAAACTGCCATGTCTCGCGAACGGATTGACCAATCCGCAAAATTTCTGTTGCATCTGAAAGTAGAAACTCGCCCGATTACAACGGTATGCGTACTTTTCCCCTAGGCCGTTCTCGTTATTCGTTTCGAGCATCAGAACTGCGAAAATTTTGAGTTCCTCAAGCGTTTCTTACATCCAAACGGCCATATCTCGCGAACGGATTGACCAATCCGCAAAATTGCTGTTGCATCTGAAAGTAGAAACTCGCCCGATTACAACGGTATGCGTACTTTTCCCCTAGGCCGTTCTAGTTATTCGTTTCGAGCATCAGAACTGCGAAAATTTTGAGTTTCTCATGCATTTCTAACCTCCAAACTGCCATATCTCGCGAACGGATAGACCAATCCGCAAAATTTCTGTTGCATCTGAAAGTAGAAACTCGCCCGATTACAACGGTATGCGTACTTTTCCCCTAGGCCGTTCTAGTTATGCTTGTCGAGCATCAGAACTGCGAAAATTTTGAGTTTCTCAAGCGTTACTTACCTAAAAACTGCCATATCTCGCGAACGGATCGACCAATCCGCAAAATTTCTGTTGCATCTGAAAGTAGAAACTCGCCCGATTACAACGGTATGCGTACTTTTCCCCTAGGCCGTTCTAGTTATTCGTTTCGAGCATCAGAACTGCGAAAATTTTGAGTTTCGCAAACGTTTCTTACTTCCAAACTGCCATATCTCGGGAACGGATTGAGCAATCCGCAAAATTTCTGTTGCATCTGTTAGTAGAAACTCGCCCGATTACAACGGTATGTGTACTTTTCCCCTAGGCCGTTTCAGTTATTCGTTTCGAGCATCAGAACTGCGAAAATTTTGAGTTTCTCATCCGTTTCTTACCTCCAAACTGCCATATCTCGCGAACGGATTGACCAATCCGCAAAATTTCTGGTGCATCAGAAAGGACAAACTCGCCCGATTACAACGGTATGCGTACTTATCCCCTAGGCCGTTCTAGTTATGCTTGTCGAGCATCAGAACTGCGAAAATTTTGAGTTTCTCAAGCGTTTCTTACCTCCAAACTGCCATATCTCGCGAACGGATCGACCAATCCGCAAAATTTCTATTGCATCTGAAAGTAGAAACTCGCCCGATTACAACGGTATGCGTACTTTTCCCCTAGGCCGTTCTAGTTATTCGTTTCGAGCATCAGAACTGCGCAAATTTTGAGTTTCTCAAACGTTTCTTACCTCCAAACTGCCATATCTCGCGAACGGATTGACCAATCCGCAAAATTTCTGATGCATCTGAATGTAGAAACTCGCCCGATTACAACGGTATGTGTACTTTTCCCCTAGGCCGTTCTGGTTATTCGTTTCGAGCATCAGAACTGCGAAAATTTTGAGTTTCTCATGCATTTCTTACCTCCAAACTGCCATATCTCGCGAACGGATTGACCAATCCGCAAAGTTTCTGTTGTGTCTGAAAGTAGAAACTCGCCCGATTACAACGGTATGCGAACTTTTCCCCTAGGCCTTTCTGCTTATTCGTTTCGAGCATCAGAACTGCGAAAATTTTGAGTTTCTCATGCATTTCTTACCTCCAAACTGCCATATCTCGCGAACGGATTGACCAATCCGCAAAATTTCTGTTGCATCTGAAAGTAGAAACTCGACCGATTACAACGGTATGCGTACTTTTCCCGTAGGCCGTTCTAGTTATTCGTTTCGAGCATCAGAAATGTGAACATTTTGAGTTGCTCAAGCGTTTCTAACCTCCAAACTGCGATATCTCGCGAACGGATTGACCAATCCGCAAAACTTCTGTTGCATCTGAAAGTAGAAACTCGCCCGATTACAACGGTAGGTGTAGTTTTCCCCTACGCCGTTCTAGTTATCCGTTTCGAGCATCAGAACTGCGAAAATTTTGAGTTTCTCAAACGTTTGTTACCTCCAAACTGCCATATCTCGCGAAAGGATTGACCAATCCGCAAAATTTTTGTTGCATCTGAAAGTAGAAACTCGCCCGATTACAAGGGTACGTGTACTTTTCCCCTAGGCCGTTCTATTTATTCGTATCGAGCATCAGAACTGCGAAAATTTTGAGATTCTCATGCATTTCTTACCTCCAAACTGCCATATCTCGTGAACGGATTGACCAATCCGCAAAGTTTCTGTTGCATCTGAAAGTAGAAACTCGCCCGATTACAACGGTATGCGAACTTTTCCCCTAGGCCTTTCTGGTTATTCGTTTCGAGCATCAGAACTGCGAAAATTTTGAGTTTCTCATGCATTTCTTACCTCCAAACTGCCATATCTCGCGAACGGATTGACCAATCCGCAAAATTTCTGTTGCATCTGAAAGTAGAAACTCGCCCGATTACAACGGTAGGTGTACTTTTCCCCTAGGCCGTTCTAGTTATCCGTTTCGAGCATCAGAACTGCGAAAATTTTGAGTTTCTCAAACGTTTGTTACCTCCAAACTGCCATATCTCGCGAACGGATTGACCAATCCGCAAAATTTTTGTTGCATCTGAAAGTAGAAACTCGCCCGATTACAAGGGTATGCGTACTTTACCACTGGGCCGTTCTGGTTATTCGTTTCGAGAATCAGAACTGCGAAAATTTTGAGTTTCTCAAGCGTTTCTTACCTCCAAACTGCCATATCTCGCGAACGGATTGACCAATCCGCAAAATTTCTGCTGCATCTGAAAGTAGAAACTCGCCCGATTACAACGCTATGCGTACTTTTCCCCTAGGCCGATCTGGTTATTCGTTTGGAGCATCAGAACTGCGAAAATTTTGAGTTTCTCAAGCGTTTCTTACCTCCAAACTGCCATATCTCGCGAACGGATTGACCAATCCACAAAATTTCTGTTGCATCTGAAAGTAGAAACTCGCCCGATTACAACGGTATGCCAACCTTTCCCCTAGGCCGTTCTAGTTATTCGTTTCGAGCGTCAGAACTGCGAAAATTTTGAGTTTCTCAAGCGTTTCTTACGTCCAAACTGCCATATCTCGCGAACGGATTGACCAATCCACAAAATTTCTGTTGCACCTGAAATTAGAAACTCGCCCGATTACAACTGTATGCGTACTTTTCCCCTAGGCCGTTCTAGTTATTCGTTTCGAGCATCAGAACTGCGAAAATTTTTAGTTTCTCAAGCGTTTCTTACCTCCAAACTGCCATATCTCGCGAACGGATTGACCAATCCGCAAAATTTCTGTTGCATCTGAAAGTAGAAACTCGCCCGATTACAACGGTGTGCGTACTTTTCCCCTAGGCCGTTCTGGTTATTCGTTTGGAGCATCAGAACTGCGAAAATTTTGAGTTTCTCAAGCGTTTCTTACCTCCAAACTGCCATATCTCGCGAACGGATTGACCAATCCGCAAAATTTCTGTTGCATCTGAAAGTAGAAACTCGCCCGATTACAACGGTATGCGTACTTTTCCACTAGTCCGTTCTGGTTATTCGTTTCGAGCATCAGAACTGCGAAAATTTTGAGTTTCTCAAGCGTTTCTTACCTCCTAACTGCCATATCTCGCGAACGGATTGACCAATCCGCAAAATTTCTGTTGCATCTGAAAGTAGAAACTCGCCCGGTTACAACAGTATGCGTACTTTTCACCTAGGCCGTTCTAGTTATTCGTTTCGAGCATCAGAACTGCGAAAATTTTTAGTTTCTCAAGCGTTTCTTACGTCCAAACTGCCATATCTCGCGAACGGATTGACCAATCCACAAAATTTCTGTTGCATCTGAAAGTAGAAACTCGCCCGATTACAACGGTATGCCAACCTTTCCCCTAGGCCGTTCTAGTTATTCGTTTCGAGCATCAGAACTGCGAAAATTTTGAGTTTCTCAAGCGTTTCTTACGTCCAAACTGCCATATCTCGCGAACGGATTGACCAATCCACAAAATTTCTGTTGCATCTGAAAGTAGAATCTCGCCCGATTACAACGGTATGCCAACCTTTCCCCTAGGCCGTTCTAGTTATTCGTTTCGGGGATCAGAACTGCGAAAATTTTGAGTTTCTCAAGCGTTTCTTACGTCCAAACTGCCATATCTCGCGAACGGATTGACCAATCCGCAATATTTCTGTTGCATCTGAAAGTAGAAACTCGCCCGATTACAACGGTATGCGTACTTTTCCCGTAGGCCGTTCTGGTTATTCGTTTCGAGCATCAGAACTGCGAAAAATTTGAGGTGCTCAAGCGTTTCTTACCTCCAAACTGCCATATCTCTCGAACGGATAGACCAATCCGCAAACTTTCTGTTGCATCTGAAAGTAGAAACTCGCCCAATTGCAACGGTATGTGTACTTTTCCCCTAGGCCGTTCTGGTTATTCGTTTGGAGCATCAGAACTGCGAAAATTTTGAGTTTCTCAAGCGTTTCTTACCTCCAAACTGCCATATCTCGCGAACTGATTGACCAATCCGCAGAATTTCTGTTGCATCTGAAAGTAGAAACTCGCCCGATTACAACGGTATGCGTACTTTTCCCCTAGGCCCTTCTGGTTATTCGTTTCGAGCATCAGAACTGCGAAAATTTTGAGTTTCTCAAGCGTTTCTTACCTCCAAACTGCCATATCTCGCGAACGGATTGACCAATCCGCAAAATTTCTGTTGCATCTGAAAGTAGAAACTCACCCCATTACAACGGTATGCGTACTTTTCCCCTAGGCCGTTCTGGTTATTCGTTTGGAGCATCAGAACTGCGAAAATTTTGAGTTTCTCAAGCGTTTCTTACATCCAAACTGCCATATCTCGCGAACGGATTGACCAATCCGCAAAATTTCTGTTGCATCTGAAAGTAGAAAGTCGCCCGATTACAACGGTATGCGTACTTTTCCCCTAGTCCGTTCTGGTTATTCGTTTCGAGCATCAGAACTGCGAAAATTTTGAGTTTCTCAAGCGTTTCTTACCTCCAAACTGCCATATCTCGCGAACGGATTGACCAATCCGCAAAATTTCTGTTGCATCTGAAAGTAGAAACTCGCCCGGTTACAACAGTATGCGTACTTTTCACCTAGGCCGTTCTAGTTATTCGTTTCGAGCATCAGAACTGCGAAAATTTTTAGTTTCTCAAGCGTTTCTTACGTCCAAACTGCCATATCTCGCGAACGGATTGACCAATCCACAAAATTTCTGTTGCATCTGAAAGTAGAAACTCGCCCGATTACAACGGTATGCCAACCTTTCCCCTAGGCCGTTCTAGTTATTCGTTTCGAGCATCAGAACTGCGAAAATTTTGAGTTTCTCAAGCGTTTCTTACGTCCAAACTGCCATATCTCGCGAACGGATTGACCAATCCGCAAAATTTCTGTTGCATCTGAAAGTAGAAACTCGCCCGATTACAACGGTATGCGTACTTTTCCCGTAGGCCGTTCTGGTTATTCGTTTCGAGCATCAGAACTGCGAAAATTTTTAGTTTCTCAAGCGTTTCTTACCTCCAAACTGCCATATCTCGCGAACGGATTGACCAATCCGCAAAATTTCTGCTGCATCTGAAAGTAGAAACTCGCCCGATTACAACGGTATGCGTACTTTTCCCCTAGGCCGATCTGGTTATTCGTTTGGAGCATCAGAACTGCGAAAATTTTGAGTTTCTCAAGCGTTTCTTACCTCCAAACTGCCATATCTCGCGAACGGATCGACCAATCCGCAAAATTTCTGTTGCATCTGAAAGTAGAAACTCGCCCGATTACAACGGTATGCGTACTTTACCACTAGGCCGATCTGGTTATTCGTTTCGAGCATCAGAACTGCGAAAATTTTGAGTTTCTCAAGCGTTTCTTACATCCAAACGGCCATATCTCGCGAACGGATTGACCAATCCGCAAAATTTCTGTTGCATCTGAAAGTAGAAACTCGCCCGATTACAACGGTATGCGTACTTTTCCCGTAGGCCGTTCTGGTTATTCGTTTCGAGCATCAGAACTGCGAAAATTTTTAGTTTCTCAAGCGTTTCTTACCTCCAAACTGCCATATCTCGCGAACGGATTGACCAATCCGCAAAATTTCTGCTGCATCTGAAAGTAGAAACTCGCCCGATTACAACGGTATGCGTACTTTTCCCCTAGGCCGATCTGGTTATTCGTTTGGAGCATCAGAACTGCGAAAATTTTGAGTTTCTCAAGCGTTTCTTACCTCCAAACTGCCATATCTCGCGAACGGATCGACCAATCCGCAAAATTTCTGTTGCATCTGAAAGTAGAAACTCGCCCGATTACAACGGTATGCGTACTTTTCCCCTAGGCCGTTCTAGTTATTCGTTTCGAGCATCAGAACTGCGAAAATTTTGAGTTTCGCAAACGTTTCTTACTTCCAAACTGCCATATGTCGGGAACGGATTGAGCAATCCGCAAAATTTCTGTTGCATCTGTTAGTAGAAACTCGCCCGATTACAACGGTATGTGTACTTTTCCCCTAGGCCTTTCTGCTTATTCGTTTCGAGCATCAGAACTGCGAAAATTTTGAGTTTCTCATGCATTTCTTACCTCCAAACTGCCATATCTCGCGAACGGATTGACCAATCCGCAAAATTTCTGTTGCATCTGAAAGTAGAAACTCGACCGATTACAACGGTATGCGTACTTTTCCCGTAGGCCGTTCTAGTTATTCGTTTCGAGCATCAGAAATGTGAACATTTTGAGTTGCTCAAGCGTTTCTAACCTCCAAACTGCGATATCTCGCGAACGGATTGACCAATCCGCAAAACTTCTGTTGCATCTGAAAGTAGAAACTCGCCCGATTACAACGGTAGGTGTAGTTTTCCCCTACGCCGTTCTAGTTATCCGTTTCGAGCATCAGAACTGCGAAAATTTTGAGTTTCTCAAACGTTTGTTACCTCCAAACTGCCATATCTCGCGAAAGGATTGACCAATCCGCAAAATTTTTGTTGCATCTGAAAGTAGAAACTCGCCCGATTACAAGGGTACGTGTACTTTTCCCCTAGGCCGTTCTATTTATTCGTATCGAGCATCAGAACTGCGAAAATTTTGAGTTTCTCAAACGTTTCTTACCTCCAAACTGCCATATCTCGCGAACGGATTGACCAATCCGCAAAATTTTTGTTGCATCTGAAAGTAGAAACTCGCCCGATTACAAGGGTATGCGTACTTTACCACTGGGCCGTTCTGGTTATTCGTTTCGAGCATCAGAACTGCGAAAATTTTGAGATTCTCATGCATTTCTTACCTCCAAACTGCCATATCTCGTGAACGGATTGACCAATCCGCAAAGTTTCTGTTGCATCTGAAAGTAGAAACTCGCCCGATTACAACGGTATGCGAACTTTTCCCCTAGGCCGTTCTGGTTATTCGTTTCGAGCATCAGAACTGCGAAAATTTTGAGATTCTCATGCATTTCTTACCTCCAAACTGCCATATCTCGTGAACGGATTGACCAATCCGCAAAGTTTCTGTTGCATCTGAAAGTAGAAACTCGCCCGATTACAACGGTATGCGAACTTTTCCCCTAGGCCTTTCTGGTTATTCGTTTCGAGCATCAGAACTGCGAAAATTTTGAGTTTCTCATGCATTTCTTACCTCCAAACTGCCATATCTCGCGAACGGATTGACCAATCCGCAAAATTTCTGTTGCATCTGAAAGTAGAAACTCGCCCGATTACAACGGTAGGTGTACTTTTCCCCTAGGCCGTTCTAGTTATCCGTTTCGAGCATCAGAACTGCGAAAATTTTGAGTTTCTCAAACGTTTGTTACCTCCAAACTGCCATATCTCGCGAACGGATTGACCAATCCGCAAAATTTTTGTTGCATCTGAAAGTAGAAACTCGCCCGATTACAAGGGTATGCGTACTTTACCACTGGGCCGTTCTGGTTATTCGTTTCGAGAATCAGAACTGCGAAAATTTTGAGTTTCTCAAGCGTTTCTTACCTCCAAACTGCCATATCTCGCGAACGGATTGACCAATCCGCAAAATTTCTGCTGCATCTGAAAGTAGAAACTCGCCCGATTACAACGCTATGCGTACTTTTCCCCTAGGCCGATCTGGTTATTCGTTTGGAGCATCAGAACTGCGAAAATTTTGAGTTTCTCAAGCGTTTCTTACCTCCAAACTGCCATATCTCGCGAACGGATTGACCAATCCACAAAATTTCTGTTGCATCTGAAAGTAGAAACTCGCCCGATTACAACGGTATGCCAACCTTTCCCCTAGGCCGTTCTAGTTATTCGTTTCGAGCGTCAGAACTGCGAAAATTTTGAGTTTCTCAAGCGTTTCTTACGTCCAAACTGCCATATCTCGCGAACGGATTGACCAATCCACAAAATTTCTGTTGCACCTGAAATTAGAAACTCGCCCGATTACAACTGTATGCGTACTTTTCCCCTAGGCCGTTCTAGTTATTCGTTTCGAGCATCAGAACTGCGAAAATTTTTAGTTTCTCAAGCGTTTCTTACCTCCAAACTGCCATATCTCGCGAACGGATTGACCAATCCGCAAAATTTCTGTTGCATCTGAAAGTAGAAACTCGCCCGATTACAACGGTGTGCGTACTTTTCCCCTAGGCCGTTCTGGTTATTCGTTTGGAGCATCAGAACTGCGAAAATTTTGAGTTTCTCAAGCGTTTCTTACCTCCAAACTGCCATATCTCGCGAACGGATTGACCAATCCGCAAAATTTCTGTTGCATCTGAAAGTAGAAACTCGCCCGATTACAACGGTATGCGTACTTTTCCACTAGTCCGTTCTGGTTATTCGTTTCGAGCATCAGAACTGCGAAAATTTTGAGTTTCTCAAGCGTTTCTTACCTCCTAACTGCCATATCTCGCGAACGGATTGACCAATCCGCAAAATTTCTGTTGCATCTGAAAGTAGAAACTCGCCCGGTTACAACAGTATGCGTACTTTTCACCTAGGCCGTTCTAGTTATTCGTTTCGAGCATCAGAACTGCGAAAATTTTTAGTTTCTCAAGCGTTTCTTACGTCCAAACTGCCATATCTCGCGAACGGATTGACCAATCCACAAAATTTCTGTTGCATCTGAAAGTAGAAACTCGCCCGATTACAACGGTATGCCAACCTTTCCCCTAGGCCGTTCTAGTTATTCGTTTCGAGCATCAGAACTGCGAAAATTTTGAGTTTCTCAAGCGTTTCTTACGTCCAAACTGCCATATCTCGCGAACGGATTGACCAATCCACAAAATTTCTGTTGCATCTGAAAGTAGAATCTCGCCCGATTACAACGGTATGCCAACCTTTCCCCTAGGCCGTTCTAGTTATTCGTTTCGGGCATCAGAACTGCGAAAATTTTGAGTTTCTCAAGCGTTTCTTACGTCCAAACTGCCATATCTCGCGAACGGATTGACCAATCCGCAATATTTCTGTTGCATCTGAAAGTAGAAACTCGCCCGATTACAACGGTATGCGTACTTTTCCCGTAGGCCGTTCTGGTTATTCGTTTCGAGCATCAGAACTGCGAAAAATTTGAGGTGCTCAAGCGTTTCTTACCTCCAAACTGCCATATCTCTCGAACGGATAGACCAATCCGCAAACTTTCTGTTGCATCTGAAAGTAGAAACTCGCCCAATTGCAACGGTATGTGTACTTTTCCCCTAGGCCGTTCTGGTTATTCGTTTGGAGCATCAGAACTGCGAAAATTTTGAGTTTCTCAAGCGTTTCTTACCTCCAAACTGCCATATCTCGCGAACTGATTGACCAATCCGCAGAATTTCTGTTGCATCTGAAAGTAGAAACTCGCCCGATTACAACGGTATGCGTACTTTTCCCCTAGGCCCTTCTGGTTATTCGTTTCGAGCATCAGAACTGCGAAAATTTTGAGTTTCTCAAGCGTTTCTTACCTCCAAACTGCCATATCTCGCGAACGGATTGACCAATCCGCAAAATTTCTGTTGCATCTGAAAGTAGAAACTCGCCCCATTACAACGGTATGCGTACTTTTCCCCTAGGCCGTTCTGGTTATTCGTTTGGAGCATCAGAACTGCGAAAATTTTGAGTTTCTCAAGCGTTTCTTACATCCAAACTGCCATATCTCGCGAACGGATTGACCAATCCGCAAAATTTCTGTTGCATCTGAAAGTAGAAAGTCGCCCGATTACAACGGTATGCGTACTTTTCCCCTAGTCCGTTCTGGTTATTCGTTTCGAGCATCAGAACTGCGAAAATTTTGAGTTTCTCAAGCGTTTCTTACCTCCAAACTGCCATATCTCGCGAACGGATTGACCAATCCGCAAAATTTCTGTTGCATCTGAAAGTAGAAACTCGCCCGGTTACAACAGTATGCGTACTTTTCACCTAGGCCGTTCTAGTTATTCGTTTCGAGCATCAGAACTGCGAAAATTTTTAGTTTCTCAAGCGTTTCTTACGTCCAAACTGCCATATCTCGCGAACGGATTGACCAATCCACAAAATTTCTGTTGCATCTGAAAGTAGAAACTCGCCCGATTACAACGGTATGCGTACTTTACCACTAGGCCGATCTGGTTATTCGTTTCGAGCATCAGAACTGCGAAAATTTTGAGTTTCTCAAGCGTTTCTTACATCCAAACGGCCATATCTCGCGAACGGATTGACCAATCCGCAAAATTTCTGTTGCATCTGAAAGTAGAAACTCGCCCGATTACAACGGTGTGCGTACTTTTCCCGTAGGCCGTTCTGGTTATTCGTTTCGAGCATCAGAACTGCGAAAATTTTTAGTTTCTCAAGCGTTTCTTACCTCCAAACTGCCATATCTCGCGAACGGATTGACCAATCCGCAAAATTTCTGCTGCATCTGAAAGTAGAAACTCGCCCGATTACAACGGTATGCGTACTTTTCCCCTAGGCCGATCTGGTTATTCGTTTGGAGCATCAGAACTGCGAAAATTTTGAGTTTCTCAAGCGTTTCTTACCTCCAAACTGCCATATCTCGCGAACGGATCGACCAATCCGCAAAATTTCTGTTGCATCTGAAAGTAGAAACTCGCCCGATTACAACGGTATGCGTACTTTTCCCCTAGGCCGTTCTAGTTATTCGTTTCGAGCATCAGAACTGCGAAAATTTTGAGTTTCGCAATCGTTTCTTACTTCCAAACTGCCATATGTCGGGAACGGATTGAGCAATCCGCAAAATTTCTGTTGCATCTGTTAGTAGAAACTCGCCCGATTACAACGGTATGTGTACTTTTCCCCTAGGCCGTTTCAGTTATTCGTTTCGAGCATCAGAACTGCGAAAATTTTGAGTTTCTCATCCGTTTCTTACCTCCAAACTGCCATATCTCGCGAACGGATTGACCGATCCGCAAAATTTCTGGTGCATCAGAAAGGACAAACTCGCCCGATTACAACGGTATACGTACTTTGCCCCTAGGCCGTTCTGGTTATTCGTTCCGACCATCAGAACTGCGAAAATTTTGAGTTTCTCAAACGTTTCTTACCTCCAAACTGCCATATCTCGCGAACGGATTGAACAATCCGCAAAATTTTTGTTGCATCTGAAAGTAGAAACTCGCCCGATTACAACGGTATGCGTACTTTACCACTGGGCCGTTCTGGTTATTCGTTTCGAGAATCAGAACTGCGAAAATTTTGAGTTTCTCAAGCGTTTCTTACATGCAAACTGCCATGTCTCGCGAACGGATTGACCAATCCGCAAAATTTCTGTTGCATCTGAAAGTAGAAACTCGCCCGATTACAACTGTATGCGTACTTTTCCCCTAGGCCGTTCTAGTTATCCGTTTCGAGCATCAGAACTGCGAAAATTTTGAGTTTCTCAAACGTTTGTTACCTCCAAACTGCCATATCTCGCGAACGGATTGACCAATCCGCAAAATTGCTGTTGCATCTGAAAGTATAAACTCGCCCGATTACAACGGTATGCGAACTTTTCCCCTAGGCCGTTCTGGTTATTCGTTTCGAGCATCAGAACTGCGAAAATTTTGAGTTTCTCATGCATTTCTTACCTCCAAACTGCCATATCTCGCGAACGGATTGACCAATCCGCAAAATTTCTGTTGCATCTGAAAGTAGAAACTCGACCGATTACAACGGTATGCGTACTTTTCACGTAGGCCGTTCTAGTTATTCGTTTCGAGCATCAGAAATGTGAACATTTTGAGTTGCTCAAGCGTTTCTAACCTCCAAACTGCCATATCTCGCGAACGGATTGACCAATCCGCAAAATTTCTGTTGAATCTGAATGTAGAAACTCGCCCGATTACAACGGTATGTGTACTTTTCCCCTAGGCCGTTCTGGTTATTCGTTTCGAGCATCAGAACTGCGAAAATTTTGAGTTTCTCATGCATTTCTTACCTGCAAACTGCCATGTCTCGCGAACGGATTGACCAATCCGCAAAATTTCTGTTGCATCTGAAAGTAGAAACTCGCCCGATTACAACGGTATGCGTACTTTACAACTGGGCCGTTCTGGTTATTCGTTTCGAGAATCAGAACTGCGAAAATTTTGAGTTTCTCAAGCGTTTCTTACATCCAAACGGCCATATCTCGCGAACGGATTGACCAATCCGCAAAATTGCTGTTGCATCTGAAAGTATAAACTCGCCCGATTACAACGGTATGCGAACTTTTCCCCTAGGCCGTTCTGGTTATTCGTTTCGAGCATCAGAACTGCGAAAATTTTGAGTTTCTCATGCATTTCTTACCTCCAAACTGCCATATCTCGCGAACGGATTGACCAATCCGCAAAATTTCTGTTGCATCTGAAAGTAGAAACTCGACCGATTACAACGGTATGCGTACTTTTCCCGTAGGCCGTTCTAGTTATTCGTTTCGAGCATCAGAAATGTGAACATTTTGAGTTGCTCAAGCGTTTCTAACCTCCAAACTGCGATATCTCGCGAACGGATTGACCAATCCGCAAAATTTCTGTTGCATCTGAAAGTAGAAACTCGCCCGATTACAACGGTATGCCAACCTTTCCCCTAGGCCGTTCTAGTTATTCGTTTCGAGCGTCAGAACTGCGAAAATTTTGAGTTTCTCAAGCGTTTCTTACGTCCAAACTGCCATATCTCGCGAACGGATTGACCAATCCGCAAAATTTCTGTTGAATCTGAATGTAGATACTCGCCCGATTACAACGGTATGTGTACTTTTCCCCTAGGCCGTTCTGGTTATTCGTTTCGAGCATCAGAACTGCGAAAATTTTGAGTTTCAAATGCATTTCTTACCTGCAAACTGCCATGTCTCGCGAACGGATTGACCAATCCGCAAAATTTCTGTTGCATCTGAAAGTAGAAACTCGCCCGATTACAACGGTATGCGTACTTTACCACTGGGCGGTTCTGGTTATTCGTTTCGAGAATCAGAACTGCGAAAATTTTGAGTTTCTCAAGCGTTTCTTACATCCAAACGGCCATATCTCGCGAACGGATTGACCAATCCACAAAATTTCTGTTGCATCTGAAAGTAGAAACTCGCCCGATTACAACGGTATGCCAACCTTTCCCCTAGGCCGTTCTAGTTATTCGTTTCGAGCGTCAGAACTGCGAAAATTTTGAGTTTCTCAAGCGTTTCTTACGTCCAAACTGCCATATCTCGCGAACGGATTGACCAATCCGCAAAATTTCTGTTGAATCTGAATGTAGAAACTCGCCCGATTACAACGGTATGTGTACTTTTCCCCTAGGCCGTTCTGGTTATTCGTTTCGAGCATCAGAACTGCGAAAATTTTGAGTTTCAAATGCATTTCTTACCTGCAAACTGCCATGTCTCGCGAACGGATTGACCAATCCGCAAAATTTCTGTTGCATCTGAAAGTAGAAACTCGCCCGATTACAACGGTAGGTGTACTTTTCCCCTAGGCCGTTCTAGTTATCCGTTTCGAGCATCAGAACTGCGAAAATTTTGAGTTTCTCAAACGTTTGTTACCTCCAAACTGCCATATCTCGCGAACGGATTGACCAATCCGCAAAATTTTTGTTGCATCTGAAAGTAGAAACTCGCCCGATTACAAGGGTATGCGTACTTTACCACTGGGCCGTTCTGGTTATTCGTTTCGAGAATCAGAACTGCGAAAATTTTGAGTTTCTCAAGCGTTTCTTACCTCCAAACTGCCATATCTCGCGAACGGATTGACCAATCCGCAAAATTTCTGCTGCATCTGAAAGTAGAAACTCGCCCGATTACAACGCTATGCGTACTTTTCCCCTAGGCCGATCTGGTTATTCGTTTGGAGCATCAGAACTGCGAAAATTTTGAGTTTCTCAAGCGTTTCTTACCTCCAAACTGCCATATCTCGCGAACGGATTGACCAATCCACAAAATTTCTGTTGCATCTGAAAGTAGAAACTCGCCCGATTACAACGGTATGCCAACCTTTCCCCTAGGCCGTTCTAGTTATTCGTTTCGAGCATCAGAACTGCGAAAATTTTGAGTTTCTCAAGCGTTTCTTACCTCCAAACTGCCATATCTCGCGAACGGATTGACCAATCCACAAAATTTCTGTTGCAACTGAAAGTATACACACGCCCAATTGCAACGGTATGTGTACTTTTCCCCTAGGCCGTTCTAGTTATGCTTGTCGAGCATCAGAGCTGCGCAAATTTTGAGTTTCTCAAGCGTTTCCTATATCCAGACTGCCATATCTCGCGAACGGATTGACCAATCCACAAAATTTCTGTTGCACCTGAAAGTAGAAACTCGCGCGATTACAACGGTATGCGTACTTTTCCCCTAGGACGTTCTAGTTATTCGTTTCGAGCATCAGAACTGCCAAAATTTTGAGTTTCTCAAGCGTTTCTTACCCCCAAACTGCCATATCTCGCGAACGGATACACCAATCCGCAAAATTGCTGTTGCATCTGAAAGTAGATACTCGCCCGATTACAACGGTATGAGTACTTTTCCCCTAGGCCGTTCTAGTTATTCGTTTCGAGCATCAGAACTGTGAAAATTTTGAGTTTCTCAACCGTTTCTTACCTCCAAACTGCCATATCTCGCGAACGGATTGACCAATCCGCAAAATTTCTGTTGCATCTGAAAGTAGAAACTCGCCCGATTACAACTGTATGCGTTCTTTTCCCCTAGGCCGTTCTGGTTATTCGTTTCGAGCATCAGAACTGCGAAAATTTTGAGTTTCTCAAGCGTTTCTTACCTCCAAACAGCCATATCTCGCGAACGGATTGACCAATCCGCAAAATTTCTGTTGCATCTGAAAGTAGAAACTCGCCCGATTACAACGGTATGCCAACCTTTCCCCTAGGCCGTTCTAGTTATTCGTTTCGAGCATCAGAACTGTGAAAATTTTGAGTTTCTCAACCGTTTCTTACCTCCAAACTGCCATATCTCGCGAACGGATTGACCAATCCGCAAAATTTCTGTTGCATCTGAAAGTAGAAACTCGCCCGATTACAACGGTATGCGTACTTTTCCCCTAGGCCGTTCTAGTTATGCTTGTCGAGCATCAGAACTGCGAAAATTTTGAGTTTCACAAGCGTTTCTCACCTTCAAACTGCCATATCGCGCGAACGGATTGACCAATCCGCAAAATTTCTGTTGCATCTGAAAGTAGAAACTCGCCCGATTACAACTGTATGCGTACTTTTCCCCTAGGCCGTTCTAGTTATTCGTTTCGAGCATCAGAACTGCGAAAATTTTTAGTTTCTCAAGCGTTTCTTACCTCCAAACTGCCATATCTCGCGAACGGATTGACCAATCCGCAAAATTTCTGTTGCATCTGAAAGTAGAAACTCGCCCGATTACAACGGTATGCGTACTTTTCCCCTAGGCCGTTCTGGTTATTCGTTTGGAGCATCAGAACTGCGAAAATTTTGAGTTTCTCAAGCGTTTCTTACTTACAAACTGCCATATCTCGCGAACGGATTGACCAATCCGCAAAATTTCTGTTGCATCTGAAAGTAGAAACTCGCCCGATTACAACGGTATGCGTACTTTTCCCCTAGTCCGTTCTGGTTATTCGTTTCGAGCATCAGAACTGCGAAAATTTTGAGTTTCTCAAGCGTTTCTTACCTCCAAACTGCCATATCTCGCGAACGGATTGACCAATCCGCAAAATTTCTGTTGCATCTGAAAGTAGAAACTCGCCCGGTTACAACAGTATGCGTACTTTTCACCTAGGCCGTTCTAGTTATTCGTTTCGTGCATCAGAACTGCGAAAATTTTTAGTTTCTCAAGCGTTTCTTACGTCCAAACTGCCATATCTCGCGAACGGATTGACCAATCCACAAAATTTCTGTTGCATCTGAAAGTAGAAACTCGCCCGATTACAACGGTATGCCAACCTTTCCCCTAGGCCGTTCTAGTTATTCGTTTCGAGCATCAGAACTGCGAAAATTTTGAGTTTCTCAAGCGTTTCTTACGTCCAAACTGCCATATCTCGCGAACGGATTGACCAATCCACAAAATTTCTGTTGCATCTGAAAGTAGAATCTCGCCCGATTACAACAGTATGCCAACCTTTCCCCTAGGCCGTTCTAGTTATTCGTTTCGGGCATCAGAACTGCGAAAATTTTGAGTTTCTCAAGCGTTTCTTACGTCCAAACTGCCATATCTCGCGAACGGATTGACCAATCCGCAAAATTTCTGTTGCATCTGAAAGTAGAAACTCGCCCGATTACAACGGTATGCGTACTTTTCCCGTAGGCCGTTCTGGTTATTCGTTTCGAGCATCAGAACTGCGAAAAATTTGAGTTGCTCAAGCGTTTCTTACCTCCAAACTGCCATATCTCTCGAACGGATAGACCAATCCGCAAACTTTCTGTTGCATCTGAAAGTAGAAACTCGCCCAATTGCAACGGTATGTGTACTTTTCCCCTAGGCCGTTCTGGTTATTCGTTTGGAGCATCAGAACTGCGAAAATTTTGAGTTTCTCAAGCGTTTCTTACCTCCAAACTGCCATATCTCGCGAACGGATTGACCAATCCGCAAAATTTCTGTTGCATCTGAAAGTAGAAACTCGCCCGATTACAACGGTATGAGTACTTTTCCCCTAGGCCGTTCTAGTTATTCGTTTCGAGCATCAGAACTGTGAAAATTTTGAGTTTCTCAACCGTTTCTTACCTCCAAACTGCCATATCTCGCGAACGGATTGACCAATCCGCAAAATTTCTGTTGCATCTGAAAGTAGAAACTCGCCCGATTACAACTGTATGCGTTCTTTTCCCCTAGGCCGTTCTGGTTATTCGTTTCGAGCATCAGAACTGCGAAAATTTTGAGTTTCTCAAGCGTTTCTTACCTCCAAACTGCCATATCTCGCGAACGGATTGACCAATCCGCAAAATTTCTGTTGCATCTGAAAGTAGAAACTCGCCCGATTACAACGGTATGCCAACCTTTCCCCTAGGCCGTTCTAGTTATTCGTTTCGAGCATCAGAACTGTGAAAATTTTGAGTTTCTCAACCGTTTCTTACCTCCAAACTGCCATATCTCGCGAACGGATTGACCAATCCGCAAAATTTCTGTTGCATCTGAAAGTAGAAACTCGCCCGATTACAACGGTATGAGTACTTTTCCCCTAGGCCGTTCTAGTTATTCGTTTCGAGCATCAGAACTGTGAAAATTTTGAGTTTCTCAACCGTTTCTTACCTCCAAACTGCCATATCTCGCGAACGGATTGACCAATCCGCAAAATTTCTGTTGCATGTGAAAGTAGAAACTCGCCCGATTACGACGGTATGCGTACTTTTCCCCTAGTCCGTTCTGGTTATTCGTTTCGAGCATCAGAACTGCGAAAATTTTTAGTTTCTCAAGCGTTTCTTACATCCAAACTGCCATATCTCGCGAACGGATTGACCAATCCGCAAAATTTCTGTTGCATCTGAAAGTAGAAACACGCCCAATTACAACGGTATGCGTACTTTTCCCCTAGGCCGTTCTAGTTATTCGTTTCGAGCATCAGAACTGCGAAAATTTTTAGTTTCTCAAGCGTTTCTTACCTCCAAACTGCCATATCTCGCGAACGGATTAACCAATCCGCAAAATTTCTGTTGCATCTGAAAGTAGAAACTCGCCCGATTACAACGGTATGCGTACTTTTCCCCTAGGCCGTTCTGGTTATTCGTTTGGAGCATCAGAACTGCGAAAATTTTGAGTTTCTCAAGCGTTTCTTACCTCCAATCTGCCATATCTCGCGAACGGATTGACCAATCCGCAAAATTTCTGTTGCATCTGAAAGTAGAAACTCGCCCGATTACAACGGTATGCGTACTTTTCCCCTAGGCCGTTCTAGTTATGCTTGTCGAGCATCAGAACTGCGAAAATTTTGAGTTTCACAAGCGTTTCTCACCTTCAAACTGCCATATCGCGCGAACGGATTGACCAATCCGCAAAATTTCTGTTGCATCTGAAAGTAGAAACTCGCCCGATTACAACTGTATGCGTACTTTTCCCCTAGGCCGTTCTAGTTATTCGTTTCGAGCATCAGAACTGCGAAAATTTTTAGTTTCTCAAGCGTTTCTTACCTCCAAACTGCCATATCTCGCGAACGGATTGAACAATCCGCAAAATTTCTGTTGCATCTGAAAGTAGAAACTCGCCCGATTACAACGGTATGCGTACTTTTCCCCTAGGCCGTTCTGGTTATTCGTTTGGAGCATCAGAACTGCCAAAATTTTGAGTTTCTCAAGCGTTTCTTACTTACAAACTGCCATATCTCGCGAACGGATTGACCAATCCGCAAAATTTCTGTTGCATCTGAAAGTAGAAACTCGCCCGATTACAACGGTATGCGTACTTTTCCCCTAGTCCGTTCTGGTTATTCGTTTCGAGCATCAGAACTGCGAAAATTTTGAGTTTCTCAAGCGTTTCTTACCTCCAAACTGCCATATCTCGCGAACGGATTCACCAATCCGCAAAATTTCTGTTGCATCTGAAAGTAGAAACTCGCCCGGTTACAACAGTATGCGTACTTTTCACCTAGGCCGTTCTAGTTATTCGTTTCGTGCATCAGAACTGCGAAAATTTTGAGTTTCTCAAGCGTTTCTTACCTCCAAACTGCCATATCTCGCGAACGGATTGACCAATCCGCAAAATTTCTGTTGCATCTGAAAGTAGAAACTCGCCCGATTACAACGGTATGCGTACTTTTCCCCTAGGCCGTTCTGGTTATTCGTTTCGAGCATCAGAACTGCGAAAATTTTGAGTTTCTCAAGCGTTTCTTACCTCCAAACTGCCATATCTCGCGAACGGATTGACCAATCCACAAAATTTCTGTTGCATCTGAAAGTAGAATCTCGCCCGATTACAACAGTATGCCAACCTTTCCCCTAGGCCGTTCTAGTTATTCGTTTCGGGCATCAGAACTGCGAAAATTTTGAGTTTCTCAAGCGTTTCTTACGTCCAAACTGCCATATCTCGCGAACGGATTGACCAATCCGCAAAATTTCTGTTGCATCTGAAAGTAGAAACTCGCCCGATTACAACGGTATGCGTACTTTTCCCGTAGGCCGTTCTGGTTATTCGTTTCGAGCATCAGAACTGCGAAAAATTTGAGTTGCTCAAGCGTTTCTTACCTCCAAACTGCCATATCTCTCGAACGGATAGACCAATCCGCAAACTTTCTGTTGCATCTGAAAGTAGAAACTCGCCCAATTGCAACGGTATGTGTACTTTTCCCCTAGGCCGTTCTGGTTATTCGTTTGGAGCATCAGAACTGCGAAAATTTTGAGTTTCTCAAGCGTTTCTTACCTCCAAACTGCCATATCTCGCGAACGGATTGACCAATCCGCAAAATTTCTGTTGCATCTGAAAGTAGAAACTCGCCCGATTACAACGGTATGAGTACTTTTCCCCTAGGCCGTTCTAGTTATTCGTTTCGAGCATCAGAACTGCGAAAATTTTTAGTTTCTCAAGCGTTTCTTACATCCAAACTGCCATATCTCGCGAACGGATTGACCAATCCGCAAAATTTCTGTTGCATCTGAAAGTAGAAACTCGCCCGATTACAACGGTATGCGTACTTTTCCCCTAGGCCGTTCTGGTTATTCGTTTGGAGCATCAGAACTGCGAAAATTTTGAGTTTCTCAAGCGTTTCTTACATCCAAACTGCCATATCTCGCGAACGGATTGACCAATCCGCAAAATTTCTGTTGCATGTGAAAGTAGAAACTCGCCCGATTACGACGGTATGCGTACTTTTCCCCTAGTCCGTTCTGGTTATTCGTTTCGAGCATCAGAACTGCGAAAATTTTTAGTTTCTCAAGCGTTTCTTACATCCAAACTGCCATATCTCGCGAACGGATTGACCAATCCGCAAAATTTCTGTTGCATCTGAAAGTAGAAACACGCCCAATTACAACGGTATGCGTACTTTTCCCCTAGGCCGTTCTAGTTATTCGTTTCGAGCATCAGAACTGCGAAAATTTTTAGTTTCTCAAGCGTTTCTTACCTCCAAACTGCCATATCTCGCGAACGGATTAACCAATCCGCAAAATTTCTGTTGCATCTGAAAGTAGAAACTCGCCCGATTACAACGGTATGCGTACTTTTCCCCTAGGCCGTTCTGGTTATTCGTTTGGAGCATCAGAACTGCGAAAATTTTGAGTTTCTCAAGCGTTTCTTACCTCCAATCTGCCATATCTCGCGGACGGATTGACCAATCCGCAAAATTTCTGTTGCATCTGAAAGTAGAAACTCGCCCGATTACAACGGTATGCGTACTTTTCCCCTAGGCCGTTCTAGTTATGCTTGTCGAGCATCAGAACTGCGAAAATTTTGAGTTTCACAAGCGTTTCTCACCTTCAAACTGCCATATCGCGCGAACGGATTGACCAATCCGCAAAATTTCTGTTGCATCTGAAAGTAGAAACTCGCCCGATTACAACTGTATGCGTACTTTTCCCCTAGGCCGTCCTAGTTATTCGTTTCGAGCATCAGAACTGCGAAAATTTTTAGTTTCTCAAGCGTTTCTTACCTCCAAACTGCCATATCTCGCGAACGGATTGAACAATCCGCAAAATTTCTGTTGCATCTGAAAGTAGAAACTCGCCCGATTACAACGGTATGCGTACTTTTCCCCTAGGCCGTTCTGGTTATTCCTTTGGAGCATCAGAACTGCGAAAATTTTGAGTTTCTCAAGCGTTTCTTACTTACAAACTGCCATATCTCGCGAACGGATTGACCAATCCGCAAAATTTCTGTTGCATCTGAAAGTAGAAACTCGCCCGATTACAACGGTATGCGTACTTTTCCCCTAGTCCGTTCTGGTTATTCGTTTCGAGCATCAGAACTGCGAAAATTTTGAGTTTCTCAAGCGTTTCTTACCTCCAAACTGCCATATCTCGCGAACGGATTGACCAATCCGCAAAACTTCTGTTGCATCTGAAAGTAGAAACTCGCCCGGTTACAACAGTATGCGTACTTTTCACCTAGGCCGTTCTAGTTATTCGTTTCGTGCATCAGAACTGCGAAAATTTTTAGTTTCTCAAGCGTTTCTTACGTCCAAACTGCCATATCTCGCGAACGGATTGACCAATCCACAAAATTTCTGTTGCATCTGAAAGTAGAAACTCGCCCGATTACAACGGTATGCCAACCTTTCCCCTAGGCCGTTCTAGTTATTCGTTTCGAGCATCAGAACTGCGAAAATTTTGAGTTTCTCAAGCGTTTCTTACGTCCAAACTGCCATATCTCGCGAACGGATTGACCAATCCACAAAATTTCTGTTGCATCTGAAAGTAGAATCTCGCCCGATTACAACAGTATGCCAACCTTTCCCCTAGGCCGTTCTAGTTATTCGTTTCGGGCATCAGAACTGCGAAAATTTTGAGTTTCTCAAGCGTTTCTTACGTCCAAACTGCCATATCTCGCGAACGGATTGACCAATCCGCAAAATTTCTGTTGCATCTGAAAGTAGAAACTCGCCCGATTACAACGGTATGCGTACTTTTCCCGTAGGCCGTTCTGGTTATTCGTTTCGAGCATCAGAACTGCGAAAAATTTGAGTTGCTCAAGCGTTTCTTACCTCCAAACTGCCATATCTCTCGAACGGATAGACCAATCCGCAAACTTTCTGTTGCATCTGAAAGTAGAAACTCGCCCAATTGCAACGGTATGTGTACTTTTCCCCTAGGCCGTTCTGGTTATTCGTTTGGAGCATCAGAACTGCGAAAATTTTGAGTTTCTCAAGCGTTTCTTACCTCCAAACTGCCATATCTCGCGAACGGATTGACCAATCCGCAAAATTTCTGTTGCATCTGAAAGTAGAAACTCGCCCGATTACAACGGTATGAGTACTTTTCCCCTAGGCCGTTCTAGTTATTCGTTTCGAGCATCAGAACTGCGAAAATTTTTAGTTTCTCAAGCGTTTCTTACATCCAAACTGCCATATCTCGCGAACGGATTGACCAATCCGCAAAATTTCTGTTGCATCTGAAAGTAGAAACTCGCCCGATTACAACGGTATGCGTACTTTTCCCCTAGGCCGTTCTGGTTATTCGTTTGGAGCATCAGAACTGCGAAAATTTTGAGTTTCTCAAGCGTTTCTTACATCCAAACTGCCATATCTCGCGAACGGATTGACCAATCCGCAAAATTTCTGTTGCATGTGAAAGTAGAAACTCGCCCGATTACGACGGTATGCGTACTTTTCCCCTAGTCCGTTCTGGTTATTCGTTTCGAGCATCAGAACTGCGAAAATTTTTAGTTTCTCAAGCGTTTCTTACATCCAAACTGCCATATCTCGCGAACGGATTGACCAATCCGCAAAATTTCTGTTGCATCTGAAAGTAGAAACACGCCCAATTACAACGGTATGCGTACTTTTCCCCTAGGCCGTTCTAGTTATTCGTTTCGAGCATCAGAACTGCGAAAATTTTTAGTTTCTCAAGCGTTTCTTACCTCCAAACTGCCATATCTCGCGAACGGATTAACCAATCCGCAAAATTTCTGTTGCATCTGAAAGTAGAAACTCGCCCGATTACAACGGTATGCGTACTTTTCCCCTAGGCCGTTCTGGTTATTCGTTTGGAGCATCAGAACTGCGAAAATTTTGAGTTTCTCAAGCGTTTCTTACCTCCAATCTGCCATATCTCGCGAACGGATTGACCAATCCGCAAAATTTCTGTTGCATCTGAAAGTAGAAACTCGCCCGATTACAACGGTATGCGTACTTTTCCCCTAGGCCGTTCTAGTTATGCTTGTCGAGCATCAGAACTGCGAAAATTTTGAGTTTCACAAGCGTTTCTCACCTTCAAACTGCCATATCGCGCGAACGGATTGACCAATCCGCAAAATTTCTGTTGCATCTGAAAGTAGAAACTCGCCCGATTACAACTGTATGCGTACTTTTCCCCTAGGCCGTTCTAGTTATTCGTTTCGAGCATCAGAACTGCGAAAATTTTTAGTTTCTCAAGCGTTTCTTACCTCTAAACTGCCATATCTCGCGAACGGATTGAACAATCCGCAAAATTTCTGTTGCATCTGAAAGTAGAAACTCGCCCGATTACAACGGTATGCGTACTTTTCCCCTAGGCCGTTCTGGTTATTCGTTTGGAGCATCAGAACTGCGAAAATTTTGAGTTTCTCAAGCGTTTCTTACTTACAAACTGCCATATCTCGCGAACGGATTGACCAATCCGCAAAATTTCTGTTGCATCTGAAAGTAGAAACTCGCCCGATTACAACGGTATGCGTACTTTTCCCCTAGTCCGTTCTGGTTATTCGTTTCGAGCATCAGAACTGCGAAAATTTTGAGTTTCTCAAGCGTTTCTTACCTCCAAACTGCCATATCTCGCGAACGGATTGACCAATCCGCAAAATTTCTGTTGCATCTGAAAGTAGAAACTCGCCCGGTTACAACAGTATGCGTACTTTTCACCTAGGCCGTTCTAGTTATTCGTTTCGTGCATCAGAACTGCGAAAATTTTTAGTTTCTCAAGCGTTTCTTACGTCCAAACTGCCATATCTCGCGAACGGATTGACCAATCCACAAAATTTCTGTTGCATCTGAAAGTAGAAACTCGCCCGATTACAACGGTATGCCAACCTTTCCCCTAGGCCGTTCTAGTTATTCGCTTCGAGCATCAGAACTGCGAAAATTTTGAGTTTCTCAAGCGTTTCTTACGTCCAAACTGCCATATCTCGCGAACGGATTGACCAATCCACAAAATTTCTGTTGCATCTGAAAGTAGAATCTCGCCCGATTACAACAGTATGCCAACCTTTCCCCTAGGCCGTTCTAGTTATTCGTTTCGGGCATCAGAACTGCGAAAATTTTGAGTTTCTCAAGCGTTTCTTACGTCCAAACTGCCATATCTCGCGAACGGATTGACCAATCCGCAAAATTTCTGTTGCATCTGAAAGTAGAAACTCGCCCGATTACAACGGTATGCGTACTTTTCCCGTAGGCCGTTCTGGTTATTCGTTTCGAGCATCAGAACTGCGAAAAATTTGAGTTGCTCAAGCGTTTCTTACCTCCAAACTGCCATATCTCTCGAACGGATAGACCAATCCGCAAACTTTCTGTTGCATCTGAAAGTAGAAACTCGCCCAATTGCAACGGTATGTGTACTTTTCCCTTAGGCCGTTCTGGTTATTCGTTTGGAGCATCAGAACTGCGAAAATTTTGAGTTTCTCAAGCGTTTCTTACCTCCAAACTGCCATATCTCGCGAACGGATTGACCAATCCGCAAAATTTCTGTTGCATCTGAAAGTAGAAACTCGCCCGATTACAACGGTATGAGTACTTTTCCCCTAGGCCGTTCTAGTTATTCGTTTCGAGCATCAGAACTGCGAAAATTTTTAGTTTCTCAAGCGTTTCTTACATCCAAACTGCCATATCTCGCGAACGGATTGACCAATCCGCAAAATTTCTGTTGCATCTGAAAGTAGAAACTCGCCCGATTACAACGGTATGCGTACTTTTCCCCTAGGCCGTTCTGGTTATTCGTTTGGAGCATCAGAACTGCGAAAATTTTGAGTTTCTCAAGCGTTTCTTACATCCAAACTGCCATATCTCGCGAACGGATTGACCAATCCGCAAAATTTCTGTTGCATGTGAAAGTAGAAACTCGCCCGATTACGACGGTATGCGTACTTTTCCCCTAGTCCGTTCTGGTTATTCGTTTCGAGCATCAGAACTGCGAAAATTTTTAGTTTCTCAAGCGTTTCTTACATCCAAACTGCCATATCTCGCGAACGGATTGACCAATCCGCAAAATTTCTGTTGCATCTGAAAGTAGAAACACGCCCAATTACAACGGTATGCGTACTTTTCCCCTAGGCCGTTCTAGTTATTCGTTTCGAGCATCAGAACTGCGAAAATTTTTAGTTTCTCAAGCGTTTCTTACCTCCAAACTGCCATATCTCGCGAACGGATTAACCAATCCGCAAAATTTCTGTTGCATCTGAAAGTAGAAACTCGCCCGATTACAACGGTATGCGTACTTTTCCCCTAGGCCGTTCTGGTTATTCGTTTGGAGCATCAGAACTGCGAAAATTTTGAGTTTCTCAAGCGTTTCTTACCTCCAATCTGCCATATCTCGCGAACGGATTGACCAATCCGCAAAATTTCTGTTGCATCTGAAAGTAGAAACTCGCCCGATTACAACGGTATGCGTACTTTTCCCCTAGTCCGTTCTGGTTATTCGTTTCGAGCATCAGAACTGCGAAAATTTTGAGTTTCTCAAGCGTTTCTTACCTCCAAACTGCCATATCTCGCGAACGGATTGACCAATCCGCAAAATTTCTGTTGCATCTGAAAGTAGAAACTAGCCCGGTTACAACAGTATGCGTACTTTTCACCTAGGCCGTTCTAGTTATTCGTTTCGAGCATCAGAACTGCGAAAATATTTAGTTTCTCAAGCGTTTCTTACGTCCAAACTGCCATATCTCGCGAACGGATTGACCAATCCACAAAATTTCTGTTGCATCTGAAAGTAGAAACTCGCCCGATTACAACGGTATGCCAACCTTTCCCCTAGGCCGTTCTAGTTATTCGTTTCGAGCATCAGAACTGCGAAAATTTTGAGTTTCTCAAGCGTTTCTTACGTCCAAACTGCCATATCTCGCGAACGGATTGACCAATCCACAAAATTTCTGTTGCATCTGAAAGTAGAATCTCGCCCGATTACAACAGTATGCCAACCTTTCCCCTAGGCCGTTCTAGTTATTCGTTTCGGGCATCAGAACTGCGAAAATTTTGAGTTTCTCAAGCGTTTCTTACGTCCAAACTGCCATATCTCGCGAACGGATTGACCAATCCGCAAAATTTCTGTTGCATCTGAAAGTAGAAACTCGCCCGATTACAACGGTATGCGTACTTTTCCCGTAGGCCGTTCTGGTTATTCGTTTCGAGCATCAGAACTGCGAAAAATTTGAGTTACTCAAGCGTTTCTTACCTCCAAACTGCCATATCTCTCGAACGGATAGACCAATCCGCAAACTTTCTGTTGCATCTGAAAGTAGAAACTCGCCCAATTGCAACGGTATGTGTACTTTTCCCCTAGGCCGTTCTGGTTATTCGTTTGGAGCATCAGAACTGCGAAAATTTTGAGTTTCTCAAGCGTTTCTTACCTCCAAACTGCCATATCTCGCGAACGGATTGACCAATCCGCAAAATTTCTGTTGCATCTGAAAGTAGAAACTCGCCCGATTACAACGGTATGCGTACTTTTCCCCTAGTCCGTTCTGGTTATTCGTTTCGAGCATCAGAACTGCGAAAATTTTGAGTTTCTCAACCGTTTCTTACCTCCAAACTGCCATATCTCGCGAACGGATTGACCAATCCGCAAAATTTCTGTTGCATCTGAAAGTAGAAACTCGCCCGGTTACAACAGTATGCGTACTTTTCACCTAGGCCGTTCTAGTTATTCGTTTCGAGCATCAGAACTGCGAAAATTTTTAGTTTCTCAAGCGTTTCTTACGTCCAAGCTGCCATATCTCGCGAACGGATTGACCAATCCACAAAATTTCTGCTGCATCTGAAAGTAGAAACTCGCCCGATTACAACGGTATGCCAACCTTTCCCCTAGGCCGTTCTAGTTATTCGTTTCGAGCATCAGAACTGCGAAAATTTTGAGTTTCTCAAGCGTTTCTTACGTCCAAACTGCCATATCTCGCGAACGGATTGACCAATCCGCAAAATTTCTGTTGCATCTGAAAGTAGAAACTCGCCCGATTACAATGGTATCCGTACTTTTCCCGTAGGCCGTTCTGGTTATTCGTTTCGAACATCAGAACTGCGAAAAACTTGAGTTGCTCAAGCGTTTCTTACCTCCAAACTGCCATATCTCGCGAACGGATTGACCAATCCGCAAAATTTCTGTTGCATCTGAAAGTAGAAACTCGCCCGATTACAACGGTATGCGTACTTTTCCCCTAGGCCGTTCTGGTTATTCGTTTCGAGCATCAGAACTGCGAAAATTTTGAGTTTCTCAAGCGTTTCTTACCTCCAAACTGCCATATCTCGCGAACGGATTGACCAATCCGCAAAATTTCTGTTGCATCTGAAAGTAGAAACTCGCCCGATTACAACGGTATCCGTACTTTTCCCGTAGGCCGTTCTGGTTATTCGTTTCGAACATCAGAACTGCGAAAAACTTGAGTTGCTCAAGCGTTTCTTACCTCCAAACTGCCATATCTCGCGAACGGATTGACCAATCCGCAAAATTTCTGTTGCATCTGAAAGTAGAAACTCGCCCGATTACAACGGTAGCGTACTTTTCCCCTAGGCCGTTCTGGTTATTCGTTTCGAGCATCAGAACTGCGAAAATTTTGAGTTTCTCAAGCGTTTCTTACCTCCAAACTGCCATATCTCGCGAACGGATTGACCAATCCGCAAAATTTCTGTTGCATCTGAAAGTAGAAACTCGCCCGATTACAACGGTATGCGTACTTTTCCCGTAGGCCGTTCTGGTTATTCGTTTCGAGCATCAGAACTGCGAAAAATTTGAGTTGCTCAAGCGTTTCTTACCTCCAAACTGCCATATCTCTCGAACGGATAGACCAATCCGCAAACTTTCTGTTGCATCTGAAAGTAGAAGCTCGCCCAATTGCAACGGTATGTGTACTTTTCCCCTAGGCCGTTCTGGTTATTCGTTTGGAGCATCAGAACTGCGAAAATTTTGAGTTTCTCAAGCGTTTCTTACCTCCAAACTGCCATATCTCGCGAACGGATTGACCAATCCGCAAAATTTCTGTTGCATCTGAAAGTAGAAACTCGCCCGATTACAACGGTATGCGTACTTTTCCCCTAGGCCGTTCTGGTTATTCGTTTCGAGCATCAGAACTGCGAAAATTTTGAGTTTCTCAAGCGTTTCTTACCTCCAAACTGCCATATCTCGCGAACGGATTGACCAATCCGCAAAATTTCTGTTGCATCTGAAAGTAGAAACTCGCCCGATTACAACGGTATGCGTACTTTTCCCCTAGTCCGTTCTGGTTATTCGTTTCGAGCATCAGAACTGCGAAAATTTTGAGTTGCTCAAGCGTTTCTTACCTCCAAACTGCCATATCTCTCGAACGGATAGACCAATCCGCAAACTTTCTGTTGCATCTGAAAGTAGAAACTCGCCCAATTGCAACGGTATGTGTACTTTTCCCCTAGGCCGTTCTGGTTATTCGTTTGGAGCATCAGAACTGCGAAAATTTTGAGTTTCTCAAGCGTTTCTTTCCTCCAAACTGCCATATCTCGCGAACGGATTGACCAATCCGCAAAATTTCTGTTGCATCTGAAAGTAGAAACTCGCCCGATTACAACGGTATGCGTACTTTTCCCCTAGGCCGTTCTGGTTATTCGTTTCGAGCATCAGAACTGCGAAAATTTTGAGTTTCTCAAGCGTTTCTTACCTCCAAACTGCCATATCTCGCGAACGGATTGACCAATCCGCAAAATTTCTGTTGCATCTGAAAGTAGAAACTCGCCCGATTACAACGGTATGCCAACCTTTCCCCTAGGCCGTTCTAGTTATTCGTTTCGAGCATCAGAACTGCGAAAATTTTGAGTTTCTCAAGCGTTTCTTACCTCCAAACTGCCATATCTCGCGAACGGATTGACCAATCCACAAAATTTCTGTTGCATCTGAAAGTATACACACGCCCAATTGCAACGGTATGTGTACTTTTCCCCTAGGCCGTTCTAGTTATGCTTGTCGAGCATCAGAACTGCGAAAATTTTGAGTTTCTCAAGCGTTTCCTATATCCAGACTGCCATATCTCGCGAACGGATAGACAAATCCCCAAAATTTCTGTTGCATCTGAAAGTTGAAACACGCCCAATTGCAACGGTATGTGTACTTTTCCCCTAGGCCGTTCTGGTTATTCGTTTGGAGCATCAGAACTGCGAAAATTTTGAGTTTCTCAAGCGTTTCTTTCCTCCAAACTGCCATATCTCGCGAACGGATTGACCAATCCGCAAAATTTCTGTTGCATCTGAAAGTAGAAACTCGCCCGATTACAACGGTATGCGTACTTTTCCCCTAGGCCGTTCTGGTTATTCGTTTCGAGCATCAGAACTGTGAAAATTTTGAGTTTCTCAACCGTTTCTTACCTCCAAACTGCCATATCTCGCGAACGGATTGACCAATCCGCAAAATTTCTGTTGCATCTGAAAGTAGAAACTCGCCCGATTACAACGGTATGCGTACTTTTCCCCTAGGCCGTTCTAGTTATGCTTGTCGAGCATCAGAACTGCGAAAATTTTGAGTTTCACAAGCGTTTCTCACCTTCAAACTGCCATATCGCGCGAACGGATTGACCAATCCGCAAAATTTCTGTTGCATCTGAAAGTAGAAACTCGCCCGATTACAACTGTATGCGTACTTTTCCCCTAGGCCGTTCTAGTTATTCGTTTCGAGCATCAGAACTGCGAAAATTTTTAGTTTCTCAAGCGTTTCTTACCTCCAAACTGCCATATCTCGCGAACGGATTGCCCAATCCGCAAAATTTCTGTTGCATCTGAAAGTAGAAACTCGCCCGATTACAACGGTATGCGTACTTTTCCCCTAGGCCGTTCTGGTTATTCGTTTGGAGCATCAGAACTGCGAAAATTTTGAGTTTCTCAAGCGTTTCTTACCTCCAATCTGCCATATCTCGCGAACGGATTGACCAATCCGCAAAATTTCTGTTGCATCTGAAAGTAGAAACTCGCCCGATTACAACGGTATGCGTACTTTTCCCCTAGTCCGTTCTGGTTATTCGTTTCGAGCATCAGAACTGCGAAAATTTTGAGTTTCTCAAGCGTTTCTTACCTCCAAACTGCCATATCTCGCGAACGGATTGACCAATCCGCAAAATTTCTGTTGCATCTGAAAGTAGAAACTAGCCCGGTTACAACAGTATGCGTACTTTTCACCTAGGCCGTTCTAGTTATTCGTTTCGAGCATCAGAACTGCGAAAATATTTAGTTTCTCAAGCGTTTCTTACGTCCAAACTGCCATATCTCGCGAACGGATTGACCAATCCACAAAATTTCTGTTGCATCTGAAAGTAGAAACTCGCCCGATTACAACGGTATGCCAACCTTTCCCCTAGGCCGTTCTAGTTATTCGTTTCGAGCGTCAGAACTGCGAAAATTTTGAGTTTCTCAAGCGTTTCTTACGTCCAAACTGCCATATCTCGCCAACGGATTGACCAATCCACAAAATTTCTGTTGCACCTGAAAGTAGAAACTCGCGCGATTACAACGGTATGCGTACTTTTCCCCTAGGACGTTCTAGTTATTCGTTTCGAGCATCAGAACTGCCAAAATTTTGAGTTTCTCAAGCGTTTCTTACCCCCAAACTGCCATATCTCGCGAACGGATACACCAATCCGCAAAATTGCTGTTGCATCTGAAAGTAGATACTCGCCCGATTACAACGGTATGAGTACTTTTCCCCTAGGCCGTTCTAGTTATTCGTTTCGAGCATCAGAACTGTGAAAATTTTGAGTTTCTCAACCGTTTCTTACCTCCAAACTGCCATATCTCGCGAACGGATTGACCAATCCGCAAAATTTCTGTTGCATCTGAAAGTAGAAACTCGCCCGATTACAACGGTATGCGTACTTTTCCCCTAGGCCGTTCTAGTTATGCTTGTCGAGCATCAGAACTGCGAAAATTTTGAGTTTCACAAGCGTTTCTCACCTTCAAACTGCCATATCGCGCGAACGGATTGACCAATCCGCAAAATTTCTGTTGCATCTGAAAGTAGAAACTCGCCCGATTACAACTGTATGCGTACTTTTCCCCTAGGCCGTTCTAGTTATTCGTTTCGAGCATCAGAACTGCGAAAATTTTTAGTTTCTCAAGCGTTTCTTACCTCCAAACTGCCATATCTCGCGAACGGATTGCCCAATCCGCAAAATTTCTGTTGCATCTGAAAGTAGAAACTCGCCCGATTACAACGGTATGCGTACTTTTCCCCTAGGCCGTTCTGGTTATTCGTTTGGAGCATCAGAACTGCGAAAATTTTGAGTTTCTCAAGCGTTGCTTACTTACAAACTGCCATATCTCGCGAACGGATTGACCAATCCGCAAAATTTCTGTTGCATCTGAAAGTAGAAACTCGCCCGATTACAACGGTATGCGTACTTTTCCCCTAGTCCGTTCTGGTTATTTGTTTCGAGCATCAGAACTGCGAAAATTTTGAGTTTCTCAAGCGTTTCTTACCTCCAAACTGCCATATCTCGCGAACGGATTGACCAATCCGCAAACTTTCTGTTGCATCTGAAAGTAGAAACTCGCCCGGTTACAACAGTATGCGTACTTTTCACCTAGGCCGTTCTAGTTATTCGTTTCGTGCATCAGAACTGCGAAAATTTTTAGTTTCTCAAGCGTTTCTTACGTCCAAACTGCCATATCTCGCGAACGGATTGACCAATCCACAAAATTTCTGTTGCATCTTAAAGTAGAAACTCGCCCGATTACAACGGTATGCCAACCTCTCCCCTAGGCCGTTCTAGTTATTCGTTTCGAGCATCAGAACTGCGAAAATTTTGAGTTTCTCAAGCGTTTCTTACGTCCAAACTGCCATATCTCGCGAACGGATTGACCCATCCACAAAATTTCTGTTGCATCTGAAAGTAGAAGCTCGCCCGATTACAACGGTATGCGTACTTTTCCCCTAGGCCGTTCTGGTTATTCGTTTGGAGCATCAGAACTGCGAAAATTTTGAGTTTCTCAAGCGTTTCTTACCTCCAATCTGCCATATCTCGCGAACGGATTGACCAATCCGCAAAATTTCTGTTGCATCTGAAAGTAGAAACTCGCCCGATTACAACGGTATGCGTACTTTTCCCCTAGTCCGTTCTGGTTATTCGTTTCGAGCATCAGAACTGCGAAAATTTTGAGTTTCTCAAGCGTTTCTTACCTCCAAACTGCCATATCTCGCGAACGGATTGACCAATCCGCAAAATTTCTGTTGCATCTGAAAGTAGAAACTAGCCCGGTTACAACAGTATGCGTACTTTTCACCTAGGCCGTTCTAGTTATTCGTTTCGAGCATCAGAACTGCGAAAATATTTAGTTTCTCAAGCGTTTCTTACGTCCAAACTGCCATATCTCGCGAACGGATTGACCAATCCACAAAATTTCTGTTGCATCTGAAAGTAGAAACTCGCCCGATTACAACGGTATGCCAACCTTTCCCCTAGGCCGTTCTAGTTATTCGTTTCGAGCATCAGAACTGCGAAAATTTTGAGTTTCTCAAGCGTTTCTTACGTCCAAACTGCCATATCTCGCGAACGGATTGACCAATCCACAAAATTTCTGTTGCATCTGAAAGTAGAATCTCGCCCGATTACAACAGTATGCCAATCTTTCCCCTAGGCCGTTCTAGTTATTCGTTTCGGGCATCAGAACTGCGAAAATTTTGAGTTTCTCAAGCGTTTCTTACGTCCAAACTGCCATATCTCGCGAACGGATTGACCAATCTGCAAAATTTCTGTTGCATCTGAAAGTAGAAACTCGCCCGATTACAACGGTATGCGTACTTTTCCCGTAGGCCGTTCTGGTTATTCGTTTCGAGCATCAGAACTGCGAAAAATTTGAGTTGCTCAAGCGTTTCTTACCTCCAAACTGCCATATCTCGCGAACGGATTGACCAATCCGCAAAATTTCTGTTGCATCTGAAAGTAGAAACTCGCCCGATTACAACGGTATGCGTACTTTTCCCCTAGTCCGTTCTGGTTATTCGTTTCGAGCATCAGAACTGCGAAAATTTTGAGTTTCTCAACCGTTTCTTACCTCCAAACTGCCATATCTCGCGAACGGATTGACCAATCCGCAAAATTTCTGTTGCATCTGAAAGTAGAAACTCGCCCGGTTACAACAGTATGCGTACTTTTCACCTAGGCCGTTCTAGTTATTCGTTTCGAGCATCAGAACTGCGAAAATTTTTAGTTTCTCAAGCGTTTCTTACGTCCAAGCTGCCATATCTCGGGAACGGATTGACCAATCCACAAAATTTCTGCTGCATCTGAAAGTAGAAACTCGCCCGATTACAACGGTATGCCAACCTTTCCCCTAGGCCGTTCTAGTTATTCGTTTCGAGCATCAGAACTGCGAAAATTTTGAGTTTCTCAAGCGTTTCTTACGTCCAAACTGCCATATCTCGCGAACGGATTGACCAATCCGCAAAATTTCTGTTGCATCTGAAAGTAGAAACTCGCCCGATTACAACGGTATGCGTACTTTTCCCCTAGTCCGTTCTGGTTATTCGTTTCGAGCATCAGAACTGCGAAAATTTTTAGTTTCTCAAGCGTTTCTTACATCCAAACTGCCATATCTCGCGAACGGATTGACCAATCCGCAAAATTTCTGTTGCATCTGAAAGTAGAAACTCGCCCAATTACAACGGTATGCGTACTTTTCCCCTAGGCCGTTCTAGTTATTCGTTTCGAGCATCAGAACTGCGAAAATTTTTAGTTTCTCAAGCGTTTCTTACCTCCAAACTGCCATATCTCGCGAACGGATTAACCAATCCGCAAAATTTCTGTTGCGTCTGAAAGTAGAAGCTCGCCCGATTACAACGGTATGCGTACTTTTCCCCTAGGCCGTTCTGGTTATTCGTTTGGAGCATCAGAACTGCGAAAATTTTGAGTTTCTCAAGCGTTTCTTACCTCCAATCTGCCATATCTCGCGAACGGATTGACCAATCCGCAAAATTTCTGTTGCATCTGAAAGTAGAAACTCGCCCGATTACAACGGTATGCGTACTTTTCCCCTAGTCCGTTCTGGTTATTCGTTCCGAGCATCAGAACTGCGAAAATTTTGAGTTTCTCAAGCGTTTCTTACCTCCAAACTGCCATATCTCGCGAACGGATTGACCAATCCGCAAAATTTCTGTTGCATCTGAAAGTAGAAACTAGCCCGGTTACAACAGTATGCGTACTTTTCACCTAGGCCGTTCTAGTTATTCGTTTCGAGCATCAGAACTGCGAAAATATTTAGTTTCTCAAGCGTTTCTTACGTCCAAACTGCCATATCTCGCGAACGGATTGACCAATCCACAAAATTTCTGTTGCATCTGAAAGTAGAAACTCGCCCGATTACAACGGTATGCCAACCTTTCCCCTAGGCCGTTCTAGTTATTCGTTTCGAGCATCAGAACTGCGAAAAATTTGAGTTGCTCAAGCGTTTCTTACCTCCAAACTGCCATATCTCTCGAACGGATAGACCAATCCGCAAACTTTCTGTTGCATCTGAAAGTAGAAACTCGCCCAATTGCAACGGTATGTGTACTTTTCCCCTAGGCCGTTCTAGTTATTCGTTTCGAGCATCAGAACTGTGAAAATTTTTAGTTTCTCAAGCGTTTCTTACATCCAAACTGCCATATCTCGCGAACGGATTGACCAATCCGCAAAATTTCTGTTGCATCTGAAAGTAGAAACTCGCCCGATTACAACGGTATGCGTACTTTTCCCCTAGGCCGTCCTGGTTATTCGTTTGGAGCATCAGAACTGCGAAAATTTTGAGTTTCTCAAGCGTTTCTTACATCCAAACTGCCATATCTCGCGAACGGATTGACCAATCCGCAAAATTTCTGTTGCATCTGAAAGTAGAAACTCGCCCGATTACGACGGTATGCGTACTTTCCCCCTAGTCCGTTCTGGTTATTCGTTTCGAGCATCAGAACTGCGAAAATTTTTAGTTTCTCAAGCGTTTCTTACATCCAAACTGCCATATCTCGCGAACGGATTGACCAATCCGCAAAATTTCTGTTGCATCTGAAAGTAGAAGCTCGCCCGATTACAACGGTATGCGTACTTTTCCCCTAGGCCGTTCTAGTTATTCGTTTCGAGCATCAGAACTGCGAAAATTTTTAGTTTCTCAAGCGTTTCTTACCTCCAAACTGCCATATCTCGCGAACGGATTAACCAATCCGCAAAATTTCTGTTGCATCTGAAAGTAGAAACTCGCCCGATTACAACGGTATGCGTACTTTTCCCCTAGGCCGTTCTGGTTATTCGTTTGGAGCATCAGAACTGCGAAAATTTTGAGTTTCTCAAGCGTTTCTTACCTCCAATCTGCCATATCTCGCGAACGGATTGACCAATCCGCAAAATTTCTGTTGCATCTGAAAGTAGAAACTCGCCCGATTACAACGGTATGCGTACTTTTCCCCTAGTCCGTTCTGGTTATTCGTTTGGAGCATCAGAACTGCGAAAATTTTGAGTTTCTCAAGCGTTTCTTACCTCCAATCTGCCATATCTCGCGAACGGATTGACCAATCCACAAAATTTCTGTTGCATCTGAAAGTAGAAACTCGCCCAATTACAACGGTATGCGTACTTTTCCCCTAGGCCGTTCTAGTTATTCGTTTCGAGCATCAGAACTGCGAAAATTTTGAGTTTCTCAAGCGTTTCTTACGTCCAAACTGCCATATCTCGCGAACGGATTGACCAATCCACAAAATTTCTGTTGCATCTGAAAGTAGAATCTCGCCCGATTACAACAGTATGCCAACCTTTCCCCTAGGCCGTTCTAGTTATTCGTTTCGGGCATCAGAACTGCGAAAATTTTGAGTTTCTCAAGCGTTTCTTACGTCCAAACTGCCATATCTCGCGAACGGAATGACCAATCCGCAAAATTTCTGTTGCATCTGAAAGTAGAAACTCGCCCGATTACAACGGTATGCGTACTTTTCCCGTAGGCCGTTCTGGTTATTCGTTTCGAGCATCAGAACTGCGAAAAATTTGAGTTGCTCAAGCGTTTCTTACCTCCAAACTGCCATATCTCTCGAACGGATAGACCAATCCGCAAACTTTCTGTTGCATCTGAAAGTAGAAACTCGCCCAATTGCAACGGTATGTGTACTTTTCCCCTAGGCCGTTCTGGTTATTCGTTTGGAGCATCAGAACTGCGAAAATTTTGAGTTTCTCCAGCGTTTCTTACCTCCAAACTGCCATATCTCGCGAACGGATTGACCAATCCGCAAAATTTCTGTTGCATCTGAAAGTAGAAACTCGCCCGATTACAACGGTATGCGTACTTTTCCCCTAGTCCGTTCTGGTTATTCGTTTCGAGCATCAGAACTGCGAAAATTTTGAGTTTCTCAACCGTTTCTCACCTCCAAACTGCCATATCTCGCGAACGGATTGACCAATCCGCAAAATTTCTGTTGCATCTGAAAGTAGAAACTCGCCCGGTTACAACAGTATGCGTACTTTTCACCTAGGCCGTTCTAGTTATTCGTTTCGAGCATCAGAACTGCGAAAATTTTTAGTTTCTCAAGCGTTTCTTACGTCCAAGCTGCCATATCTCGGGAACGGATTGACCAATCCACAAAATTTCTGCTGCATCTGAAAGTAGAAACTCGCCCGATTACAACGGTATGCCAACCTTTCCCCTAGGCCGTTCTAGTTATTCGTTTCGAGCATCAGAACTGCGAAAATTTTGAGTTTCTCAAGCGTTTCTTACGTCCAAACTGCCATATCTCGCGAACGGATTGACCAATCCGCAAAATTTCTGTTGCATCTGAAAGTAGAAACTCGCCCGATTACAATGGTATCCGTACTTTTCCCGTAGGCCGTTCTGGTTATTCGTTTCGAACATCAGAACTGCGAAAAACTTGAGTTGCTCAAGCGTTTCTTACCTCCAAACTGCCATATCTCGCGAACGGATTGACCAATCCGCAAAATTTCTGTTGCATCTGAAAGTAGAAACTCGCCCGATTACAACGGTATGCGTACTTTTCCCCTAGGCCGTTCTGGTTATTCGTTTCGAGCATCAGAACTGCGAAAATTTTGAGTTTCTCAAGCGTTTCTTACCTCCAAACTGCCATATCTCGCGAACGGATTGACCAATCCGCAAAATTTCTGTTGCATCTGAAAGTAGAAACTCGCCCGATTACAACGGTATCCGTACTTTTCCCGTAGGCCGTTCTGGTTATTCGTTTCGAACATCAGAACTGCGAAAAACTTGAGTTGCTCAAGCGTTTCTTACCTCCAAACTGCCATATCTCGCGAACGCATTGACCAATCCGCAAAATTTCTGTTGCATCTGAAAGTAGAAACTCGCCCGATTACAACGGTATGCGTACTTTTCCCCTAGTCCGTTCTGGTTATTCGTTTCGAGCATCAGAACTGCGAAAATTTTGAGTTTCTCAAGCGTTTCTTACCTCCAAACTGCCATATCTCGCGAACGGATTGACCAATCCGCAAAATTTCTGTTGCATCTGAAAGTAGAAACTAGCCCGGTTACAACAGTATGCGTACTTTTCACCTAGGCCGTTCTAGTTATTCGTTTCGAGCATCAGAACTGCGAAAATATTTAGTTTCTCAAGCGTTTCTTACGTCCAAACTGCCATATCTCGCGAACGGATTGACCAATCCGCAAAATTTCTGTTGCGTCTGAAAGTAGAAACTCGCCCGATTACAACGGTATCCGTACTTTTCCCGTAGCCCGTTCTGGTTATTCGTTTCGAACATCAGAACTGCGAAAAACTTGAGTTGCTCAAGCGTTTCTTACCTCCAATCTGCCATATCTCGCGAACGGATTGACCAATCCGCAAAATTTCTGTTGCATCTGAAAGTAGAAACTCGCCCGATTACAACGGTATGCGTACTTTTCCCCTAGGCCGTTCTGGTTATTCGTTTCGAGCATCAGAACTGCGAAAATTTTGAGTTTCTCAAGCGTTTCTTACCTCCAAACTGCCATATCTCGCGAACGGATTGACCAATCCGCAAAATTTCTGTTGCATCTGAAAGTAGAAACTAGCCCGGTTACAACAGTATGCGTACTTTTCACCTAGGCCGTTCTAGTTATTCGTTTCGAGCATCAGAACTGCGAAAATATTTAGTTTCTCAAGCGTTTCTTACGTCCAAACTGCCATATCTCGCGAACGGATTGACCAATCCACAAAATTTCTGTTGCATCTGAAAGTAGAAACTCGCCCGATTACAACGGTATGCCAACCTTTCCCCTAGGCCGTTCTAGTTATTCGTTTCGAGCATCAGAACTGCGAAAAATTTGAGTTGCTCAAGCGTTTCTTACCTCCAAACTGCCATATCTCTCGAACGGATAGACCAATCCGCAAACTTTCTGTTGCATCTGAAAGTAGAAACTCGCCCAATTGCAACGGTATGTGTACTTTTCCCCTAGGCCGTTCTAGTTATTCGTTTCGAGCATCAGAACTGCGAAAATTTTTAGTTTCTCAAGCGTTTCTTACATCCAAACTGCCATATCTCGCGAACGGATTGACCAATCCGCAAAATTTCTGTTGCATCTGAAAGTAGAAACTCGCCCGATTACAACGGTATGCGTACTTTTCCCCTAGGCCGTTCTGGTTATTCGTTTGGAGCATCAGAACTGCGAAAATTTTGAGTTTCTCAAGCGTTTCTTACATCCAAACTGCCATATCTCGCGAACGGATTGACCAATCCGCAAAATTTCTGTTGCATCTGAAAGTAGAAACTCGCCCGATCACGACGGTATGCGTACTTTTCCCCTAGTCAGTTCTGGTTATTCGTTTCGAGCATCAGAACTGCGAAAATTTTTAGTTTCTCAAGCGTTTCTTACATCCAAACTGCCATATCTCGCGAACGGATTGACCAATCCGCAAAATTTCTGTTGCATCTGAAAGTAGAAGCTCGCCCGATTACAACGGTATGCGTACTTTTCCCCTAGGCCGTTCTAGTTATTCGTTTCGAGCATCAGAACTGCGAAAATTTTTAGTTTCTCAAGCGTTTCTTACGTCCAAACTGCCATATCTCGCGAACGGATTGACCAATCCACAAAATTTCTGTTGCATCTGAAAGTAGAAACTCGCCCGATTACAACGGTATGCCAACCTTTCCCCTAGGCCGTTCTAGTTATTCGTTTCGAGCATCAGAACTGCGAAAATTTTGAGTTTCTCAAGCGTTTCTTACGTCCAAACTGCCATATCTCGCGAACGGATTGACCAATCCACAAAATTTCTGTTGCATCTGAAAGTAGAATCTCGCCCGATTACAACAGTATGCCAACCTTTCCCCTAGGCCGTTCTAGTTATTCGTTTCGGGCACCAGAACTGCGAAAATTTTGAGTTTCTCAAGCGTTTCTTACGTCCAAACTGCCATATCTCGCGAACGGATTGACCAATCCGCAAAATTTCTGTTGCATCTGAAAGTAGAAACTCGCCCGATTACAACGGTATGCGTACTTTTCCCGTAGGCCGTTCTGGTTATTCGTTTCGAGCATCAGAACTGCGAAAAATTTGAGTTGCTCAAGCGTTTCTTACCTCCAAACTGCCATATCTCTCGAACGGATAGACCAATCCGCAAACTTTCTGTTGCATCTGAAAGTAGAAACTCGCCCAATTGCAACGGTATGTGTACTTTTCCCCTAGGCCGTTCTGGTTATTCGTTTGGAGCATCAGAACTGCGAAAATTTTGAGTTTCTCAAGCGTTTCTTACCTCCAAACTGCCATATCTCGCGAACGGATTGACCAATCCGCAAAATTTCTGTTGCATCTGAAAGTAGAAACTCGCCCGATTACAACGGTATGCGTACTTTTCCCCTAGTCCGTTCTGGTTATTCGTTTCGAGCATCAGAACTGCGAAAATTTTGAGTTTCTCAACCGTTTCTTACCTCCAAACTGCCATATCTCGCGAACGGATTGACCAATCCGCAAAATTTCTGTTGCATCTGAAAGTAGAAACTCGCCCGGTTACAACAGTATGCGTACTTTTCACCTAGGCCGTTCTAGTTATTCGTTTCGAGCATCAGAACTGCGAAAATTTTTAGTTTCTCAAGCGTTTCTTACGTCCAAGCTGCCATATCTCGGGAACGGATTGACCAATCCACAAAATTTCTGCTGCATCTGAAAGTAGAAACTCGCCCGATTACAACGGTATGCCAACCTTTCCCCTAGGCCGTTCTAGTTATTCGTTTCGAGCATCAGAACTGCGAAAATTTTGAGTTTCTCAAGCGTTTCTTACGTCCAAACTGCCATATCTCGCGAACGGATTGACCAATCCGCAAAATTTCTGTTGCATCTGAAAGTAGAAACTCGCCCGATTACAACGGTATGCGTACTTTTCCCCTAGGCCGTTCTGGTTATTCGTTTCGAGCATCAGAACTGCGAAAATTTTGAGTTTCTCAAGCGTTTCTTACCTCCAAACTGCCATATCTCGCGAACGGATTGACCAATCCGCAAAATTTCTGTTGCATCTGAAAGTAGAAACTCGCCCGATTACAACGGTATCCGTACTTTTCCCGTAGGCCGTTCTGGTTATTCGTTTCGAACATCAGAACTGCGAAAAACTTGAGTTGCTCAAGCGTTTCTTACCTCCAAACTGCCATATCTCGCGAACGCATTGACCAATCCGCAAAATTTCTGTTGCATCTGAAAGTAGAAACTCGCCCGATTACAACGGTATGCGTACTTTTCCCCTAGTCCGTTCTGGTTATTCGTTTCGAGCATCAGAACTGCGAAAATTTTGAGTTTCTCAAGCGTTTCTTACCTCCAAACTGCCATATCTCGCGAACGGATTGACCAATCCGCAAAATTTCTGTTGCATCTGAAAGTAGAAACTAGCCCGGTTACAACAGTATGCGTACTTTTCACCTAGGCCGTTCTAGTTATTCGTTTCGAGCATCAGAACTGCGAAAATATTTAGTTTCTCAAGCGTTTCTTACGTCCAAACTGCCATATCTCGCGAACGGATTGACCAATCCGCAAAATTTCTGTTGCGTCTGAAAGTAGAAACTCGCCCGATTACAACGGTATCCGTACTTTTCCCGTAGCCCGTTCTGGTTATTCGTTTCGAACATCAGAACTGCGAAAAACTTGAGTTGCTCAAGCGTTTCTTACCTCCAATCTGCCATATCTCGCGAACGGATTGACCAATCCGCAAAATTTCTGTTGCATCTGAAAGTAGAAACTCGCCCGATTACAACGGTATGCGTACTTTTCCCCTAGTCCGTTCTGGTTATTCGTTTCGAGCATCAGAACTGCGAAAATTTTGAGTTTCTCAAGCGTTTCTTACCTCCAAACTGCCATATCTCGCGAACGGATTGACCAATCCGCAAAATTTCTGTTGCATCTGAAAGTAGAAACTCGCCCGATTACAACGGTATGCGTACTTTTCCCGTAGGCCGTTCTGGTTATTCGTTTCGAGCATCAGAACTGCGAAAAATTTGAGTTGCTCAAGCGTTTCTTACCTCCAAACTGCCATATCTCTCGAACGGATAGACCAATCCGCAAACTTTCTGTTGCATCTGAAAGTAGAAACTCGCCCAATTGCAACGGTATGTGTACTTTTCCCCTAGGCCGTTCTGGTTATTCGTTTGGAGCATCAGAACTGCGAAAATTTTGAGTTTCTCAAGCGTTTCTTACCTCCAAACTGCCATATCTCGCGAACGGATTGACCAATCCGCAAAATTTCTGTTGCATCTGAAAGTAGAAACTCGCCCGATTACAACGGTATGCGTACTTTTCCCCTAGTCCGTTCTGGTTATTCGTTTCGAGCATCAGAACTGCGAAAATTTTGAGTTTCTCAACCGTTTCTTACCTCCAAACTGCCATATCTCGCGAACGGATTGACCAATCCGCAAAATTTCTGTTGCATCTGAAAGTAGAAACTCGCCCGGTTACAACAGTATGCGTACTTTTCACCTAGGCCGTTCTAGTTATTCGTTTCGAGCATCAGAACTGCGAAAATTTTTAGTTTCTCAAGCGTTTCTTACGTCCAAGCTGCCATATCTCGGGAACGGATTGACCAATCCACAAAATTTCTGCTGCATCTGAAAGTAGAAACTCGCCCGATTACAACGGTATGCCAACCTTTCCCCTAGGCCGTTCTAGTTATTCGTTTCGAGCATCAGAACTGCGAAAATTTTTAGTTTCTCAAGCGTTTCTTACGTCCAAGCTGCCATATCTCGGGAACGGATTGACCAATCCACAAAATTTCTGCTGCATCTGAAAGTAGAAACTCGCCCGATTACAACGGTATGCCAACCTTTCCCCTAGGCCGTTCTAGTTATTCGTTTCGAGCATCAGAACTGCGAAAATTTTTAGTTTCTCAAGCGTTTCTTACGTCCAAGCTGCCATATCTCGGGAACGGATTGACCAATCCACAAAATTTCTGCTGCATCTGAAAGTAGAAACTCGCCCGATTACAACGGTATGCCAACCTTTCCCCTAGGCCGTTCTAGTTATTCGTTTCGAGCATCAGAACTGCGAAAATTTTGAGTTTCTCAAGCGTTTCTTACGTCCAAACTGCCATATCTCGCGAACGGATTGACCAATCCGCAAAATTTCTGTTGCATCTGAAAGTAGAAACTCGCCCGATTACAACGGTATGCGTACTTTTCCCCTAGGCCGTTCTGGTTATTCGTTTCGAGCATCAGAACTGCGAAAATTTTGAGTTTCTCAAGCGTTTCTTACCTCCAAACTGCCATATCTCGCGAACGGATTGACCAATCCGCAAAATTTCTGTTGCATCTGAAAGTAGAAACTCGCCCGATTACAACGGTATCCGTACTTTTCCCGTAGGCCGTTCTGGTTATTCGTTTCGAACATCAGAACTGCGAAAAACTTGAGTTGCTCAAGCGTTTCTTACCTCCAAACTGCCATATCTCGCGAACGCATTGACCAATCCGCAAAATTTCTGTTGCATCTGAAAGTAGAAACTCGCCCGATTACAACGGTATGCGTACTTTTCCCCTAGTCCGTTCTGGTTATTCGTTTCGAGCATCAGAACTGCGAAAATTTTGAGTTTCTCAAGCGTTTCTTACCTCCAAACTGCCATATCTCGCGAACGGATTGACCAATCCGCAAAATTTCTGTTGCATCTGAAAGTAGAAACTAGCCCGGTTACAACAGTATGCGTACTTTTCACCTAGGCCGTTCTAGTTATTCGTTTCGAGCATCAGAACTGCGAAAATATTTAGTTTCTCAAGCGTTTCTTACGTCCAAACTGCCATATCTCGCGAACGGATTGACCAATCCGCAAAATTTCTGTTGCGTCTGAAAGTAGAAACTCGCCCGATTACAACGGTATCCGTACTTTTCCCGTAGCCCGTTCTGGTTATTCGTTTCGAACATCAGAACTGCGAAAAACTTGAGTTGCTCAAGCGTTTCTTACCTCCAATCTGCCATATCTCGCGAACGGATTGACCAATCCGCAAAATTTCTGTTGCATCTGAAAGTAGAAACTCGCCCGATTACAACGGTATGCGTACTTTTCCCCTAGTCCGTTCTGGTTATTCGTTTCGAGCATCAGAACTGCGAAAATTTTGAGTTTCTCAAGCGTTTCTTACCTCCAAACTGCCATATCTCGCGAACGGATTGACCAATCCGCAAAATTTCTGTTGCATCTGAAAGTAGAAACTAGCCCGGTTACAACAGTATGCGTACTTTTCACCTAGGCCGTTCTAGTTATTCGTTTCGAGCATCAGAACTGCGAAAATATTTAGTTTCTCAAGCGTTTCTTACGTCCAAACTGCCATATCTCGCGAACGGATTGACCAATCCACAAAATTTCTGTTGCATCTGAAAGTAGAAACTCGCCCGATTACAACGGTATGCCAACCTTTCCCCTAGGCCGTTCTAGTTATTCGTTTCGAGCATCAGAACTGCGAAAAATTTGAGTTGCTCAAGCGTTTCTTACCTCCAAACTGCCATATCTCTCGAACGGATAGACCAATACGCAAACTTTCTGTTGCATCTGAAAGTAGAAACTCGCCCAATTGCAACGGTATGTGTACTTTTCCCCTAGGCCGTTCTAGTTATTCGTTTCGAGCATCAGAACTGCGAAAATTTTTAGTTTCTCAAGCGTTTCTTACATCCAAACTGCCATATCTCGCGAACGGATTGACCAATCCGCAAAATTTCTGTTGCATCTGAAAGTAGAAACTCGCCCGATTACAACGGTATGCGTACTTTTCCCCTAGGCCGTTCTGGTTATTCGTTTGGAGCATCAGAACTGCGAAAATTTTGAGTTTCTCAAGCGTTTCTTACATCCAAACTGCCATATCTCGCGAACGGATTGACCAATCCGCAAAATTTCTGTTGCATCTGAAAGTAGAAACTCGCCCGATTACGACGGTATGCGTACTTTTCCCCTAGTCCGTTCTGGTTATTCGTTTCGAGCATCAGAACTGCGAAAATTTTTAGTTTCTCAAGCGTTTCTTACATCCAAACTGCCATATCTCGCGAACGGATTGACCAATCCGCAAAATTTCTGTTGCATCTGAAAGTAGAAGCTTGCCCGATTACAACGGTATGCGTACTTTTCCCCTAGGCCGTTCTAGTTATTCGTTTCGACCATCAGAACTGCGAAAATTTTTAGTTTCTCAAGCGTTTCTTACCTCTAAACTGCCATATCTCGCGAACGGATTAACCAATCCGCAAAATTTCTGTTGCATCTGAAAGTAGAAACTCGCCCGATTACAACGGTATGCGTACTTTTCCCCTAGGCCGTTCTGGTTATTCGTTTGGAGCATCAGAACTGCGAAAATTTTGAGTTTCTCAAGCGTTTCTTACCTCCAATCTGCCATATCTCGCGAACGGATTGACCAATCCGCAAAATTTCTGTTGCATCTGAAAGTAGAAACTCGCCCGATTACAACGGTATGCGTACTTTTCCCCTAGTCCGTTCTGGTTATTCGTTTCGAGCATCAGAACTGCGAAAATTTTGAGTTTCTCAAGCGTTTCTTACCTCCAAACTGCCATATCTCGCGAACGGATTGACCAATCCGCAAAATTTCTGTTGCATCTGAAAGTAGAAACTAGCCCGGTTACAACAGTATGCGTACTTTTCACCTAGGCCGTTCTAGTTATTCGTTTCGAGCATCAGAACTGCGAAAATATTTAGTTTCTCAAGCGTTTCTTACGTCCAAACTGCCATATCTCGCGAACGGATTGACCAATCCACAAAATTTCTGTTGCATCTGAAAGTAGAAACTCGCCCGATTACAACGGTATGCCAACCTTTCCCCTAGGCCGTTCTAGTTATTCGTTTCGAGCATCAGAACTGCGAAAATTTTGAGTTTCTCAAGCGTTTCTTACGTCCAAACTGCCATATCTCGCGAACGGATTGACCAATCCACAAAATTTCTATTGCATCTGAAAGTAGAATCTCGCCCGATTACAACAGTATGCCAACCTTTCCCCTAGGCCGTTCTAGTTATTCGTTTCGGGCATCAGAACTGCGAAAATTTTGAGTTTCTCAAGCGTTTCTTACGTCCAAACTGCCATATCTCGCGAACGGATTGACCAATCCGCAAAATTTCTGTTGCATCTGAAAGTAGAAACTCGCCCGATTACAACGGTATGCGTACTTTTCCCGTAGGCCGTTCTGGTTATTCGTTTCGAGCATCAGAACTGCGAAAAATTTGAGTTGCTCAAGCGTTTCTTACTTCCAAACTGCCATATCTCTCGAACGGATAGACCAATCCGCAAACTTTCTGTTGCATCTGAAAGTAGAAACTCGCCCAATTGCAACGGTATGTGTACTTTTCCCCTAGGCCGTTCTGGTTATTCGTTTGGAGCATCAGAACTGCGAAAATTTTGAGTTTCTCAAGCGTTTCTTACCTCCAAACTGCCATATCTCGCGAACGGATTGACCAATCCGCAAAATTTCTGTTGCATCTGAAAGTAGAAACTCGCCCGATTACAACGGTATGCGTACTTTTCCCCTAGTCCGTTCTGGTTATTCGTTTCGAGCATCAGAACTGCGAAAATTTTGAGTTTCTCAACCGTTTCTTACCTCCAAACTGCCATATCTCGCGAACGGATTGACCAATCCGCAAAATTTCTGTTGCATCTGAAAGTAGAAACTCGCCCGGTTACAACAGTATGCGTACTTTTCACCTAGGCCGTTCTAGTTATTCGTTTCGAGCATCAGAACTGCGAAAATTTTTAGTTTCTCAAGCGTTTCTTACGTCCAAGCTGCCATATCTCGGGAACGGATTGACCAATCCACAAAATTTCTGCTGCATCTGAAAGTAGAAACTCGCCCGATTACAACGGTATGCCAACCTTTCCCCTAGGCCGTTCTAGTTATTCGTTTCGAGCATCAGAACTGCGAAAATTTTGAGTTTCTCAAGCGTTTCTTACGTCCAAACTGCCATATCTCGCGAACGGATTGACCAATCCGCAAAATTTCTGTTGCATCTGAAAGTAGAAACTCGCCCGATTACAATGGTATCCGTACTTTTCCCGTAGGCCGTTCTGGTTATTCGTTTCGAACATCAGAACTGCGAAAAACTTGAGTTGCTCAAGCGTTTCTTACCTCCAAACTGCCATATCTCGCGAACGGATTGACCAATCCGCAAAATTTCTGTTGCATCTGAAAGTAGAAACTCGCCCGATTACAACGGTATGCGTACTTTTCCCCTAGGCCGTTCTGGTTATTCGTTTCGAGCATCAGAACTGCGAAAATTTTGAGTTTCTCAAGCGTTTCTTACCTCCAAACTGCCATATCTCGCGAACGGATTGACCAATCCGCAAAATTTCTGTTGCATCTGAAAGTAGAAACTCGCCCGATTACAACGGTATCCGTACTTTTCCCGTAGGCCGTTCTGGTTATTCGTTTCGAACATCAGAACTGCGAAAAACTTGAGTTGCTCAAGCGTTTCTTACCTCCAAACTGCCATATCTCGCGAACGGATTGACCAATCCGCAAAATTTCTGTTGCATCTGAAAGTAGAAACTCGCCCGATTACAACGGTAGCGTACTTTTCCCCTAGGCCGTTCTGGTTATTCGTTTCGAGCATCAGAACTGCGAAAATTTTGAGTTTCTCAAGCGTTTCTTACCTCCAAACTGCCATATCTCGCGAACGGATTGACCAATCCGCAAAATTTCTGTTGCATCTGAAAGTAGAAACTCGCCCGATTACAACGGTATGCGTACTTTTCCCGTAGGCCGTTCTGGTTATTCGTTTCGAGCATCAGAACTGCGAAAAATTTGAGTTGCTCATGCGTTTCTTACCTCCAAACTGCCATATCTCTCGAACGGATAGACCAATCCGCAAACTTTCTGTTGCATCTGAAAGTAGAAACTCGCCGAATTGCAACGGTATGTGTACTTTTCCCCTAGGCCGTTCTGGTTATTCGTTTGGAGCATCAGAACTGCGAAAATTTTGAGTTTCTCAAGCGTTTCTTACCTCCAAACTGCCATATCTCGCGAACGGATTGACCAATCCGCAAAATTTCTGTTGCATCTGAAAGTAGAAACTCGCCCGATTACAACGGTATGCGTACTTTTCCCCTAGGCCGTTCTGGTTATTCGTTTCGAGCATCAGAACTGCGAAAATTTTGAGTTTCTCAAGCGTTTCTTACGTCCAAACTGCCATATCTCGCGAACGGATTGACCAATCCACAAAATTTCTGTTGCATCTGAAAGTAGAATCTCGCCCGATTACAACAGTATGCCAACCTTTCCCCTAGGCCGTTCTAGTTATTCGTTTCGGGCATCAGAACTGCGAAAATTTTGAGTTTCTCAAGCGTTTCTTACGTCCAAACTGCCATATCTCGCACGGATTGACCAATCCGCAAAATTTCTGTTGCATCTGAAAGTAGAAACTCGCCCGATTACAACGGTATGCGTACTTTTCCCGTAGGCCGTTCTGGTTATTCGTTTCAAGCATCAGAACTGCGAAAAATTTGAGTTGCTCAAGCGTTTCTTACCTCCAAACTGCCATATCTCTCGAACGGATAGACCAATCCGCAAACTTTCTGTTGCATCTGAAAGTAGAAACTCGCCCAATTGCAACGGTATGTGTACTTTTCCCCTAGGCCGTTCTAGTTATTCGTTTCGAGCATCAGAACTGCGAAAATTTTTAGTTTCTCAAGCGTTTCTTACATCCAAACTGCCATATCTCGCGAACGGATTGACCAATCCGCAAAATTTCTGTTGCATCTGAAAGTAGAAACTCGCCCGATTACAACGGTATGCGTACTTTTCCCCTAGGCCGTTCTGGTTATTCGTTTGGAGCATCAGAACTGCGAAAATTTTGAGTTTCTCAAGCGTTTTCTTACATCCAAACTGCCATATCTCGCGAACGGATTGACCAATCCGCAAAATTTCTGTTGCATCTGAAAGTAGAAACTCGCCCCATTACGACGGTATGCGTACTTTTCCCCTAGTCCGTTCTGGTTATTCGTTTCGAGCATCAGAACTGCGAAAATTTTTAGTTTCTCAAGCGTTTCTTACATCCAAACTGCCATATCTCGCGAACGGATTGACCAATCCGCAAAATTTCTGTTGCATCTGAAAGTAGAAGCTCGCCCGATTACAACGGTATGCGTACTTTTCCCTAGGCCGTTCTAGTTATTCGTTTCGAGCATCAGAACTGCGAAAATTTTTAGTTTCTCAAGCGTTTCTTACCTCCAAACTGCCATATCTCGCGAACGGATTAACCAATCCGCAAAATTTCTGTTGCATCTGAAAGTAGAAACTCGCCCGATTACAACGGTATGCGTACTTTTCCCCTAGGCCGTTCTGGTTATTCGTTTGGAGCATCAGAACTGCGAAAATTTGAGTTTCTCAAGCGTTTCTTACCTCCAATCTGCCATATCTCGCGAACGGATTGACCAATCCGCAAAATTTCTGTTGCATCTGAAAGTAGAAACTCGCCCGATTACAACGGTATGCGTACTTTTCCCCTAGTCCGTTCTGGTTATTCGTTTCGAGCATCAGAACTGCGAAAATTTTGAGTTTCTCAAGCGTTTCTTACCTCCAAACTGCCATATCTCGCGAACGGATTGACCAATCCGCAAAATTTCTGTTGCATCTGAAAGTAGAAACTAGCCCGGTTACAACAGTATGCGTACTTTTCACCTAGGCCGTTCTAGTTATTCGTTTCGAGCATCAGAACTGCGAAAATATTTAGTTTCTCAGCGTTTCTTACGTCCAAACTGCCATATCTCGCGAACGGATTGACCAATCCACAAAATTTCTGTTGCATCTGAAAGTAGAAACTCGCCCGATTACAACGGTATGCCAACCTTTCCCTAGGCCGTTCTAGTTATCGTTTCGAGCATCAGAACTGCGAAAATTTTGAGTTTCTCAAGCGTTTCTTACGTCCAAACTGCCATATCTCGCGAACGGATTGACCAATCCACAAAATTTCTGTTGCATCTGAAAGTAGAATCTCGCCCGATTACAACAGTATGCCAACCTTTCCCCTAGGCCGTTCTAGTTATTCGTTTCGGGCATCAGAACTGCGAAAATTTTGAGTTTCTCAAGCGTTTCTTACGTCCAAAGTGCCATATCTCGCGAACGGATTGACCAATCCGCAAAATTTCTGTTGCATCTGAAAGTAGAAACTCGCCCGATTACAACGGTATGCGTACTTTTCCCGTAGGCCGTTCTGGTTATTCGTTTCGAGCATCAGAACTGCGAAAATTGAGTTGCTCAAGCGTTTCTTACCTCCAAACTGCCATATCCCTCGAACGGATAGACCAATACGCAAACTTTCTGTTGCATCTGAAAGTAGAAACTCGCCCAATTGCAACGGTATGTGTACTTTTCCCCTAGGCCGTTCTGGTTATTCGTTTGGAGCATCAGAACTGCGAAAATTTTGAGTTTCTCAAGCGTTTCTTACCTCCAAACTGCCATATCTCGCGAACGGATTGACCAATCCGCAAAATTTCTGTTGCATCTGAAAGTAGAAACTCGCCCGATTACAACGGTATGCGTACTTTTCCCCTAGTCCGTTCTGGTTATTCGTTTCGAGCATCAGAACTGCGAAAATTTTGAGTTTCTCAACCGTTTCTTACCTCCAAACTGCCATATCTCGCGAACGGATTGACCAATCCGCAAAATTTCTGTTGCATCTGAAAGTAGAAACTCGCCCGCTTACAACAGTATGCGTACTTTTCACCTAGGCCGTTCTAGTTATTCGTTTCGAGCATCAGAACTGCGAAAAATTTGAGTTGCTCATGCGTTTCTTACCTCCAAACTGCCATATCTCTCGAACGGATAGACCAATCCGCAAACTTTCTGTTGCATCTGAAAGTAGAAACTCGCCGAATTGCAACGGTATGTGTACTTTTCCCCTAGGCCGTTCTGGTTATTCGTTTGGAGCATCAGAACTGCGAAAATTTGAGTTTCTCAAGCGTTTCTTACCTCCAAACTGCCATATCTCGCGAACGGATTGACCAATCCGCAAAATTTCTGTTGCATCTGAAAGTAGAAACTCGCCCCGATTACAACGGTATGCGTACTTTTCCCCTAGGCCGTTCTGGTTATTCGTTTCGAGCATCAGAACTGCGAAAATTTTGAGTTTCTCAAGCGTTTCTTACCTCCAAACTGCCATATCTCGCGAACGGATTGACCAATCCGCAAAATTTCTGTTGCATCTGAAAGTAGAAACTCGCCCGATTACAACGGTATGCGTACTTTTCCCCTAGGCCGTTCTGGTTATTCGTTTCGAGCATCAGAACTGCGAAATTTTGAGTTTCTCAAGCGTTTCTTACCTCCAAACTGCCATATCTCGCGAACGGATTGACCAATCCGCAAAATTTCTGTTGCATCTGAAAGTAGAAACTCGCCCGATTACAACGGTATGCGTACTTTTCCCCTAGTCCGTTCTGGTTATTCGTTTCGAGCATCAGAACTGCGAAAATTTTGAGTTTCTCAAGCGTTTCTTACATCCAAACTGCCATATCTCGCGAACGGATTGACCAATCCGCAAAATTTCTGTTGCATCTGAAAGTAGAAACTCGCCCGGTTACAACAGTATGCGTACTTTTCACCTAGGCCGTTCTAGTTATTCGTTTCGAGCATCAGAACTGCGAAAATTTTTAGTTTCTCAAGCGTTTCTTACGTCCAAACTGCCATATCTCGCTAACGGATTGACCAATCCACAAAATTTCTGTTGCATCTGAAAGTAGAAACTCGCCCGATTACAACGGTATGCCAACCTTTCCCCTAGGCCGTTCTAGTTATTCGTTTCGGGCATCAGAACTGCGAAAATTTTGAGTTTCTCAAGCGTTTCTTACGTCCAAACTGCCATATCTCGCGAACGGATTGACCAATCCGCAAAATTTCTGTTGCATCTGAAAGTAGAAACTCGCCCGATTACAACGGTATGCGTACTTTTCCCGTAGGCCGTTCTGGTTATTCGTTTCGAGCATCAGAACTGCGAAAAATTTGAGGTTGCTCAAGCGTTTCTTACCTCCAAACTGCCATATCTCTCGAACGGATAGACCAATCCGCAAACTTTCTGTTGCATCTGAAAGTAGAAACTCGCCCAATTGCAACGGTATGTGTACTTTTCCCCTAGGCCGTTCTGGTTATTCGTTCGAGCATCAGAACTGCGAAAATTTTGAGTTTCTCAAGCGTTTCTTACCTCCAAACTGCCATATCTCGCGAACGGATTGACCAATCCGCAAAATTTCTGTTGCATCTGAAAGTAGAAACTCGCCCGATTACAACGGTATCCGTACTTTTCCCGTAGCCCGTTCTGGTTATTCGTTTCGAACATCAGAACTGCGAAAAACTTGAGTTGCTCAAGCGTTTCTTACCTCCAAACTGCCATATCTCGCGAACGGATTGACCAATCCGCAAATTTCTGTTGCATCTGAAAGTAGAAACTCGCCCGATTACAACGGTATGCGTACTTTTCCCGTAGGCCGTTCTGGTTATTCGTTTCGAGCATCAGAACTGCGAAAAATTTGAGTTGCTCAAGCGTTTCTTACCTCCAAACTGCCATATCTCTCGAACGGATAGACCAATCCGCAAACTTTCTGTTGCATCTGAAAGTAGAAACTCGCCCAATTGCCAACGGTATGTGTACTTTTCCCCTAGGCCGTTCTGGTTATTCGTTTGGAGCATCAGAACTGCGAAAATTTTGAGTTTCTCAAGCGTTTCTTACCTCCAAACTGCCATATCTCGCGAACGATTGACCAATCCGCAAATTTCTGTTGCATCTGAAAGTAGAAACTCGCCCGATTACAACGGTATGCGTACTTTTCCCCTAGGGCCGTTCTGGTTATTCGTTTCGAGCATCAGAACTGCGAAAATTTTGAGTTTCTCAAGCGTTTCTTACCTCCAAACTGCCCATATCTCGCGAACGGATTGACCAATCCGCAAAATTTCTGTTGCATCTGAAAGTAGAAACTCGCCCCGATTACAACGGTATGCGTACTTTTCCCCTAGTCCGTTCTGGTTATTCGTTTCGAGCATCAGAACTGCGAAAATTTTGAGTTTCTCATGCGTTTCTTACCTCCAAACTGCCATATCTCGCGAACGGATTGACCAATCCGCAAAATTTCTGTTGCATCTGAAAGTAGAAACTCGCCCGGTTACAACAGTATGCGTACTTTTCACCTAGGCCGTTCTAGTTATTCGTTTCGAGCATCAGAACTGCGAAAATTTTTAGTTTCTCAAGCGTTTCTTACGTCCAAACTGCCATATCTCGCGAACGGATTGACCAATCCACAAAATTTCTGTTGCATCTGAAAGTAGAAACTCGCCCGATTACAACGGTATGCCAACCTTTCACCTAGGCCGTTCTAGTTATTCGTTTCGGGCATCAGAACTGCGAAAATTTTGAGTTTCTCAAGCGTTTCTTACGTCCAAACTGCCATATCTCGCGAACGGATTGACCAATCCGCAAAATTTCTGTTGCATCTGAAAGTAGAAACTCGCCCGATTACAACGGTATGCGTACTTTTCCCGTAGGCCGTTCTGGTTATTCGTTTCGAGCATCAGAACTGCGAAAAATTTGAGTTGCTCAAGCGTTTCTTACCTCAAACTGCCATATCTCTCGAACGGATAGACCAATCCGCAAACTATCTGTTGCATCTGAAAGTAGAAACTCGCCCAATTGCAACGGTATGTGTACTTTTCCCCTAGGCCGTTCTGGTTATTCGTTTGGAGCATCAGAACTGCGAAAATTTTGAGTTTCTCAAGCGTTTCTTTCCTCCAAACTGCCATATCTCGCGAACGGATTGACCAATCCGCAAAATTTCTGTTGCATCTGAAAGTAGAAACTCGCCCGATTACAACGGTATGCGTACTTTTCCCCTAGGCCGTTCTGGTTATTCGTTTCGAGCATCAGAACTGCGAAAATTTTGAGTTTCTCAAGCGTTTCTTACCTCCAAACTGCCATATCTCGCGAACGGATTGACCAATCCGCAAAATTTCTGTTGCATCTGAAAGTAGAAACTCGCCCGATTACAACGGTATGCGTACTTTTCCCTAGGCCGTTCTGGTTATTCGTTTCGAGCATCAGAACTGCGAAAATTTTGAGTTTCTCAAGCGTTTCTTACCTCCAAACTGCCATATCTCGCGAACGGATTGACCAATCCGCAAAATTTCTGTTGCATCTGAAAGTAGATACTCGCCCGATTACAACGGTATCCGTACTTTTCCCGTAGCCCGTTCTGGTTATTCGTTTCGAACATCAGAACTGCGAAAAACTTGAGTTGCTCAAGCGTTTCTTACCTCCAAACTGCCATATCTCGCGAACGGATTGACCAATCCGCAAAATTTCTGTTGCATCTGAAAGTAGAAACTCGCCCGATTACAACGGTATGCGTACTTTTCCCGTAGGCCGTTCTGGTTATTCGTTTCGAGCATCAGAACTGCGAAAAATTTGAGTTGCTCAAGCGTTTCTTACCTCCAAACTGCCATATCTCTCGAACGGATAGACCAATCCGCAAACTTTCTGTTGCATCTGAAAGTAGAAACTCGCCCAATTGCAACGGTATGTGTACTTTTCCCCTAGGCCGTTCTGGTTATTCGTTTGGAGCATCAGAACTGCGAAAATTTTGAGTTTCTCAAGCGTTTCTTACCTCCAAACTGCCATATCTCGCGAACGGATTGACCAATCCGCAAAATTTCTGTTGCATCTGAAAGTAGAAACTCGCCCGATTACAACGGTAGCGTACTTTTCCCCTAGGCCGTTCTGGTTATTCGTTTCGAGCATCAGAACTGCGAAAATTTTGAGTTTCTCAAGCGTTTCTTACCTCCAAACTGCCATATCTCGCGAACGGATTGACCAATCCGCAAAATTTCTGTTGCATCTGAAAGTAGAAACTCGCCCGATTACAACGGTATGCGTACTTTTCCCGTAGGCCGTTCTGGTTATTCGTTTCGAGCATCAGAACTGCGAAAAATTTGAGTTGCTCATGCGTTTCTTACCTCCAAAGTGCCATATCTCTCGAACGGATAGACCAATCCGCAAACTTTCTGTTGCATCTGAAAGTAGAAACTCGCCGAATTGCAACGGTATGTGTACTTTTCCCCTAGGCCGTTCTGGTTATTCGTTTGGAGCATCAGAACTGCGAAAATTTTGAGTTTCTCAAGCGTTTCTTACCTCCAAACTGCCATATCTCGCGAACGGATTGACCAATCCGCAAAATTTCTGTTGCATCTGAAAGTAGAAACTCGCCCGATTACAACGGTATGCGTACTTTTCCCCTAGGCCGTTCTGGTTATTCGTTTCGAGCATCAGAACTGCGAAAATTTTGAGTTTCTCAAGCGTTTCTTACGTCCAAACTGCCATATCTCGCGAACGGATTGACCAATCCACAAAATTTCTGTTGCATCTGAAAGTAGAATCTCGCCCGATTACAACAGTATGCCAACCTTTCCCCTAGGCCGTTCTAGTTATTCGTTTCGGGCATCAGAACTGCGAAAATTTTGAGTTTCTCAAGCGTTTCTTACGTCCAAACTGCCATATCTCGCGAACGGATTGACCAATCCGCAAAATTTCTGTTGCATCTGAAAGTAGAAACTCGCCCGATTACAACGGTATGCGTACTTTTCCCGTAGGCCGTTCTGGTTATTCGTTTCGAGCATCAGAACTGCGAAAAATTTGAGTTGCTCAAGCGTTTCTTACCTCCAAACTGCCATATCTCTCGAACGGATAGACCAATCCGCAAACTTTCTGTTGCATCTGAAAGTAGAAACTCGCCCAATTGCAACGGTATGTGTACTTTTCCCCTAGGCCGTTCTAGTTATTCGTTTCGAGCATCAGAACTGCGAAAATTTTTAGTTTCTCAAGCGTTTCTTACATCCAAACTGCCATATCTCGCGAACGGATTGACCAATCCGCAAAATTTCTGTTGCATCTGAAAGTAGAAACTCGCCCGATTACAACGGTATGCGTACTTTTCCCCTAGGCCGTTCTGGTTATTCGTTTGGAGCATCAGAACTGCGAAAATTTTGAGTTTCTCAAGCGTTTCTTACATCCAAACTGCCATATCTCGCGAACGGATTGACCAATCCGCAAAATTTCTGTTGCATCTGAAAGTAGAAACTCGCCCGATTACGACGGTATGCGTACTTTTCCCCTAGTCCGTTCTGGTTATTCGTTTCGAGCATCAGAACTGCGAAAATTTTTAGTTTCTCAAGCGTTTCTTACATCCAAACTGCCATATCTCGCGAACGGATTGACCAATCCGCAAAATTTCTGTTGCATCTGAAAGTAGAAGCTCGCCCGATTACAACGGTATGCGTACTTTTCCCCTAGGCCGTTCTAGTTATTCGTTTCGAGCATCAGAACTGCGAAAATTTTTAGTTTCTCAAGCGTTTCTTACCTCCAAACTGCCATATCTCGCGAACGGATTAACCAATCCGCAAAATTTCTGTTGCATCTGAAAGTAGAAACTCGCCCGATTACAACGGTATGCGTACTTTTCCCCTAGGCCGTTCTGGTTATTCGTTTGGAGCATCAGAACAGCGAAAATTTTGAGTTTCTCAAGCGTTTCTTACCTCCAATCTGCCATATCTCGCGAACGGATTGACCAATCCGCAAAATTTCTGTTGCATCTGAAAGTAGAAACTCGCCCGATTACAACGGTATGCGTACTTTTCCCCTAGTCCGTTCTGGTTATTCGTTTCGAGCATCAGAACTGCGAAAATTTTGAGTTTCTCAAGCGTTTCTTACCTCCAAACTGCCATATCTCGCGAACGGATTGACCAATCCGCAAAATTTCTGTTGCATCTGAAAGTAGAAACTAGCCCGGTTACAACAGTATGCGTACTTTTCACCTAGGCCGTTCTAGTTATTCGTTTCGAGCATCAGAACTGCGAAAATATTTAGTTTCTCAAGCGTTTCTTACGTCCAAACTGCCATATCTCGCGAACGGATTGACCAATCCACAAAATTTCTGTTGCATCTGAAAGTAGAAACTCGCCCGATTACAACGGTATGCCAACCTTTCCCCTAGGCCGTTCTAGTTATTCGTTTCGAGCATCAGAACTGCGAAAATTTTGAGTTTCTCAAGCGTTTCTTACGTCCAAACTGCCATATCTCGCGAACGGATTGACCAATCCACAAAATTTCTGTTGCATCTGAAAGTAGAATCTCGCCCGATTACAACAGTATGCCAACCTTTCCCCTAGGCCGTTCTAGTTATTCGTTTCGGGCATCAGAACTGCGAAAATTTTGAGTTTCTCAAGCGTTTCTTACGTCCAAAGTGCCATATCTCGCGAACGGATTGACCAATCCGCAAAATTTCTGTTGCATCTGAAAGTAGAAACTCGCCCGATTACAACGGTATGCGTACTTTTCCCGTAGGCCGTTCTGGTTATTCGTTTCGAGCATCAGAACTGCGAAAAATTTGAGTTGCTCAAGCGTTTCTTACCTCCAAACTGCCATATCTCTCGAACGGATAGACCAATCCGCAAACTTTCTGTTGCATCTGAAAGTAGAAACTCGCCCAATTGCAACGGTATGTGTACTTTTCCCCTAGGCCGTTCTGGTTATTCGTTTGGAGCATCAGAACTGCGAAAATTTTGAGTTTCTCAAGCGTTTCTTACCTCCAAACTGCCATATCTCGCGAACGGATTGACCAATCCGCAAAATTTCTGTTGCATCTGAAAGTAGAAACTCGCCCGATTACAACGGTATGCGTACTTTTCCCCTAGTCCGTTCTGGTTATTCGTTTCGAGCATCAGAACTGCGAAAATTTTGAGTTTCTCAACCGTTTCTTACCTCCAAACTGCCATATCTCGCGAACGGATTGACCAATCCGCAAAATTTCTGTTGCATCTGAAAGTAGAAACTCGCCCGGTTACAACAGTATGCGTACTTTTCACCTAGGCCGTTCTAGTTATTCGTTTCGAGCATCAGAACTGCGAAAAATTTGAGTTGCTCATGCGTTTCTTACCTCCAAACTGCCATATCTCTCGAACGGATAGACCAATCCGCAAACTTTCTGTTGCATCTGAAAGTAGAAACTCGCCGAATTGCAACGGTATGTGTACTTTTCCCCTAGGCCGTTCTGGTTATTCGTTTGGAGCATCAGAACTGCGAAAATTTTGAGTTTCTCAAGCGTTTCTTACCTCCAAACTGCCATATCTCGCGAACGGATTGACCAATCCGCAAAATTTCTGTTGCATCTGAAAGTAGAAACTCGCCCGATTACAACGGTATGCGTACTTTTCCCCTAGGCCGTTCTGGTTATTCGTTTCGAGCATCAGAACTGCGAAAATTTTGAGTTTCTCAAGCGTTTCTTACCTCCAAACTGCCATATCTCGCGAACGGATTGACCAATCCGCAAAATTTCTGTTGCATCTGAAAGTAGAAACTCGCCCGATTACAACGGTATGCGTACTTTTCCCCTAGGCCGTTCTGGTTATTCGTTTCGAGCATCAGAACTGCGAAAATTTTGAGTTTCTCAAGCGTTTCTTACCTCCAAACTGCCATATCTCGCGAACGGATTGACCAATCCGCAAAATTTCTGTTGCATCTGAAAGTAGAAACTCGCCCGATTACAACGGTATGCGTACTTTTCCCCTAGTCCGTTCTGGTTATTCGTTTCGAGCATCAGAACTGCGAAAATTTTGAGTTTCTCAAGCGTTTCTTACATCCAAACTGCCATATCTCGCGAACGGATTGACCAATCCGCAAAATTTCTGTTGCATCTGAAAGTAGAAACTCGCCCGGTTACAACAGTATGCGTACTTTTCACCTAGGCCGTTCTAGTTATTCGTTTCGAGCATCAGAACTGCGAAAATTTTTAGTTTCTCAAGCGTTTCTTACGTCCAAACTGCCATATCTCGCTAACGGATTGACCAATCCACAAAATTTCTGTTGCATCTGAAAGTAGAAACTCGCCCGATTACAACGGTATGCCAACCTTTCCCCTAGGCCGTTCTAGTTATTCGTTTCGGGCATCAGAACTGCGAAAATTTTGAGTTTCTCAAGCGTTTCTTACGTCCAAACTGCCATATCTCGCGAACGGATTGACCAATCCGCAAAATTTCTGTTGCATCTGAAAGTAGAAACTCGCCCGATTACAACGGTATGCGTACTTTTCCCGTAGGCCGTTCTGGTTATTCGTTTCGAGCATCAGAACTGCGAAAAATTTGAGTTGCTCAAGCGTTTCTTACCTCCAAACTGCCATATCTCTCGAACGGATAGACCAATCCGCAAACTTTCTGTTGCATCTGAAAGTAGAAACTCGCCCAATTGCAACGGTATGTGTACTTTTCCCCTAGGCCGTTCTGGTTATTCGTTTCGAGCATCAGAACTGCGAAAATTTTGAGTTTCTCAAGCGTTTCTTACCTCCAAACTGCCATATCTCGCGAACGGATTGACCAATCCGCAAAATTTCTGTTGCATCTGAAAGTAGAAACTCGCCCGATTACAACGGTATCCGTACTTTTCCCGTAGCCCGTTCTGGTTATTCGTTTCGAACATCAGAACTGCGAAAAACTTGAGTTGCTCAAGCGTTTCTTACCTCCAAACTGCCATATCTCGCGAACGGATTGACCAATCCGCAAAATTTCTGTTGCATCTGAAAGTAGAAACTCGCCCGATTACAACGGTATGCGTACTTTTCCCGTAGGCCGTTCTGGTTATTCGTTTCGAGCATCAGAACTGCGAAAAATTTGAGTTGCTCAAGCGTTTCTTACCTCCAAACTGCCATATCTCTCGAACGGATAGACCAATCCGCAAACTTTCTGTTGCATCTGAAAGTAGAAACTCGCCCAATTGCAACGGTATGTGTACTTTTCCCCTAGGCCGTTCTGGTTATTCGTTTGGAGCATCAGAACTGCGAAAATTTTGAGTTTCTCAAGCGTTTCTTACCTCCAAACTGCCATATCTCGCGAACGGATTGACCAATCCGCAAAATTTCTGTTGCATCTGAAAGTAGAAACTCGCCCGATTACAACGGTATGCGTACTTTTCCCCTAGGCCGTTCTGGTTATTCGTTTCGAGCATCAGAACTGCGAAAATTTTGTGTTTCTCAAGCGTTTCTTACCTCCAAACTGCCATATCTCGCGAACGGATTGACCAATCCGCAAAATTTCTGTTGCATCTGAAAGTAGAAACTCGCCCGATTACAACGGTATGCGTACTTTTCCCCTAGTCCGTTCTGGTTATTCGTTTCGAGCATCAGAACTGCGAAAATTTTGAGTTTCTCAAGCGTTTCTTACCTCCAAACTGCCATATCTCGCGAACGGATTGACCAATCCGCAAAATTTCTGTTGCATCTGAAAGTAGAAACTCGCCCGGTTACAACAGTATGCGTACTTTTCACCTAGGCCGTTCTAGTTATTCGTTTCGAGCAACAGAACTGCGAAAATTTTTAGTTTCTCAAGCGTTTCTTACGTCCAAACTGCCATATCTCGCGAACGGATTGACCAATCCACAAAATTTCTGTTGCATCTGAAAGTAGAAACTCGCCCGATTACAACGGTATGCCAACCTTTCACCTAGGCCGTTCTAGTTATTCGTTTCGGGCATCAGAACTGCGAAAATTTTGAGTTTCTCAAGCGTTTCTTACGTCCAAACTGCCATATCTCGCGAACGGATTGACCAATCCGCAAAATTTCTGTTGCATCTGAAAGTAGAAACTCGCCCGATTACAACGGTATGCGTACTTTTCCCGTAGGCCGTTCTGGTTATTCGTTTCGAGCATCAGAACTGCGAAAAATTTGAGTTGCTCAAGCGTTTCTTACCTCCAAACTGCCATATCTCTCGAACGGATAGACCAATCCGCAAACTTTCTGTTGCATCTGAAAGTAGAAACTCGCCCAATTGCAACGGTATGTGTACTTTTCCCCTAGGCCGTTCTGGTTATTCGTTTGGAGCATCAGAACTGCGAAAATTTTGAGTTTCTCAAGCGTTTCTTTCCTCCAAACTGCCATATCTCGCGAACGGATTGACCAATCCGCAAAATTTCTGTTGCATCTGAAAGTAGAAACTCGCCCGATTACAACGGTATGCGTACTTTTCCCCTAGGCCGTTCTGGTTATTCGTTTCGAGCATCAGAACTGCGAAAATTTTGAGTTTCTCAAGCGTTTCTTACCTCCAAACTGCCATATCTCGCGAACGGATTGACCAATCCGCAAAATTTCTGTTGCATCTGAAAGTAGAAACTCGCCCGATTACAACGGTATGCCAACCTTTCCCCTAGGCCGTTCTAGTTATTCGTTTCGAGCATCAGAACTGCGAAAATTTTGAGTTTCTCAAGCGTTTCTTACCTCCAAACTGCCATATCTCGCGAACGGATTGACCAATCCACAAAATTTCTGTTGCATCTGAAAGTATACACACGCCCAATTGCTACGGTATGTGTACTTTTCCCCTAGGCCGTTCTAGTTATGCTTGTCGAGCATCAGAACTGCGAAAATTTTGAGTTTCTCAAGCGTTTCCTATATCCAGACTGCCATATCTCGCGAACGGATAGACAAATCCGCAAAATTTCTGTTGCATCTGAAAGTTGAAACACGCCCGATTACAACGGTATGAGTACTTTTCCCCTAGGCCGTTCTAGTTATTCGTTTCGAGCATCAGAACTGCGAAAATTTTTAGTTTCTCAAGCGTTTCTTACATCCAAACTGCCATATCTCGCGAACGGATTGACCAATCCGCAAAATTTCTGTTGCATCTGAAAGTAGAAACTCGCCCGATTACAACGGTATGCGTACTTTTCCCCTAGGCCGTTCTGTTTATTCGTTTGGAGCATCAGAACTGCGAAAATTTTGAGTTTCTCAAGCGTTTCTTACATCCAAACTGCCATATCTCGCGAACGGATTGACCAATCCGCAAAATTTCTGTTGCATCTGAAAGTAGAAACTCGCCCGATTACAACGGTATGCGTACTTTTCCCCTAGTCCGTTCTGGTTATTCGTTTCGAGCATCAGAACTGCGAAAATTTTGAGTTTCTCAAGCGTTTCTTACCTCCAAACTGCCATATCTCGCGAACGGATTGACCAATCCGCAAAATTTTTGTTGCATCTGAAAGTAGAAACTCGCCCGGTTACAACAGTATGCGTACTTTTCACCTAGGCCGTTCTAGTTATTCGTTTCGAGCATCAGAACTGCGAAAATTTTTAGTTTCTCAAGCGTTTCTTACGTCCAAACTGCCATATCTCGCGAACGGATTGACCAATCCACAAAATTTCTGTTGCATCTGAAAGTAGAAACTCGCCCGATTACAACGGTATGCCAACCTTTCCCCTAGGCCGTTCTAGTTATTCGTTTCGAGCATCAGAACTGCGAAAATTTTGAGTTTCTCAAGCGTTTCTTACGTCCAAACTGCCATATCTCGCGAACGGATTGACCAATCCACAAAATTTCTGTTGCATCTGGAAGTAGAAACTCGCCCGGTTACAACAGTATGCGTACTTTTCACCTAGGCCGTTCTAGTTATTCGTTTCGAGCATCAGAACTGCGAAAATTTTGAGTGTCTCAAGCGTTTCTTACCTCCAAACTGCCATATCTCGCGAATGGATAGCCCAATCCGCAAAATTTCTGTTGCATCTGAAAGTAGAAACTCGCCCGATTACAACGGTATGCGTACTTTTCCCCTAGGCCGTTCTGGTTATTCGTTTGGAGCATCAGAACTTCGAAAATTTTGAGTTTCTCAAGCGTTTCTTACCTCCAAACTGCCATATCTCGCGAACGGATTGACCAATCCGCAAAATTTCTGTTGCATCTGAAAGTAGAAACTCCCCCAATTGCAACGGTATGTGTACTTTTCCCCTAGGCCATTCTAGTTATTCGTTTCGAGCATCAGAGCTGCGAAAATTTTGAGTTTCTCAAGCGTTTCTTACCTCCAAACTGCCATATCGCGCGAACGGATTGACCAATCCACAAAATTTCTGTTGCATCTGAAAGTATACACACGCCCAATTGCAACGGTATGTGTACTTTTCACCTAGGCCGTTCTAGTTATGCTTGTCGTGCATCAGAACTGCGAAAATTTTGAGTTTCTCAAGCGTTTCCTATATCCAGACTGCCATATCTCGCGAACGGATAGACAAATCCGCAAAATTTCTGTTGCATCTGAAAGTTGAAACACGCCCAATTGCAACGGTATGTGTACTTTTCCCCTAGGCCGTTCTGGTTATTCGTTTGGAGCATCAGAACTGCGAAAATTTTGAGTTTCTCAAGCGTTTCTTTCCTCCAAACTGCCATATCTCGCGAACGGATTGACCAATCCGCAAAATTTCTGTTGCATCTGAAAGTAGAAACTCGCCCGATTACAACGGTATGCGTACTTTTCCCCTAGGCCGTTCTGGTTATTCGTTTCGAGCATCAGAACTGCGAAAATTTTGAGTTTCTCAAGCGTTTCTTACCTCCAAACTGCCATATCTCGCGAACGGTTTGACCAATCCGCAAAATTTCTGTTGCATCTGAAAGTAGAAACTCGCCCGATTACAACGGTATGCCAACCTTTCCCCTAGGCCGTTCTAGTTATTCGTTTCGAGCATCAGAACTGCGAAAATTTTGAGTTTCTCAAGCGTTTCTTACCTCCTAACTGCCATATCTCGCGAACGGATTGACCAATCCACAAAATTTCTGTTGCATCTGAAAGTATACACACGCCCAATTGCTACGGTATGTGTACTTTTCCCCTAGGCCGTTCTAGTTATGCTTGTCGAGCATCAGAACTGCGAAAATTTTGAGTTTCTCAAGCGTTTCCTATATCCAGACTGCCATATCTCGCGAACGGATAGACAAATCCGCAAAATTTCTGTTGCATCTGAAAGTTGAAACACGCCCGATTACAACGGTATGAGTACTTTTCCCCTAGGCCGTTCTAGTTATTCGTTTCGAGCATCAGAACTGCGAAAATTTTGAGTTTCTCAAGCGTTTCTTACCTCCAAACTGCCATATCTCGCGAACGGTTTGACCAATCCGCAAAATTTCTGTTGCATCTGAAAGTAGAAACTCGCCCGATTACAACGGTATGCCAACCTTTCCCCTAGGCCGTTCTAGTTATTCGTTTCGAGCATCAGAACTGCGAAAATTTTGAGTTTCTCAAGCGTTTCTTACCTCCAAACTGCCATATCTCGCGAACGGATTGACCAATCCGCAAAATTTTTGTTGCATCTGAAAGTAGAAACTCGCCCGGTTACAACAGTATGCGTACTTTTCACCTAGGCCGTTCTAGTTATTCGTTTCGAGCATCAGAACTGCGAAAATTTTTAGTTTCTCAAGCGTTTCTTACGTCCAAACTGCCATATCTCGCGAACGGATTGACCAATCCACAAAATTTCTGTTGCATCTGAAAGTAGAAACTCGCCCGATTACAACGGTATGCCAACCTTTCCCCTAGGCCGTTCTAGTTATTCGTTTCGAGCATCAGAACTGCGAAAATTTTGAGTTTCTCAAGCGTTTCTTACGTCCAAACTGCCATATCTCGCGAACGGATTGACCAATCCACAAAATTTCTGTTGCATCTGAAAGTAGAAACTCGCCCGGTTACAACAGTATGCGTACTTTTCACCTAGGCCGTTCTAGTTATTCGTTTCGAGCATCAGAACTGCGAAAATTTTGAGTGTCTCAAGCGTTTCTTACCTCCAAACTGCCATATCTCGCGAACGGATTGACCAATCCGCAAAATTTCTGTTGCATCTGAAAGTAGAAACTCGCCCGATTACAACGGTATGCGTACTTTTCCCCTAGGCCGTTCTGGTTATTCGTTTCGAGCATCAGAACTGCGAAAATTTTGTGTTTCTCAAGCGTTTCTTACCTCCAAACTGCCATATCTCGCGAACGGATTGACCAATCCGCAAAATTTCTGTTGCATCTGAAAGTAGAAACTCGCCCGATTACAACGGTATGCGTACTTTTCCCCTAGGCCGTTCTGGTTATTCGTTTCGAGCATCAGAACTGCGAAAATTTTGAGTTTCTCAAGCGTTTCTTACCTCCAAACTGCCATATCTCGCGAACGGATTGACCAATCCGCAAAATTTCTGTTGCATCTGAAAGTAGAAACTCGCCCGATTACAACGGTATGCCAACCTTTCCCCTAGGCCGTTCTAGTTATTCGTTTCGAGCATCAGAACTGCGAAAATTTTGAGTTTCTCAAGCGTTTCTTACCTCCAAACTGCCATATCTCGCGAACGGATTGACCAATCCACAAAATTTCTGTTGCATCTGAAAGTATACACACGCCCAATTGCTACGGTATGTGTACTTTTCCCCTAGGCCGTTCTAGTTATGCTTGTCGAGCATCAGAACTGCGAAAATTTTGAGTTTCTCAAGCGTTTCCTATATCCAGACTGCCATATCTCGCGAACGGATAGACAAATCCGCAAAATTTCTGTTGCATCTGAAAGTTGAAACACGCCCGATTACAACGGTATGAGTACTTTTCCCCTAGGCCGTTCTAGTTATTCGTTTCGAGCATCAGAACTGCGAAAATTTTTAGTTTCTCAAGCGTTTCTTACATCCAAACTGCCATATCTCGCGAACGGATTGACCAATCCGCAAAATTTCTGTTGCATCTGAAAGTAGAAACTCGCCCGATTACAACGGTATGCGTACTTTTCCCCTAGGCCGTTCTGTTTATTCGTTTGGAGCATCAGAACTGCGAAAATTTTGAGTTTCTCAAGCGTTTCTTACATCCAAACTGCCATATCTCGCGAACGGATTGACCAATCCGCAAAATTTCTGTTGCATCTGAAAGTAGAAACTCGCCCGATTACAACGGTATGCGTACTTTTCCCCTAGTCCGTTCTGGTTATTCGTTTCGAGCATCAGAACTGCGAAAATTTTGAGTTTCTCAAGCGTTTCTTACCTCCAAACTGCCATATCTCGCGAACGGATTGACCAATCCGCAAAATTTTTGTTGCATCTGAAAGTAGAAACTCGCCCGGTTACAACAGTATGCGTACTTTTCACCTAGGCCGTTCTAGTTATTCGTTTCGAGCATCAGAACTGCGAAAATTTTTAGTTTCTCAAGCGTTTCTTACGTCCAAACTGCCATATCTCGCGAACGGATTGACCAATCCACAAAATTTCTGTTGCATCTGAAAGTAGAAACTCGCCCGATTACAACGGTATGCCAACCTTTCCCCTAGGCCGTTCTAGTTATTCGTTTCGAGCATCAGAACTGCGAAAATTTTGAGTTTCTCAAGCGTTTCTTACGTCCAAACTGCCATATCTCGCGAACGGATTGACCAATCCACAAAATTTCTGTTGCATCTGAAAGTAGAAACTCGCCCGGTTACAACAGTATGCGTACTTTTCACCTAGGCCGTTCTAGTTATTCGTTTCGAGCATCAGAACTGCGAAAATTTTGAGTGTCTCAAGCGTTTCTTACCTCCAAACTGCCATATCTCGCGAATGGATAGCCCAATCCGCAAAATTTCTGTTGCATCTGAAAGTAGAAACTCGCCCGATTACAACGGTATGCGTACTTTTCCCCTAGGCCGTTCTGGTTATTCGTTTGGAGCATCAGAACTTCGAAAATTTTGAGTTTCTCAAGCGTTTCTTACCTCCAAACTGCCATATCTCGCGAACGGATTGACCAATCCGCAAAATTTCTGTTGCATCTGAAAGTAGAAACTCCCCCAATTGCAACGGTATGTGTACTTTTCCCCTAGGCCATTCTAGTTATTCGTTTCGAGCATCAGAGCTGCGAAAATTTTGAGTTTCTCAAGCGTTTCTTACCTCCAAACTGCCATATCGCGCGAACGGATTGACCAATCCACAAAATTTCTGTTGCATCTGAAAGTATACACACGCCCAATTGCAACGGTATGTGTACTTTTCACCTAGGCCGTTCTAGTTATGCTTGTCGTGCATCAGAACTGCGAAAATTTTGAGTTTCTCAAGCGTTTCCTATATCCAGACTGCCATATCTCGCGAACGGATAGACAAATCCGCAAAATTTCTGTTGCATCTGAAAGTTGAAACACGCCCAATTGCAACGGTATGTGTACTTTTCCCCTAGGCCGTTCTGGTTATTCGTTTGGAGCATCAGAACTGCGAAAATTTTGAGTTTCTCAAGCGTTTCTTTCCTCCAAACTGCCATATCTCGCGAACGGATTGACCAATCCGCAAAATTTCTGTTGCATCTGAAAGTAGAAACTCGCCCGATTACAACGGTATGCGTACTTTTCCCCTAGGCCGTTCTGGTTATTCGTTTCGAGCATCAGAACTGCGAAAATTTTGAGTTTCTCAAGCGTTTCTTACCTCCAAACTGCCATATCTCGCGAACGGTTTGACCAATCCGCAAAATTTCTGTTGCATCTGAAAGTAGAAACTCGCCCGATTACAACGGTATGCCAACCTTTCCCCTAGGCCGTTCTAGTTATTCGTTTCGAGCATCAGAACTGCGAAAATTTTGAGTTTCTCAAGCGTTTCTTACCTCCTAACTGCCATATCTCGCGAACGGATTGACCAATCCACAAAATTTCTGTTGCATCTGAAAGTATACACACGCCCAATTGCTACGGTATGTGTACTTTTCCCCTAGGCCGTTCTAGTTATGCTTGTCGAGCATCAGAACTGCGAAAATTTTGAGTTTCTCAAGCGTTTCCTATATCCAGACTGCCATATCTCGCGAACGGATAGACAAATCCGCAAAATTTCTGTTGCATCTGAAAGTTGAAACACGCCCGATTACAACGGTATGAGTACTTTTCCCCTAGGCCGTTCTAGTTATTCGTTTCGAGCATCAGAACTGCGAAAATTTTGAGTTTCTCAAGCGTTTCTTACCTCCAAACTGCCATATCTCGCGAACGGTTTGACCAATCCGCAAAATTTCTGTTGCATCTGAAAGTAGAAACTCGCCCGATTACAACGGTATGCCAACCTTTCCCCTAGGCCGTTCTAGTTATTCGTTTCGAGCATCAGAACTGCGAAAATTTTGAGTTTCTCAAGCGTTTCTTACCTCCAAACTGCCATATCTCGCGAACGGATTGACCAATCCGCAAAATTTTTGTTGCATCTGAAAGTAGAAACTCGCCCGGTTACAACAGTATGCGTACTTTTCACCTAGGCCGTTCTAGTTATTCGTTTCGAGCATCAGAACTGCGAAAATTTTTAGTTTCTCAAGCGTTTCTTACGTCCAAACTGCCATATCTCGCGAACGGATTGACCAATCCACAAAATTTCTGTTGCATCTGAAAGTAGAAACTCGCCCGATTACAACGGTATGCCAACCTTTCCCCTAGGCCGTTCTAGTTATTCGTTTCGAGCATCAGAACTGCGAAAATTTTGAGTTTCTCAAGCGTTTCTTACGTCCAAACTGCCATATCTCGCGAACGGATTGACCAATCCACAAAATTTCTGTTGCATCTGAAAGTAGAAACTCGCCCGGTTACAACAGTATGCGTACTTTTCACCTAGGCCGTTCTAGTTATTCGTTTCGAGCATCAGAACTGCGAAAATTTTGAGTGTCTCAAGCGTTTCTTACCTCCAAACTGCCATATCTCGCGAATGGATAGCCCAATCCGCAAAATTTCTGTTGCATCTGAAAGTAGAAACTCGCCCGATTACAACGGTATGCGTACTTTTCCCCTAGGCCGTTCTGGTTATTCGTTTGGAGCATCAGAACTTCGAAAATTTTGAGTTTCTCAAGCGTTTCTTACCTCCAAACTGCCATATCTCGCGAACGGATTGACCAATCCGCAAAATTTCTGTTGCATCTGAAAGTAGAAACTCCCCCAATTGCAACGGTATGTGTACTTTTCCCCTAGGCCATTCTAGTTATTCGTTTCGAGCATCAGAGCTGCGAAAATTTTGGGTTTCTCAAGCGTTTCTTACCTCCAAACTGCCATATCTCGCGAACGGATTGACCAATCCGCAAAATTTCTGTTGCACCTGAAAGTAGAAACTCGCCCGATTACAACGGTATGCGAACCATTTCCCTAGGCCGTTCTAGTTATTCGTTTCGAGCATCAGAACTGCGAAAATTTTGAGTTTCTCAAGCGTTTCTTACCTCCAAACTGCCATATCTCTCGAACGGATAGACCAATCCGCAAAATTTCTGTTGCATATGAAAGTAGAAACTCGCCCAATTGCAACGGTATGTGTACTTTTCCCCTAGGCCATTCTAGTTATTCGTTTCGCGCATCAGAGCTGCGAAAATTTTGAGTTTCTCAAGCGTTTCTTACCTCCAAACTGCCATATCTCGCGAACGGATTGACCAATCCGCAAAATTTCTGTTGCACCTGAAAGTAGAAACTCGCCCGATTACAACGGTATGCGAACCATTCCCCTAGGCCGTTCTAGTTATTCGTTTCGAGCATCAGAACTGCGAAAATTTTGAGTTTCTCAAGCGTTTCTTACCTCCAAACTGCCATATCTCTCGAACGGATAGACCAATCCGCAAAATTTCTGTTGCATCTGAAAGTAGAAACTCGCCCAATTGCAACGGTATGTGTACTTTTCCCGTAGGCCGTTCTGGTTATTCGTTTCGAGCATCAGAACTGCGAAAATTTTGAGTTGCTCAAGCGATTCTTACCTCCAAACTGCCATATCTCTCGAACGGATAGACCAATCCGCAAAATTTCTGTTGCATATGAAAGTAGAAACTCGCCCAATTGCAACGGTATGTGTACTTTTCCCCTAGGCCATTCTAGTTATTCGTTTCGAGCATCAGAGCTGCGAAAATTTTGAGTTTCTCAAGCGTTTCTTACCTCCAAACTTCCATATCTCGCGAACGGATTGACCAATCCGCAAAATTTCTGTTGCACCTGAAAGTAGAAACTCGCCCGATTACAACGGTATGCGAACTATTCCCCTAGGCCGTTCTAGTTATTCGTTTCGAGCATCAGAACTGCGAAAATTTTGAGTTTCTCAAGCGATACTTACCTCCAAACTGCCATATCTCTAACGGATAGACCAATCCGCAAAATTTCTGTTGCATCTGAAAGTAGAATCTCGCCCGATTACAACGGTATGCCAACCTTTCCCCTAGGCCGTTCTAGTTATTCGTTTCGAGCATCAGAACTGCGAAAATTTTGAGTTTCTCAAGCGTTTCTTACGTCCAAACTGCCATATCTCGCGAACGGATTGACCAATCCGCAAAATTTCTGTTGCATCTGAAAGTAGAAACTCGCCCGATTACAACGGTATGCGTACTTTTCCCGTAGGCCGTTCTGGTTTTTCGTTTCGAGCATCAGAACTGCGAAAAACTTGAGTTGCTCAAGCGTTTCTTACCTCCAAACTGCCATATCTCTCGAACGGATACACCAATCCGCAAACTTTCTGTTGCATCTGAAAGTAGAAACTCGCCCAATTGCAACGGTATGTGTACTTTTCCCCTAGGCCGTTCTGGTTATTCGTTTGGAGCATCAGAACTGCGAAAATTTTGAGTTTCTCAAGCGTTTCTTACCTCCAAACTGCCATATCTCTCGAACGGATACACCAATCCGCAAACTTTCTGTTGCATCTGAAAGTAGAAACTCGCCCAATTGCAACGGTATGTGTACTTTTCCCCTAGGCCGTTCTGGTTATTCGTTTGGAGCATCAGAACTGCGAAAATTTTGAGTTTCTCAAGCGTTTCTTACGTCCAAACTGCCATATCTCGCGAACGGATTGACCAATCCACAAAATTTCTGTTGCATCTGAAAGTAGAAACTCGCCCGATTACAACGGTATGCCAACCTTTCCCCTAGGCCGTTCTAGTTATTCGTTTCGAGCATCAGAACTGCGAAAGTTTTGAGTTTCTCAAGCGTTTCTTACGTCCAAACTACCATATCTCGCGAACGGATTGACCAATCCACAAAATTTCTGTTGCATCTGAAAGTAGAATCCCGCCCGATTACAACGGTATGCCAACCTTTCCCCTAGGCCGTTCTAGTTATTCGTTTCGAGCATCAGAACAGCGAAAATTTTGAGTTTCTCAAGCGTTTCTTACGTCCAAACTGCCATATCTCGCGAACGGATTGACCAATCCGCAAAATTTCTGTTGCATCTGAAAGTAGAAACTCGCCCGATTACAACGGTTTGCGTACTTTTCCCGTAGGCCGTTCTGGTTATTCGTTTCGAGAATCAGAACTGCGAAAAATTTGAGTTGCTCAAGCGTTTCTTACCTCCAAACTGCCATATCTCTCGAACGGATAGACCAATCCGCAAAATTTCTGTTGCATCTGAAAGTAGAAACTCGCCCAATTGCAACGGTAAGTGTACTTTTCCCCTAGGCCGTTCTGGTTATTCGTTTGGAGCATCAGAACTGCGAAAATTTTGAGTTTCTCAAGCGTTTCTTACCTCCAAACTGCCATATCTCGCGAACGGATTGACCAATCCGCAAAATTTCTGTTGCATCTGAAAGTAGAAACTCGCCCGATTACAACGGTATGCGTACTTTTCCCCTAGGCCGTTCTGGTTATTCGTTTGGAGCATCAGAACTGCGAAAATTTTGAGTTTCTCAAGCGTTTCTTACCTCCAAACTGCCATATCTCGCGAACGGATTGACCAATCCGCAAAATTTCTGTTGCATCTGAAAGTAGAAACTCGCCCAATTGCAACGGTATGTGTACTTTTCCCCTAGGCCATTCTAGTTATTCGTTTCGAGCGTCAGAACTGCGAAAATTTTTAGTTTCTCATGCGTTTCTTACCTCCAAACTGCCATATCTCGCGAACGGATTGACCAATCCGTAAAATTTCTGTTGCATCTGAAAGTAGAAGCTCGCCCGATTACAACGGTATCCATACTTTTCCCATAGGTCGTTCTAGTTATTCGTTTCGAGCATCAGAACTGCGAAAATTTTGAGTTTCTCAAGCGTTTCTCACCTCCAAACTGCCATGTCTCGCGAACGGATTGACCAATCCGCAAAATTTCTGTTGCATCTGAAAGTAGAAACTCGCCCGATTACAACGGTATGCGAACATTTCCCCTAGGCCGTTCTGGTTATTCGTTTCGAGCATCAGAACTGCGAAAATTTTGAGTTGCTCAAGCGTTTCTTACCTCCAAACTGCCACATCTCGCGAACGGATTGACGAATCCGCAAAATTTCTGTTGCACCTGAAAGTAGAAACTCGCCCGATTTCAACGGTATGAGTACTTTTCCCCTAGGCCGTGCTAGTTATTCGTTTCGAGCATCAGAACTGCGAAAATTTTGAGTTCCTCAAGCGTTTCTCACCTCCAAACTGCCATGTCTCGCGAACGGATTGACCAATCCGCAAAATTTCTGTTGCATCTGAAAGTAGAAACTCGCCCGATTACAACGGTATGCGAACATTTCCCCTAGGCCGTTCTGGTTATTCGTTTCGAGCATCAGAACTGCGAAAATTTTGAGTTGCTCAAGCGTTTCTTACCTCCAAAATGCCACATCTCGCGAACGGATTGACGAATCCGCAAAATTTCTGTTGCACCTGAAAGTAGAAACTCGCCCGATTTCAACGGTATGAGTACTTTTCCCCTAGGCCGTTCTAGTTATTCGTTTCGTGCATCAGAACTGCGAAACTTTTGAGTTCCTCAAGCGTTTCTTACGTCCAAACTGACATATCTCGCGAACGGATTGACCAATCCACAAAATTTGTGTTGCATCTGAAAGTAGAAACTCGCCCGATTACAACGGTATGCCAACCTTTGCCCTAGGCCGTTCTAGTTATTCTTTTCGAGCATCAGAACTGCGAAAATTTTGAGTTTCTCAAGCGTTTCTCACTTCCAAACTGCCGTATCGCGCGAACGGATTGACCAATCCGCAAAATTTCTGTTGCATCTGAAAGTAGAAACTCGCCCGATTACTACTATATGCGTACTTTCAGCCTAGGCCGTTCTAGTTATTCGTTTCGAGCATCAGAACTGCGAAAATTTTGAGTTGCTCAAGCGTTTCTTACCTCCAAACTGCCACACCTCGCGAACGGATTGACGAATCCGCAAAATTTCTGTTGCACCTGAAAGTAGAAACTCGCCCGATTTCAACGGTATGAGTACTTTTCCCCTAGGCCGTGCTAGTTATTCGTTTCGAGCATCAGAACTGCGAAAATTTTGAGTTTCTCAAGCGTTTCTCACCTCCAAACTGCCATGTCTCGCGAACGGATTGACCAATCCGCAAAATTTCTGTTGCATCTGAAAGTAGAAACTCGCCCGATTACAACGGTATGCGAACATTTCCCCTAGGCCGTTCTGGTTATTCGTTTCGAGCATCAGAACTGCGAAAATTTTGAGTTGCTCAAGCGTTTCTTACCTCCAAACTGCCACATCTCGCGAACGGATTGACGAATCCGCAAAATTTCTGTTGCACCTGAAAGTAGAAACTCGCCCGATTTCAACGGTATGAGTACTTTTCCCCTAGGCCGTGCTAGTTATTCGTTTCGAGCATCAGAACTGCGAAAATTTTGAGTTTCTCAAGCGTTTCTCACCTCCAAACTGCCGTGTCTCGCTAACGGATTGACCAATCCGCAAAATTTCTGTTGCATCTGAAAGTAGAAACTCGCCCGATTACAACGGTATGCGAACATTTCCCCTAGGCCGTTCTGGTTATTCGTTTCGAGCATCAGAACTGCGAAAATTTTGAGTTGCTCAAGCGTTTCTTACCTCCAAAATGCCACATCTCGCGAACGGATTGACGAATCCGCAAAATTTCTGTTGCACCTGAAAGTAGAAACTCGCCCGATTTCAACGGTATGAGTACTTTTCCCCTAGGCCGTTCTAGTTATTCGTTTCGTGCATCAGAACTGCGAAACTTTTGAGTTCCTCAAGCGTTTCTTACGTCCAAACTGACATATCTCGCGAACGGATTGACCAATCCACAAAATTTGTGTTGCATCTGAAAGTAGAAACTCGCCCGATTACAACGGTATGCCAACCTTTGCCCTAGGCCGTTCTAGTTATTCTTTTCGAGCATCAGAACTGCGAAAATTTTGAGTTGCTCAAGCGTTTCTTACCTCCAAACTGCCATATCTCTCGAACGGATAGACCAAATCGCAAAATTTCTGTTGCATATGAAAGTAGAAACTCGCCCAATTGCAACGGTATGTGTACTTTTCCCCTAGGCCATTCTAGTTATTCGTTTCGAGCATCAGAGCTGCGAAAATTTTGAGTTTCTCAAGCGTTTCTTACCTCCAAACTGCCATATCTCGCGAACGGATTGACCAATCCGCAAAATTTCTGTTGCACCTGAAAGTAGAAACTCGCCCGATTACAACGGTATGCGAACCATTCCCCTAGGCCGTTCTAGTTATTCGTTTCGAGCATCAGAACTGCGAAAATTTTGAGTTTCTCAAGCGTTTCTTACCTCCAAACTGCCATATCTCTCGAACGGATAGACCAATCCGCAAAATTTCTGTTGCATCTGAAAGTAGAAACTCGCCCAATTGCAACGGTATGTGTACTTTTCCCCTAGGCCATTCTAGTTATTCGTTTTGAGCATCAGAGCTGCCAAAATTTTGAGTTTCTCAAGCGTTTCTCACCTCCAAACTGCCGTATCGCGCGAACGGATTGACCAATCCGCAAAATTTCTGTTGCATCTGAAAGTAGAAACTCGCCCGATTACTACTATATGCGTACTTTCAGCCTAGGCCGTTCTAGTTATTCGTTTCGAGCATCAGAACTGCGAAAATTTTGAGTTGCTCAAGCGTTTCTTACCTCCAAACTGCCACATCTCGCGAACGGATTGACGAATCCGCAAAATTTCTGTTGCACCTGAAAGTAGAAACTCGCCCGATTTCAACGGTATGAGTACTTTTCCCCTAGGCCGTGCTAGTTATTCGTTTCGAGCATCAGAACTGCGAAAATTTTGAGTTTCTCAAGCGTTTCTCACCTCCAAACTGCCATGTCTCGCGAACGGATTGACCAATCCGCAAAATTTCTGTTGCATCTGAAAGTAGAAACTCGCCCGATTACAACGGTATGCGAACATTTCCCCTAGGCCGTTCTGGTTATTCGTTTCGAGCATCAGAACTGCGAAAATTTTGAGTTGCTCAAGCGTTTCTTACCTCCAAAATGCCACATCTCGCGAACGGATTGACGAATCCGCAAAATTTCTGTTGCACCTGAAAGTAGAAACTCGCCCGATTTCAACGGTATGAGTACTTTTCCCCTAGGCCGTTCTAGTTATTCGTTTCGTGCATCAGAACTGCGAAACTTTTGAGTTCCTCAAGCGTTTCTTACGTCCAAACTGCCATGTCTCGCGAACGGATTGACCAATCCACAAAATTTGTGTTGCATCTGAAAGTAGAAACTCGCCCGATTACAACGGTATGCCAACCTTTGCCCTAGGCCGTTCTAGTTATTCGTTTCGAGCATCAGACCTGCGAAAATTTTGAGTTTCTCAAGCGTTTCTTACGTCCAAACTGCCATATCTCTCGAACGGATAGACCAAATCGCAAAATTTCTGTTGCATATGAAAGTAGAAACTCGCCCAATTGCAACGGTATGTGTACTTTTCCCCTAGGCCATTCTAGTTATTCGTTTCGAGCATCAGAGCTGCGAAAATTTTGAGTTTCTCAAGCGTTTCTTACCTCCAAACTGCCATATCTCGCGAACCGATTGACCAATCCGCAAAATTTCTGTTGCACCTGAAAGTAGAAACTCGCCCGATTACAACGGTATGCGAACCATTCCCCTAGGCCGTTCTAGTTATTCGTTTCGAGCATCAGAACTGCGAAAATTTTGAGTTTCTCAAGCGTTTCTTACCTCCAAACTGCCATATCTCTCGAACGGATAGACCAATCCGCAAAATTTCTGTTGCATCTGAAAGTAGAAACTCGCCCAATTGCAACGGTATGTGTACTTTTCCCCTAGGCCATTCTAGTTATTCGTTTTGAGCATCAGAGCTGCGAAAATTTTGAGTTTCTCAAGCGTTTCTCACCTCCAAACTGCCGTATCGTGCGAACGGATTGACCAATCCGCAAAATTTCTGTTGCATCTGAAAGTAGAAACTCGCCCGATTACTACTATATGCGTACTTTCAGCCTAGGCCGTTCTAGTTATTCGTTTCGAGCATCAGAACTGCGAAAATTTTTAGTTTCTCAAGCGTTTCTTACCTCCAAACTGCCATATCTCGCGAACGGATTGACCAATCCGCAAAATTTCTGTTGCATCTGAAAGTAGAAACTCGCCCGATTACAACGGTATGCGTACTTTTCCCGTAGGCCGTTCTGGTTATTCGTTTCGAGCATCAGAACTGCGAAAATTTTGAGTTGCTCAAGCGTTTCTTACCTCCAAACTGCCATATCTCTCGAACGGATAGACCAATCCGCAAAATTTCTGTTGCATATGAAAGTAGAAACTCGACCAATTGCAACGGTATGTGTACTTTTCCCCTAGGCCATTCTAGTTATTCGTTTCGAGCATCAGAGCTGCGAAAATTTTGAGTTTCTCAAGCGTTTCTTACCTCCAAACTGCCATATCTCGCGAACGGATTGACCAATCCGCAAAATTTCTGTTGCACCTGAAAGTAGAAACTCGCCCGATTACAACGGTATGCGAACCACTCCCCTAGGCCGTTCTAGTTATTCGTTTCGAGCATCAGAACTGCGAAAATTTTAAGTTTCTCAAGCGTTTCTTACCTCCAAACTGCCATATCTCTCGAACAGATAGACAAATCCGCAAAATTTCTGTTGCATCTGAAAGTAGAAACTCGCCCAATTGCAACGGTATGTGTACTTTTCCCCTAGGCCATTCTAGTTATTCGTTTTGAGCATCAGAGCTGCGAAAATTTTGAGTTTCTCAAGCGTTTCTCACCTCCAAACTGCCGTATCGTGCGAACGGATTGACCAATCCGCAAAATTTCTGTTGCATCTGAAAGTAGAAACTCGCCCGATTACTACTATATGCGTACTTTCAGCCTAGGCCGTTCTAGTTATTCGTTTCGAGCATCAGAACTGCGAAAATTTTTAGTTTCTCAAGCGTTTCTTACCTCCAAACTGCCATATCTCGCGAACGGATTGACCAATCCGCAAAATTTCTGTTGCATCTGAAAGTAGAAACTCGCCCGATTACAACGGTATGCGTACTTTTCCCGTAGGCCGTTCTGGTTATTCGTTTCGAGCATCAGAACTGCGAAAATTTTGAGTTGCTCAAGCGTTTCTTACCTCCAAACTGCCATATCTCTCGAACGGATAGACCAATCCGCAAAATTTCTGTTGCATATGAAAGTAGAAACTCGACCAATTGCAACGGTATGTGTACTTTTCCCCTAGGCCATTCTAGTTATTCGTTTCGAGCATCAGAGCTGCGAAAATTTTGAGTTTCTCAAGCGTTTCTTACCTCCAAACTGCCATATCTCGCGAACGGATTGACCAATCCGCAAAATTTCTATTGCACCTGAAAGTAGAAACTCGCCCGATTACAACGGTATGCGAACCACTCCCCTAGGCCGTTCTAGTTATTCGTTTCGAGCATCAGAACTGCGAAAATTTTAAGTTTCTCAAGCGTTTCTTACCTCCAAACTGCCATATCTCTCGAACAGATAGACAAATCCGCAAAATTTCTGTTGCATCTGAAAGTAGAAACTCGCCCAATTGCAACGGTATGTGTACTTTTCCCCTAGGCCATTCTCGTTATTCGTTTCGAGCATCAGAGCTGCGAAAATTTTGCGTTTCTCAAGCGTTTCTCACCTCCAAACTGCCGTATCGCGCGAACGGATTGACCAATCCGCAAAGTTTCTGTTGCATCTGAAAGTAGAAACTCGCCCGATTACAACTGTATGCGTACTTTAACCCTAGGCCGTTCTAGTTATTCGTTTCGAGCATCAGAACTGCTAAAATTTTTAGTTTCTCAAGCGTTTCTTACCTCCAAACTGCCATATCTCGCGAACGGATTTACCAATCCGCAAAATTTCTGTTGCATCTGAAAGTAGAAACTCGCCCGATTACAACGGTATGCGTACTTTTCCCCTAGGCCGTTCTAGTTATTCGTTTCGAGCATCAGAACTGCGAAAATTTTTAGTTTCTCAAGCGTTTCTTACGTCCAAACTGCCATATCTCGCGAACGGATTGACCAATCCACAAAATTTCTGTTGCATCTGAAAGTAGAAACTCGCCCGATTACAACGGTATGTCAACCTTTCCCCTAGGCCGTTCTAGTTATTCGTTTCGAGCATCAGAACTGCGAAAATTTTGAGTTTCTCAAGCGTTTCTCACCTCCAAACTGCCATGTCTCGCGAACGGATTGACCAATCCGCAAAATTTCTGTTGCATCTGAAAGTAGAAACTCGCCCGATTACAACGGTATGCGAACATTTCCCCTAGGCCGTTCTGGTTATTCGTTTCGAGCATCAGAACTGCGAAAATTTTGAGTTGCTCAAGCGTTTCTTACCTCCAAACTGCCACATCTCGCGAACGGATTGACGAATCCGCAAAATTTCTGTTGCACCTGAAAGTAGAAACTCGCCCGATTTCAACGGTATGAGTACTTTTCCCCTAGGCCGTTCTAGTTATTCGTTTCGAGCATCAGAACTGCGAAAATTTTGAGTTTCTCAAGCGTTTCCTATATCCATACTGCCATATCTCGCGAACGGATAGACCAATCCGCAAAATTTCTGTTGCATCTGAAAGTTGAAACACGCCCGATTACAACGGTATGAGTACTTTTCCCCTAGGCCGTTCTAGTTATTCGTTTCGAGCATCAGAACTGTGAAAATTTTGAGTTTCTCAACCGTTTCTTACCTCCAAACTGCCATATCTCGCGAACGGATTGACCAATCCGCATAATTTCTGTTGCATCTGAAAGTAGAAACTCGCCCGATTACAACGGTATGCGAACTTTTCCCCTAGGCCGTTCTAGTTATGCTTGTCGAGCATCAGAACTGCGAAAATTTTGAGTTTCTCAAGCGTTTCTCACCTCCAAACTGCCATATCGCGCGAAAGGATTGACCAATCCGCAAAATTTCTGTTGCATCTGAAAGTAGAAACTCGCCCGATTACAACTGTATGCGTACTTTTCCCCTAGGCCGTTCTAGTTATTCGTTTCGAGCATCAGAACTGCTAAAATTTTTAGTTTCTCAAGCGTTTCTTACCTCCAAACTGCCATATCTCGCGAACGGATTTACCAATCCGCAAAATTTCTGTTGCATCTGAAAGTAGAAACTCGCCCGATTACAACGGTATGCGTACTTTTCCCCTAGGCCGTTCTAGTTATTCGTTTCGAGCATCAGAACTGCGAAAATTTTTAGTTTCTCAAGCGTTTCTTACGTCCAAACTGCCATATCTCGCGAACGGATTGACCAATCCACAAAATTTCTGTTGCATCTGAAAGTAGAAACTCGCCCGATTACAACGGTATGTCAACCTTTCCCCTAGGCCGTTCTAGTTATTCGTTTCGAGCATCAGAACTGCGAAAATTTTGAGTTTCTCAAGCGTTTCTCACCTCCAAACTGCCATGTCTCGCGAACGGATTGACCAATCCGCAAAATTTCTGTTGCATCTGAAAGTAGAAACTCGCCCGATTACAACGATATGCGAACATTTCCCCTAGGCCGTTCTGGTTATTCGTTTCGAGCATCAGAACTGCGAAAATTTTGAGTTGCTCAAGCGTTTCTTACATCCAAACTGCCACATCTCGCGAACGGATTGACGAATCCGCAAAATTTCTGTTGCACCTGAAAGTAGAAACTCGCCCGATTTCAACGGTATGAGTACTTTTCCCCTAGGCCGTTCTAGTTATTCGTTTCGAGCATCAGAACTGCGAAAATTTTGAGTTTCTCAAGCGTTTCCTATATCCAGATTGCCATATCTCGCGAACGGATAGACCAATCCGCAAAATTTCTGTTGCATCTGAAAGTTGAAACACGCCCGATTACAACGGTATGAGTACTTTTCCCCTAGGCCGTTCTAGTTATTCGTTTCGAGCATCAGAACTGTGAAAATTTTGAGTTTCTCAACCGTTTCTTACCTCCAAACTGCCATATCTCGCGAACGGATTGACCAATCCGCAAAATTTCTGTTGCATCTGAAAGTAGAAACTCGCCCGATTACAACGGTATGCGTACTTTTCCCCTAGGCCGTTCTAGTTATGCTTGTCGAGCATCAGAACTGCGAAAATTTTGAGTTTCTCAAGCGTTTCTCACCTCCAAACTGCCATATCGCGCGAAAGGATTGACCAATCCGCAAAATTTCTGTTGCATCTGAAAGTAGAAACTCGCCCGATTACAACTGTATGCGTACTTTTCCCCTAGGCCGTTCTAGTTATTCGTTTCGAGCATCAGAACTGCGAAAATTTTGAGTTTCTCAAGCGTTTCTCACCTCCAAACTGCCATGTCTCGCGAACGGATTGACCAATCCGCAAAATTTCTGTTGCATCTGAAAGTAGAAACTCGCCCGATTACAACGATATGCGAACATTTCCCCTAGGCCGTTCTGGTTATTCGTTTCGAGCATCAGAACTGCGAAAATTTTGAGTTGCTCAAGCGTTTCTTACCTCCAAACTGCCACATCTCGCGAACGGATTGACGAATCCGCAAAATTTCTGTTGCACCTGAAAGTAGAAACTCGCCCGATTTCAACGGTATGAGTACTTTTCCCCTAGGCCGTTCTAGTTATTCGTTTCGAGCATCAGAACTGCGAAAATTTTGAGTTTCTCAAGCGTTTCCTATATCCAGACTGCCATATCTCGCGAACGGATAGACCAATCCGCAAAATTTCTGTTGCATCTGAAAGTTGAAACACGCCCGATTACAACGGTATGAGTACTTTTCCCCTAGGCCGTTCTAGTTATTCGTTTCGAGCATCAGAACTGTGAAAATTTTGAGTTTCTCAACCGTTTCTTACCTCCAAACTGCCATATCTCGCGAACGGATTGACCAATCCGCAAAATTTCTGTTGCATCTGAAAGTAGAAACTCGCCCGATTACAACGGTATGCGTACTTTTCCCCTAGGCCGTTATAGTTATGCTTGTCGAGCATCAGAACTGCGAAAATTTTGAGTTTCTCAAGCGTTTCTCACCTCCAAACTGCCATATCGCGCGAAAGGATTGACCAATCCGCAAAATTTCTGTTGCATCTGAAAGTAGAAACTCGCCCGATTACAACTGTATGCGTACTTTTCCCCTAGGCCGTTCTAGTTATTCGTTTCGAGCATTAGAACTGCGAAAATTTTTAGTTTCTCAAGCGTTTCTTACCTCCAAACTGCCATATCTCGCGAACGGATTGACCAATCCGCAAAATTTCTGTTGCATCTGAAAGTAGAAACTCGCCCGATTACAACGGTATGCGAACATTTCCCCTAGGCCGTTCTGGTTATTCGTTTCGAGCATCAGAACTGCTAAAATTTTGAGTTGCTCAAGCGTTTCTTACCTCCAAACTGCCACATCTCGCGAACGGATTGACGAATCCGCAAAATTTCTGTTGCTTCTGAAAGTAGAAACTCGCCCGATTAGAACTGTATGCGTACTTTAACCCTAGGCCGTTCTAGTTATTCGTTTCGAGCATCAGAACTGCTAAAATTTTTAGTTTCTCAAGCGTTTCTTACCTCCAAACTGCCATATCTCGCGAACGGATTAACCAATCCGCAAAATTTCTGTTGCATCTGAAAGTAGAAACTCGCCCGATTTCAACGGTATGCGTACTTTTCCCCTAGGCCGTTCTAGTTATTCGTTTCGAGCATCAGAACTGTGAAAATTTTGAGTTTCTCAACCGTTTCTTACCTCCAAACTGCCATATCTCGCGAACGGATTGACCAATCCGCAAAATTTCTGTTGCATCTGAAAGTAGAAACTCGCCCGATTACAACGGTATGCGTACTTTTCCCCTAGGCCGTTATAGTTATGCTTGTCGAGCATCAGAACTGCGAAAATTTTGAGTTTCTCAAGCGTTTCTCACCTCCAAACTGCCATATCGCGCGAAAGGATTGACCAATCCGCAAAATTTCTGTTGCATCTGAAAGTAGAAACTCGCCCGATTACAACTGTATGCGTACTTTTCCCCTAGGCCGTTCTAGTTATTCGTTTCGAGCATTAGAACTGCGAAAATTTTTAGTTTCTCAAGCGTTTCTTACCTCCAAACTGCCATATCTCGCGAACGGATTGACCAATCCGCAAAATTTCTGTTGCATCTGAAAGTAGAAACTCGCCCGATTACAACGGTATGCGAACATTTCCCCTAGGCCGTTCTGGTTATTCGTTTCGAGCATCAGAACTGCTAAAATTTTGAGTTGCTCAAGCGTTTCTTACCTCCAAACTGCCACATCTCGCGAACGGATTGACGAATCCGCAAAATTTCTGTTGCTTCTGAAAGTAGAAACTCGCCCGATTAGAACTGTATGCGTACTTTAACCCTAGGCCGTTCTAGTTATTCGTTTCGAGCATCAGAACTGCTAAAATTTTTAGTTTCTCAAGCGTTTCTTACCTCCAAACTGCCATATCTCGCGAACGGATTAACCAATCCGCAAAATTTCTGTTGCATCTGAAAGTAGAAACTCGCCCGATTTCAACGGTATGCGTACTTTTCCCCTAGGCCGTTCTAGTTATTCGTTTCGAGCATCAGAACTGCGAAAATTTTGAGTTTCTCAAGCGTTTCTTACGTCCAAACTGCCATATCTCGCAAACGGATTGACCAATCCACAAAATTTCGGTTGCATCTGAAAGTAGAAACTCGCCCGATTACAACGGTATGTCAACCTTTCCCCTAGGCCGTTCTATTTATTCGTTTCGAGCATCAGAACTGCGAAAATTTTGAGTTTCTCAAGCGTTTCTCACCTCCAAACTGCCATGTCTCGCGAACGGATTGACCAATCCGCAAAATTTCTGTTGCATCTGAAAGTAGAAACTCGCCCGATTACAACGGTATGCGAACATTTCCCCTAGGCCGTTCTGGTTATTCGTTTCGAGCATCAGAACTGCGAAAATTTTGAGTTGCTCAAGCGTTTCTTACCTCCAAACTGCCACATTTCGCGAACGGATTGACGAATCCGCAATATTTCTGTTGCACCTGAAAGTAGAAACTCGCCCGATTTCAACGGTATGAGTACTTTTCCCCTAGGCCGTTCTAGTTATTCGTTTCGAGCATCAGAACTGCGAAAATTTTTAGTTTCTCAACCGTTTCTTACCTCCAAACTGCCATATCTCGCGAACGGATTGACCAATCCGCAAAATTTCTGTTGCATCTGAAAGTAGAAACTCGCCCGATTACAACGGTATGCGTACTTTTCCCCTAGGCCGTTCTAGTTATGCTTGTCGAGCATCAGAACTGCGAAAATTTTGAGTTTCTCAAGCGTTTCTCACCTCCAAACTGCCATATCGCGCGAAAGGATTGACCAATCCGCAAAATTTCTGTTGCATCTGAAAGTAGAAACTCGCCCGATTACAACGGTATGCGTACTTTTCCCCTAGGCCGTTCTAGTTATTCGTTTCGAGCATCAGAACTGCGAAAATTTTTAGTTTCTCAAGCGTTTCTTACGTCCAAACTGCCATATCTCGCGAACGGATTGACCAATCCGCAAAATTTCTGTTGCATCTGAAAGTAGAAACTCGCCCGATTACAACGGTATGCGTACTTTTCCCCTAGGCCGTTCTAGTTATTCGTTTCGAGCATCAGAACTGCGAAAATTTTTAGTTTCTCAAACGTTTCTTACGTCCAAACTGCCATATCTCGCGAACGGATTGACCAATCCACAAAATTTCTGTTGCATCTGAAAGTAGAAACTCGCCCGATTACAACGGTATGTCAACCTTTCCCCTAGGCCGTTCTAGTTATTCGTTTCGAGCATCAGAACTGCGAAAATTTTGAGTTTCTCAAGCGTTTCTCACCTCCAAACTGCCATGTCTCGCGAACGGATTGACCAATCCGCAAAATTTCTGTTGCATCTGAAAGTAGAAACTCGACCGATTACAACGGTATGCGAACATTTCCCCTAGGCCATTCTGGTTATTCGTTTCGAGCATCAGAACTGCTAAAATTTTGAGTTGCTCAAGCGTTTCTTACCTCCAAACTGCCACATCTCGCGAACGGATTGACGAATCCGCAAAATTTCTGTTGCACCTGAAAGTAGAAACTCGCCCGATTTCAACGGTATGAGTACTTTTCCCCTAGGCCGTTCTAGTTATTCGTTTCGAGCATCAGAACTGCGAAAATTTTGAGTTTCTCAAGCGTTTCTTACGTCCAAACTGCCATATCTCGCGAACGGATTGACCAATCCACAAAATTTCTGTTGCATCTGAAAGTAGAAACTCGCCCGATTACAACGGTATGCCAACCTTTCCCCTAGGCCGTTCTAGTTATTCGTTTCGAGCATCAGAACTGCGAAAATTTTGAGTTTCTCAAGCGTTTCTTACCTCCAAACTGCCATATCTCTCGAACGGATAGACCAATCCGCAAAATTTCTGTTGCATCTGAAAGTAGAAACTCGCCCGATTACAACGGTATGCCAACCTTTCCCCTAGGCCGTTCTAGTTATTCGTTTCGAGCATCAGAACTGCGAAAATTTTGAGTTTCTCAAGCGTTTCTTACCTCCAAACTGCCATATCTCGCGAACGGATTGACCAATCCGCAAAATTTCTGTTGCATCTGAAAGTAGAAACTCGCCCGATTACAACGGTATGCGTACTTTTCCCGTAGGCCGTTCTGGTTATTCGTTTCGAGCATCAGAACTGCGAAAATTTTGAGTTGCTCAAGCGTTTCTTACCTCCAAACTGCCATATCTCTCGAACGGATAGACCAATCCGCAAAATTTCTGTTGCATATGAAAGTAGAAACTCGCCCAATTGCAACGGTATGTGTACTTTTCCCCTAGACCATTCTAGTTATTCGTTTCGAGCATCAGAGCTGCGAAAATTTTGCGTTTCTCAAGCGTTTCTTACCTCCAAACTGCCATATCTCGCGAACGGATTGACCAATCCGCAAAATTTCTGTTGCACCTGAAAGTAGAAACTCGCCCGATTACAACGGTATGCGTACTTTTCCCGTAGGCCGTTCTGGTTATTCGTTTCGAGCATCAGAACTGCGAAAATTTTGAGTTGCTCAAGCGTTTCTTACCTCCAAACTGCCATATCTCGCGAACGGATTGACCAATCCGCAAAATTTCTGTTGCATCTGAAAGTAGAAACTCGCCCGATTACAACGGTATGCGTACTTTTCCCGTAGGCCGTTCTGGTTATTCGTTTCGAGCATCAGAACTGCGAAAATTTTGAGTTGCTCAAGCGTTTCTTACCTCCAAACTGCCATATCTCTCGAACGGATAGACCAATCCGCAAAATTTCTGTTGCATATGAAAGTAGAAACTCGCCCAATTGCAACGGTATGTGTGCTTTTCCCCTAGGCCATTCTAGTTATTCGTTTCGAGCATCAGAGCTGCGAAAATTTTGCGTTTCTCAAGCGTTTCTTACCTCCAAACTGCCATATCTCGCGAACGGATTGACCAATCCGCAAAATTTCTGTTGCACCTGAAAGTAGAAACTCGCCCGATTACAACAGTATGCGAACCATTCCCCTAGGCCGTTCTAGTTATTCGTTTCGAGCATCAGAACTGCGAAAATTTTGAGTTTCTCAAGCGTTTCTTACCTCCAAACTGCCATATCTCGCGAACGGATTGACCAATCCGCAAAATTTCTGTTGCATCTGAAAGTAGAAACTCGCCCGATTACAACGGCATGCGTACTTTTCCCCTAGGCCGTTCTGGTTATTCGTTTGGAGCATCAGAACTGCGAAAATTTTGAGTTTCTCAAGCGTTTCTTACTTCCAAACTGCCATATCTCGCGAACGGATTGACCAATCCGCAAAATTTCTGTTGCATCTGAAAGTAGAAACTCGCCCGATTACAACGGTATGCGTACTTTTCCCCTAGGCCGTTCTGGTTATTCGTTTGGAGCATCAGAACTGCGAAAATTTTGAGTTTTTCAAGCGTTTCTTACGTCCAAACTGCCATATCTCGCGAACGGATTGACCAATCCGTAAAATTTCTGTTGCATCTGAAAGTAGAAGCTCGTCCGATTACAATGGTATCCATACTTTTCCCATAGGTCGTTCTAGTTATTCGTTTCGAGCATCAGAACTGCGAAAATTTTGAGTTTCTCAAGCGTTTCTCACCTCCAAACTGCCATGTCTCGCGAACGGATTGACCAATCCGCAAAATTTCTGTTGCATCTGAAAGTAGAAACTCGCCCGATTACAACGGTATGCCAACCTTTCCCCTAGGCCGTTCTAGTTATTCGTTTCGAGCATCAGAACTGCGAAAATTTTGAGTTTCTCAAGCGTTTCTTACCTCCAAACTGCCATATCTCGCGAACGGATTGACCAGTCCGCAAAATTTCTGTTGCATCTGAAAGTAGAAACTCGCCCGATTACAACGGTATGCGTACTTTTCCCGTAGGCCGTTCTGGTTATTCGTTTCGAGCATCAGAACTGCGAAAATTTTGAGTTGCTCAAGCGTTTCTTACCTCCAAACTGCCATATCTCTCGAACGGATAGACCAATCCGCAAAATTTCTGTTGCATATGAAAGTAGAAACTCGCCCAATTGCAACGGTATGTGTACTTTTCCCCTAGGCCATTCTAGTTATTCGTTTCGAGCATCAGAGCTGCGAAAATTTTGCGTTTCTCAAGCGTTTCTTACCTCCAAACTGCCATATCTCGCGAACGGATTGACCAATCCGCAAAATTTCTGTTGCACCTGAAAGTAGAAACTCGCCCGATTACAACGGTATGCGTACTTTTCCCGTAGGCCGTTCTGGTTATTCGTTTCGAGCATCAGAACTGCGAAAATTTTGAGTTGCTCAAGCGTTTCTTACCTCCAAACTGCCATATCTCGCGAACGGATTGACCAATCCGCAAAATTTCTGTTGCATCTGAAAGTAGAAACTCGCCCGATTACAACGGTATGCGTACTTTTCCCGTAGGCCGTTCTGGTTATTCGTTTCGAGCATCAGAACTGCGAAAATTTTGAGTTGCTCAAGCGTTTCTTACCTCCAAACTGCCATATCTCTCGAACGGATAGACCAATCCGCAAAATTTCTGTTGCATATGAAAGTAGAAACTCGCCCAATTGCAACGGTATGTGTGCTTTTCCCCTAGGCCATTCTAGTTATTCGTTTCGAGCATCAGAGCTGCGAAAATTTTGCGTTTCTCAAGCGTTTCTTACCTCCAAACTGCCATATCTCGCGAACGGATTGACCAATCCGCAAAATTTCTGTTGCACCTGAAAGTAGAAACTCGCCCGATTACAACAGTATGCGAACCATTCCCCTAGGCCGTTCTAGTTATTCGTTTCGAGCATCAGAACTGCGAAAATTTTGAGTTTCTCAAGCGTTTCTTACCTCCAAACTGCCATATCTCGCGAACGGATTGACCAATCCGCAAAATTTCTGTTGCATCTGAAAGTAGAAACTCGCCCGATTACAACGGCATGCGTACTTTTCCCCTAGGCCGTTCTGGTTATTCGTTTGGAGCATCAGAACTGCGAAAATTTTGAGTTTCTCAAGCGTTTCTTACTTCCAAACTGCCATATCTCGCGAACGGATTGACCAATCCGCAAAATTTCTGTTGCATCTGAAAGTAGAAACTCGCCCGATTACAACGGTATGCGTACTTTTCCCCTAGGCCGTTCTGGTTATTCGTTTGGAGCATCAGAACTGCGAAAATTTTGAGTTTTTCAAGCGTTTCTTACGTCCAAACTGCCATATCTCGCGAACGGATTGACCAATCCGTAAAATTTCTGTTGCATCTGAAAGTAGAAGCTCGTCCGATTACAATGGTATCCATACTTTTCCCATAGGTCGTTCTAGTTATTCGTTTCGAGCATCAGAACTGCGAAAATTTTGAGTTTCTCAAGCGTTTCTCACCTCCAAACTGCCATGTCTCGCGAACGGATTGACCAATCCGCAAAATTTCTGTTGCATCTGAAAGTACAAACTCGCCCGATTACAACGGTATGCGAACATTTCCCCTAGGCCGTTCTGGTTATTCGTTTCGAGCATCAGAACTGCGAAAATTTTGGGTTTCTCAAGCGTTTCGTACCTCCAATCTGCCATATCTCGCGAACGGATTGACCAATCCGCAAAATTTCTGTTGCATCTGAAAGTAGAAACTCGCCCGGTTACAACAGTATGCGTACTTTTCCCCTAGGCCGTTCTAGTTATTCGTTTCGAGCATCAGAACTGCGAAAATTTTTAGTTTCTCAAGCGTTTCTTACGTCCAAACTGCCATATCTCGCGAACGGATTGACCAATCCACAAAATTTCTGTTGCATCTGAAAGTAGAAACTCGCCCGATTACAACGGTATGCGTACTTTTCCCCTAGGCCGTTCTGGTTATTCGTTTCGAGCATCAGAACTGCGAAAATTTTGAATTTCTCATGCGTTTCTTACCTCCAAACTGCCATATCTCGCGAACGGATTGACCAATCCGTAAAATTTCTGTTGCATCTGAAAGTAGAAGCTCGCCCGATTACAATGGTATCCATACTTTTCCCATAGGTCATTCTAGTTATTCGTTTCGAGCATCAGAACTGCGAAAATTTTGAGTTTCTCAAGCGTTTCTCACCTCCAAACTGCCATGTCTCGCGAACGGATTGACCAATCCGCAAAATTTATGTTGCATCTGAAAGTTGAAACACGCCCGATTACAACGGTATGAGTACCTTTCCCCCTAGGCCGTTCTAGTTATTCGTTTCTAGCATCAGAACTGCGAAAATTTTGAGTTTCTCAAGCGTTTCCTATATCCAGACTGCCATATCTCGCGAACGGATAGACCAATCCGCAAAATTTCTGTTGCATCTGAAAGTTGAAACACGCCCGATTACAACGGTATGAGTACTTTTCCCCTAGGCCGTTCTAGTTATTCGTTTCGAGCATCAGAACTGTGAAAATTTTGAGTTTCTCAACCGTTTCTTACATCCAAACTGCCATATCTCGCGAACGGATTGACCAATCCGCAAAATTTCTATTGCATCTGAAAGTAGAAACTCGCCCGATTACAACGGTATGCGTACTTTTCCCCTAGGCCGTTCTAGTTATGCTTGTCGAGCATCAGAACTGCGAAAATTTTGAGTTTCTCAAGCGTTTCTCACCTCCAAACTGCCATATCGCGCGAACGGATTGACCAATATGCAAAATTTCTGTTGCATCTGAAAGTAGAAACTCGCCCGATTACAACGGTATGCGTACTTTTCCCCTAGGCCGTTCTAGTTATGCTTGTCGAGCATCAGAACTGCGAAAATTTTGAGTTTCTCAAGCGTTTCTCACCTCCAAACTGCCATATCGCGCGAACGGATTGACCAATATGCAAAATTTCTGTTGCATCTGAAAGTAGAAACTCGCCCGATTACAACGGTATGCGTACTTTTCCCCTAGGCCGTTCTGGTTATTCGTTTCGAGCATCAGAACTCCGAAAATTTTGAGTTTCTCATGCGTTTCTTACCTCCAAACTGCCATATCTCGCGAACGGATTGACCAATCCGTAAAATTTCTGTTGCATCTGAAAGTAGAAGCTCGCCCGATTACAATGGTATCCATACTTTTCCCATAGGTCGTTCTAGTTATTCGTTTCGAGCATCAGAACTGCGAAAATTTTGAGTTTCTCAAGCGTTTCTCACCTCCAAACTGCCATGTGTCGCGAACGGATTGACCAATCCGCAAAATTTCTGTTGCATCTGAAAGTAGAAACTCGCCCGATTACAACGGTATGCGAACATTTCCCCTAGGCCGTTCTGGTTATTCGTTTCGAGCATCAGAACTGCGAAAATTTTGAGTTGCTCAAGCGTTTCTTACCTCCAAACTGCCACATCTCGCGAACGGATTGACGAATCCGCAAAATTTCTGTTGCACCTGAAAGTAGAAACTCGCCCGATTACAACGGTATGCGTACTTTTCCCCTAGGCCGTTCTAGTTATTCGTTTCGAGCATCAGAACTGCGAAAATTTTGAGTTTCTCAAGCGTTTCCTATATCCAGACTGCCATATCTCGCGAACGGATAGACCAATCCGCAAAATTTCTGTTGCATCTGAAAGTTGAAACACGCCCGATTACAACGGTATGAGTACTTTTCCCCTAGGCCGTTCTAGTTATTCGTTTCTAGCATCAGAACTGCCAAAATTTTGAGTTTCTCAAGCGTTTCCTATATCCAGACTGCCATATCTCGCGAACGGATAGACCAATCCGCAAAATTTCTGTTGCATCTGAAAGTTGAAACACGCCCGATTACAACGGTATGAGTACTTCTCCCCTAGGCCGTTCTAGTTATTCGTTTCGAGCATCAGAACTGTGAAAATTTTGAGTTTCTCAACCGTTTCTTACCTCCAAACTGCCATATCTCGCGAACGGATTGACCAATCCGCAAAATTTCTATTGCATCTGAAAGTAGAAACTCGCCCGATTACAACGGTATGCGAACATTTCCCCTAGGCCGTTCTGGTTATTCGTTTCGAGCATCAGAACTGCGAAAATTTTGAGTTGCTCAAGCGTTTCTTACCTCCAAACTGCCACATCTCGCGAACGGATTGACGAATCCGCAAAATTTCTGTTGCACCTGAAAGTAGAAACTCGCCCGATTACAACGGTATGCGTACTTTTCCCCTAGGCCGTTCTAGTTATTCGTTTCGAGCATCAGAACTGCGAAAATTTTGAGTTTCTCAAGCGTTTCCTATATCCAGACTGCCATATCTCGCGAACGGATAGACCAATCCGCAAAATTTCTGTTGCATCTGAAAGTTGAAACACGCCCGATTACAACGGTATGAGTACTTTTCCCCTAGGCCGTTCTAGTTATTCGTTTCTAGCATCAGAACTGCCAAAATTTTGAGTTTCTCAAGCGTTTCCTATATCCAGACTGCCATATCTCGCGAATGGATAGACCAATCCGCAAAATTTCTGTTGCATCTGAAAGTTGAAACACGCCCGATTACAACGGTATGAGTACTTTTCCCCTAGGCCGTTCTAGTTATTCGTTTCGAGCATCAGAACTGTGAAAATTTTGAGTTTCTCAACCGTTTCTTACCTCCAAACTGCCATATCTCGCGAACGGATTGACCAATCCGCAAAATTTCTATTGCATCTGAAAGTAGAAACTCGCCCGATTACAACGGTATGCGTACTTTTCCCCTAGGCCGTTCTAGTTATGCTTCTCGAGCATCAGAACTGCGAAAATTTTGAGTTTCTCAAGCGTTTCTCACCTCCAAACTTCCATATCGCGCGAACGGATTGACCAATCCGCAAAATTTCTGTTGCATCTGAAAGTAGAAACTCGCCCGATTAGAACGGTATGCCAACCTTTCCCCTAGGCCGTTCTAGTTATTCGTTTCGAGCATCAGAACTGCCAAAATTTTGAGTTTCTGAAGCGTTTGTTATGTCCAAACTGCCATATCTCCCGAACGGATTGACCAATCCGCAAAATTTCTATTGCATCTGAAAGTAGAATCTCGCCCGATTACAATGGTATGAGTACTTTTCCCCTAGGCCGTTCTGGTCATTCGTTTCGAGTATCGGAACTGCGAAAATTTTGAGTTTCTCATGCGTTTCTTACCTCCAAACTGCCTTATCTCGCGAACGGATTGACCAATCCGTAAAATTTCTGTTGCATCTGAAAGTAGAAACTCGCCCGATTACAATGGTATCCATACTTTTCCCATAGGTCGTTCTAGTTATTCGTTTCGAGCATCAGAACTGCGAAAATTTTGAGTTTCTCAAGCGTTTCTCACCTCCAAACTGCCATGTCTCGCGAACGGATTGACGAATCCGCAAAATTTCTGTTGCATCTGAAAGTAGAAACTCGCCCGATTACAACGGTATGCGAACACTTCCCCTAGGCCGTTCTGGTTATTCGTTTCGAGCATCAGAACTGCGAAAATTTTGAGTTGCTCAAGCGTTTCTTACCTCCAAACTACCACATCTCGCGAACGGATTGACGAATCCGCAAAATTTCTGTTGCACCTGAAAGTAGAAACTGGCCCGATTACAACGGTATGAGTACTTTTCCCCTAGGCCGTTCTAGTTATTCGTTTCGAGCATCAGAACTGCGAAAATTTTGAGTTTCTCAAGCGTTTCCTATATCCAGACTGCCATATCTCGCGAACGGATAGACCAATCCGCAAAATTTCTGTTGCATCTGAAAGTTGAAACACGCCTGATTACAACGGTATGAGTACTTTTCCCCTAGGCCGTTCTAGTTATTCGTTTCGAGCATCAGAACTGTGAAAATTTTGAGTTTCTCAACCGTTTCTTACCTCCAAACTGCCATATCTCGCGAACGGATTGACCAATCCGCAAAATTTCTGTTGCATCTGAATGTAGAAACTCGCCCGACTACAATGGTATGAGTACTTTTCCCCTAGGCCGTTCTGGTCATTCGTTTCGAGTATCAGAACTGCGAAAATTTTGAGTTTCTCATGCGTTTCTTACGTCCAAACTGCCATATCTCGCGAACGGATTGACCAATCAGCAAAATTTCTATTGCATCTGAAAGTAGAAACTCGCCCGACTACAATGGTATGAGTACTTTTCCCCTAGGCCGTTCTGGTCATTCGTTTCGAGTATCAGAACTGCGAAAATTTTGAGTTTCTCATGCGTTTCTTACGTCCAAACTGCCATATCTCGCGAACGGATTGACCAATCCGCAAAATTTCTGTTGCATCTGAAAGTAGAAACTCGCCCGATTACAAAGGTATGCGTACTTTTCCCCTAGGCCGTTCTAGTTATGCTTGTCGAGCTTCAGAACTGCGAAAATTTTGAGTTTCTCAAGCGTTTCTCACCTCCAAACTGCCATATCGCGCGAACGGATTGACCAATCCGCAAAATTTCTGTTGCATCTGAAAGTAGAAACTCGCCCGATTACAATGGTATGAGTACTTTTCCCCTAGGCCGTTCTGGTCATTCGTTTCGAGTATCAGAACTGCGATAATTTTGAGTTTCTCATGCGTTTCTTACCTCCAAACTGCAATATCTCGCGAACGGATTGAACAATCCGTAAAATTTCTGTTGCATCTGAAAGTAGAAACTCGCCCGATTACAATGGTATCCATACTTTTCCCATCGGTCGTTCTAGTTATTCGTTTCGAGCATCAGAACTGCGAAAAATTTGAGTTTCTCAAGCGTTTCTCACCTCCAAACTGCCATGTCTCGCGAGCGGATTGACCAATCCGCAAAATTTCTGTTGCATATGAAAGTAGAAACACGCCCAATTGCAACGGTATGTGTACTTTTCCCCTAGGCCGTTCTAGTTATTCGTTTCGAGCATCAGAACTGCGAAAATTTTGAGTTTCTCAAGCGATTCTTACCTCCAAACTGCCACATCTCGCGAACGGATTGACGAATCCGCAAAATTTCTGTTGCACCTGAAAGTAGAAACTCGCCCGATTACAACGGTATGCGTACTTTTCCCCTAGGCCGTTCTAGTTATGCTTGTCGAGCATCAGAACTGCGAAAATTTTGAGTTTCTCAAGCGTTTCTCACCTCCAAACTGCCATATCGCGCGAACGGTTTGACCAATCCGCAAAATTTCTGTTGCATCTGAAAGTCGAAACTCGCCCGATTACAACGGTATGCCAACCTTTCCCCTAGGCCGTTCTAGTTATTCGTTTCGAGCATCAGAACTGCGAAAATTTTGAGTTTCTCAAGCGTTTGTTACGTCCAAACTGCCATATCTCGCGAACGGATTGACCAATCCGCAAAATTTCTATTGCATCTGAAAGTAGAAACTCGCCCGATTACAATGGTATGAGTACTTTTCCCCTAGGCCGTTCTGGTCATTCGTTTCGAGTATCAGAACTGCGAAAATTTTGAGTTTCTCATGCGTTTCTTACGTCCAAACTGCCATATCTCGCGAACGGATTGACCAATCCGCAAAATTTCTGTTGCATCTGAAAGTAGAAACTCGCCCGATTACAACGGTATGCGTACTTTTCCCCTAGGCCGTTCTAGTTATGCTTGTCGAGCGTCAGAACTGCGAAAATTTTGAGTTTCTCAAGCGTTTCTCACCTCCAAACTGCCATATCGCGCGAACGGATTGACCAATCCGCAAAATTTCTGTTGCATCTGAAAGTAGAAACTCGCCCGATTACAACTGTAGGCGTACTTTTCCCCTAGGCCGTTCTAGTTATTCGTTTGGAGCATCAGAACTGAGAAAATTTTGAGTTTCTCAAGCGTTTCTTACCTCCAAACTGCTATATCTCGCGAACGGATTGACCAATCCGCAAAATTTCTGTTGCATCTGAAAGTAGAAACTCGCCCGATTACAACCGTATGCGTACTTTTCCCCTAGGCCGTTCTGGTTATTCGTTTCGAGCATCAGAACTGCGAAAATTTTGAGTTTCTCAAGCGTTTCTCACCTCCAAACAGCCATATCGCGCGAACGGATTGACCAATCCGCAAAATTTCTTTTGCATCTGAAAGTAGAAACTCGCCCGATTAGAACGGTATGCAAACCTTTCCCCTATGCCGTTCTAGTTATTCGTTTCGAGTATCAGAACTGCGAAAATTTTGAGTTTCTCATGCGTTTCTTACCTCCAAACTGCCAGATCTCGCGAACGGATTGATGAATCCGCAAAATTTCTGTTGCACCTGAAAGTAGAAACTCGCCCGATTACAACGGTATGAGTACTTTTCCCCTAGGCCGTTCTAGTTATTCGTTTCGAGCATCAGAACTGCGAAAATTTTGAGTTTCTCAAGCGTTTCCTGTATCCAGACTGCCATATCTCGCGAACGGATAGACCAATCCGCAAAATTTCTGTTGCATCTGAAAGTTGAAACACGCCCGATTACAACGGTATGAGTACTTTTCCCCTAGGCCGTTCTAGTTATTCGTTTCGAGCATCAGAACTGCGAAAATTTTGAGTTTCTCAAGCGTTTCTTACCTCCAAACTGCCATATCTCGCGAACGGATAGACCAATCCGCAAAATTTCTGTTGCATCTGAAAGTAGAAACCCGCCCGATTACAACGGTATGCGTACTTTTCCCCTAGGCCGTTCTGGTTATGCTTGTCGATCATCAGAACTGCGAAAATTTTGAGTTTCTCAAGCGTTTCTCACCTCCAAACTGCCATATCGCGCGAACGGTTTGACCAATCCGCAAAATTTCTGTTGCATCTGAAAGTAGAAACTCGCCCGGTTACAACAGTATGCGTACTTTTCCCCTAGGCCGTTCTAGTTATTCGTTTCGAGCATCAGAACTGCGAAAATTTTTAGTTTCTCAAGCGTTTCTTACGTCCAAACTGCCATATCTCGCGAACGGATTGACCAATCCACAAAATTTCTGTTGCATCTGAAAGTAGAAACTCGCCCGATTACAACTGTATGCCAACCTTTCCCCTAGGCCGTTCTAGTTATTCGTTTCGAGCATCAGAACTGCGAAAATTTTGAGTTTCTCAAGCGTTTGTTACGTCCAAACTGCCATATCTCGCGAACGGATTGACCAATCCGCAAAATATCTATTGCATCTGAAAGTAGAAACTCGCCCGATTACAATGGTATGAGTACTTTTCCCCTAGGCCGTTCTGGTCATTCGTTTCGAGTATCAGAACTGCGAAAATTTTGAGTTTCTCAAGCGTTTCTTACGTCCAAACTGCCATATCTCGCGAACGGATTGACCAATCCGCAAAATTTCTGTTGCATCTGAAAGTAGAAACTCGCCCGATTACAACGGTATGTGTACTTTTCCCCTAGGCCATTCTAGTTATTCGTTTCGAGCATCAGAGCTGAGAAAATTTTGAGTTTCTCAAGCGTTTCTTACCTCCAAACTGCCATATCTAGCGAACGGATTGACCAATCCGCAAAATTTCTGTTGCACCTGAAAGTAGAAACTCGCCCGATTACAACGGTATGCGAACCTTTCCCCTAGGCCGTTCTAGTTATTCGTTTCGAGCATCAGAACTGCGAAAATTTTGAGTTTGTCAAGCGTTTCTTACCTCCAAACTGCCACATCTCTCGAACGGATACACCAAACCGCAAAATTTCTGTTGCATCTGAAAGCAGAAACTCGCCCAATTGCAACGGTATGTGTACTTTTCCCCTAGGCCATTCTAGTTATTCGTTTTGAGCATCAGAGCTGCGAAAATTTTGAGTTTCTCGAGCGTTTCTTACATCCAAACTGCCATATCTTGCGAACGGATTGACCAATTCGCAAAATTTCTGTTGCATCTGAAAGTAGAAACTCGCCCGATTACAACGCTATTCGAACTTTTCCCCTAGGCCGTTCTGGTTATTCGTTTCGAGCATCAGAACTGCGAAAATTTTGAGTTTCTCAACCGTTTCTTACCTCCAAACTGCCATATCTCGCGAACGGATTGACCAATCCGCAAAATTTCTATTGCATCTGAAAGTAGAAACTCGCCCGATTACAACGGTATGCGTACTTTTCCCCTAGGCCGTTCTAGTTATGCTTCTCGAGCATCAGAACTGCGAAAATTTTGAGTTTCTCAAGCGTTTCTCACCTCCAAACTTCCATATCGCGCGAACGGATTGACCAATCCGCAAAATTTCTGTTGCATCTGAAAGTAGAAACTCGCCCGATTAGAACGGTATGCCAACCTTTCCCCTAGGCCGTTCTAGTTATTCGTTTCGAGCATCAGAACTGCGAAAATTTTGAGTTTCTGAAGCGTTTGTTATGTCCAAACTGCCATATCTCCCGAACGGATTGACCAATCCGCAAAATTTCTATTGCATCTGAAAGTAGAATCTCGCCCGATTACAATGGTATGAGTACTTTTCCCCTAGGCCGTTCTGGTCATTCGTTTCGAGTATCAGAACTGCGAAAATTTTGAGTTTCTCATGCGTTTCTTACCTCCAAACTGCCTTATCTCGCGAACGGATTGACCAATCCGTAAAATTTCTGTTGCATCTGAAAGTAGAAACTCGCCCGATTACAATGGTATCCATACTTTTCCCCTAGGCCGTTCTAGTTATTCGTTTCGAGCATCAGAACTGCGAAAATTTTGAGTTTCTCAAGCGTTTCTCACCTCCAAACTGCCATGTCTCGCGAACGGATTGACGAATCCGCAAAATTTCTGTTGCATCTGAAAGTAGAAACTCGCCCGATTACAACGGTATGAGTACTTTTCCCCTAGGCCGTTCTGGTTATTCGTTTCGAGCATCAGAACTGCGAAAATTTTGAGTTGCTCAAGCGTTTCTTACCTCCAAACTACCACATCTCGCGAACGGATTGACGAATCCGCAAAATTTCTGTTGCACCTGAAAGTAGAAACTGGCCCGATTACAACGGTATGAGTACTTTTCCCCTAGGCCGTTCTAGTTATTCGTTTCGAGCATCAGAACTGCGAAAATTTTGAGTTTCTCAAGCGTTTCCTATATCCAGACTGCCATATCTCGCGAACGGATAGACCAATCCGCAAAATTTCTGTTGCATCTGAAAGTTGAAACACGCCCGATTACAACGGTATGAGTACTTTTCCCCTAGGCCGTTCTAGTTATTCGTTTCGAGCATCAGAACTGTGAAAATTTTGAGTTTCTCAACCGTTTCTTACCTCCAAACTGCCATATCTCGCGAACGGATTGACCAATCCGCAAAATTTCTGTTGCATCTGAAAGTAGAAACTCGCCCGATTACAACGGTATGCGTACTTTCCCCCTAGGCCGTTCTAGTTATGCTTGTCGAGCATCAGAACTGCGAAAATTTTGAGTTTCTCAAGCGTTTCTCACCTCCAAACTGCCATATCGCGCGAACGGTTTGACCAATCCGCAAAATTTCTGTTGCATCTGAAAGTCGAAACTCGCCCGATTACAACCGTATGCCAACCTTTCCCCTAGGCCGTTCTAGTTATTCGTTTCGAGCATCAGAACTGCGAAAATTTTGAGTTTCTCAAGCGTTTGTTACGTCCAAACTGCCATATCTCGCGAACGGATTGACCAATCAGCAAAATTTCTATTGCATCTGAAAGTAGAAACTCGCCCGACTACAATGGTATGAGTACTTTTCCCCTAGGCCGTTCTGGTCATTCGTTTCGAGTATCAGAACTGCGAAAATTTTGAGTTTCTCATGCGTTTCTTACGTCCAAACTGCCATATCTCGCGAACGGATTGACCAATCCGCAAAATTTCTGTTGCATCTGAAAGTAGAAACTCGCCCGATTACAAAGGTATGCGTACTTTTCCCCTAGGCCGTTCTAGTTATGCTTCTCGAGCGTCAGAACTGCGAAAATTTTGAGTTTCTCAAGCGTTTCTCACCTCCAAACTGCCATATCGCGCGAACGGATTGACCAATCCGCAAAATTTCTATTGCATCTGAAAGTAGAAACTCGCCCGATTACAATGGTATGAGTACTTTTCCCCTAGGCCGTTCTGGTCATTCGTTTCGAGCATCAGAACTGCGAAAATTTTGAGTTTCTCAAGCGTTTCTCACCTCCAAACTGCCATGTCTCGCGAACGGATTGACGAATCCGCAAAATTTCTGTTGCATCTGAAAGTAGAAACTCGCCCGATTACAACGGTATGCGAACACTTCCCCTAGGCCGTTCTGGTTATTCGTTTCGAGCATCAGAACTGCGAAAATTTTGAGTTGCTCAAGCGTTTCTTACCTCCAAACTACCACATCTCGCGAACGGATTGACGAATCCGCAAAATTTCTGTTGCACCTGAAAGTAGAAACTGGCCCGATTACAACGGTATGAGTACTTTTCCCCTAGGCCGTTCTAGTTATTCGTTTCGAGCATCAGAACTGCGAAAATTTTGAGTTTCTCAAGCGTTTCCTATATCCAGACTGCCATATCTCGCGAACGGATAGACCAATCCGCAAAATTTCTGTTGCATCTGAAAGTTGAAACACGCCCGATTACAACGGTATGAGTACTTTTCCCCTAGGCCGTTCTAGTTATTCGTTTCGAGCATCAGAACTGTGAAAATTTTGAGTTTCTCAACCGTTTCTTACCTCCAAACTGCCATATCTCGCGAACGGATTGACCAATCCGCAAAATTTCTGTTGCATCTGAAAGTAGAAACTCGCCCGATTACAACGGTATGCGTACTTTCCCCCTAGGCCGTTCTAGTTATGCTTGTCGAGCATCAGAACTGCGAAAATTTTGAGTTTCTCAAGCGTTTCTCACCTCCAAACTGCCATATCGCGCGAACGGTTTGACCAATCCGCAAAATTTCTGTTGCATCTGAAAGTCGAAACTCGCCCGATTACAACCGTATGCCAACCTTTCCCCTAGGCCGTTCTAGTTATTCGTTTCGAGCATCAGAACTGCGAAAATTTTGAGTTTCTCAAGCGTTTGTTACGTCCAAACTGCCATATCTCGCGAACGGATTGACCAATCAGCAAAATTTCTATTGCATCTGAAAGTAGAAACTCGCCCGACTACAATGGTATGAGTACTTTTCCCCTAGGCCGTTCTGGTCATTCGTTTCGAGTATCAGAACTGCGAAAATTTTGAGTTTCTCATGCGTTTCTTACGTCCAAACTGCCATATCTCGCGAACGGATTGACCAATCCGCAAAATTTCTGTTGCATCTGAAAGTAGAAACTCGCCCGATTACAAAGGTATGCGTACTTTTCCCCTAGGCCGTTCTAGTTATGCTTCTCGAGCGTCAGAACTGCGAAAATTTTGAGTTTCTCAAGCGTTTCTCACCTCCAAACTGCCATATCGCGCGAACGGATTGACCAATCCGCAAAATTTCTATTGCATCTGAAAGTAGAAACTCGCCCGATTACAATGGTATGAGTACTTTTCCCCTAGGCCGTTCTGGTCATTCGTTTCGAGTATCAGAACTGCGATAATTTTGAGTTTCTCATGCGTTTCTTACCTCCAAACTGCAATATCTCGCGAACGGATTGAACAATCCGTAAAATTTCTGTTGCATCTGAAAGTAGAAACTCGCCCGATTACAATGGTATCCATACTTTTCCCATCGGTCGTTCTAGTTATTCGTTTCGAGCATCAGAACTGCGAAAAATTTGAGTTTCTCAAGCGTTTCTCACCTCCAAACTGCCATGTCTCGCGAGCGGATTGACCAATCCGCAAAATTTCTGTTGCATCTGAAAGTAGAAACACGCCCAATTGCAACGGTATGTGTACTTTTCCCCTAGGCCGTTCTAGTTATTCGTTTCGAGCATCAGAACTGCGAAAATTTTGAGTTTCTCAAGCGATTCTTACCTCCAAACTGCCACATCTCGCGAACGGATTGACGAATCCGCAAAATTTCTGTTGCACCTGAAAGTAGAAACTCGCCCGATTACAACGGTATGCGTACTTTTCCCCTAGGCCGTTCTAGTTATGCTTGTCGAGCATCAGAACTGCGAAAATTTTGAGTTTCTCAAGCGTTTCTCACATCCAAACTGCCATATCGCGCGAACGGTTTGACCAATCTGCAAAATTTCTGTTGCATCTGAAAGTCGAAACTCGCCCGATTACAACGGTATGCCAACCTTTCCCCTAGGCCGTTCAAGTTATTCGTTTCGAGCATCAGAACTGCGAAAATTTTGAGTTTCTCAAGCGTTTGTTACGTCCAAACTGCCATATCTCGCGAACGGATTGACCAATCCGCAAAATTTCTATTGCATCTGAAAGTAGAAACTCGCCCGATTACAATGGTATGAGTACTTTTCCCCTAGGCCGTTCTGGTCATTCGTTTCGAGTATCAGAACTGCGAAAATTTTGAGTTTCTCATGCGTTTCTTACGTCCAAACTGCCATATCTCGCGAACGGATTGACCAATCCGCAAAATTTCTGTTGCATCTGAAAGTAGAAACTCGCCCGATTACAACGGTATGCGTACTTTTCCCCTAGGCCGTTCTAGTTATGCTTGTCGAGCGTCTGAACTGCGAAAATTTTGAGTTTCTCAAGCGTTTCTCACCTCCAAACTGCCATATCGCGCGAACGGATTGACCAATCCGCAAAATTTCTATTGCATCTGAAAGTAGAAACTCGCCCGATTACAATGGTATGAGTACTTTTCCCCTAGGCCGTTCTGGTCATTCGTTTCGAGTATCAGAACTGCGATAATTTTGAGTTTCTCATGCGTTTCTTACCTCCAAACTGCAATATCTCGCGAACGGATTGAACAATCCGTAAAATTTCTGTTGCATCTGAAAGTAGAAACTCGCCCGATTACAATGGTATCCATACTTTTCCCATCGGTCGTTCTAGTTATTCGTTTCGAGCATCAGAACTGCGAAAAATTTGAGTTTCTCAAGCGTTTCTCACCTCCAAACTGCCATGTCTCGCGAGCGGATTGACCAATCCGCAAAATTTCTGTTGCATCTGAAAGTAGAAACACGCCCAATTGCAACGGTATGTGTACTTTTCCCCTAGGCCGTTCTAGTTATTCGTTTCGAGCATCAGAACTGCGAAAATTTTGAGTTTCTCAAGCGATTCTTACCTCCAAACTGCCACATCTCGCGAACGGATTGACGAATCCGCAAAATTTCTGTTGCACCTGAAAGTAGAAACTCGCCCGATTACAACGGTATGCGTACTTTTCCCCTAGGCCGTTCTAGTTATGCTTGTCGAGCATCAGAACTGCGAAAATTTTGAGTTTCTCAAGCGTTTCTCACCTCCAAACTGCCATATCGCGCGAACGGTTTGACCAATCTGCAAAATTTCTGTTGCATCTGAAAGTCGAAACTCGCCCGATTACAACGGTATGCCAACCTTTCCCCTAGGCCGTTCAAGTTATTCGTTTCGAGCATCAGAACTGCGAAAATTTTGAGTTTCTCAAGCGTTTGTTACGTCCAAACTGCCATATCTCGCGAACGGATTGACCAATCCGCAAAATTTCTATTGCATCTGAAAGTAGAAACTCGCCCGATTACAATGGTATGAGTACTTTTCCCCTAGGCCGTTCTGGTCATTCGTTTCGAGTATCAGAACTGCGAAAATTTTGAGTTTCTCATGCGTTTCTTACGTCCAAACTGCCATATCTCGCGAACGGATTGACCAATCCGCAAAATTTCTGTTGCATCTGAAAGTAGAAACTCGCCCGATTACAACGGTATGCGTACTTTTCCCCTAGGCCGTTCTAGTTATGCTTGTCGAGCGTCAGAACTGCGAAAATTTTGAGTTTCTCAAGCGTTTCTCACCTCCAAACTGCCATATCGCGCGAACGGATTGACCAATCCGCAAAATTTCTGTTGCATCTGAAAGTAGAAACTCGCCCGATTACAACTGTATGCGTACTTTTCCCCTAGGCCGTTCTAGTTATTCGTTTCGAGCATCAGAACTGCGAAAATTTTTAGTTTCTCAAGCGTTTCTTACCTCCAAACTGCCATATCTCGCGAACGGATTGACCAATCCGCAAAATTTCTGTTGTGTCTGAAAGTAGAAACTCGCCCGATTACAACGGTATGCGTACTTTTCCCCTAGGCCGTTCTGGTTATTCGTTTGGAGCATCAGAACTGAGAAAATTTTGAGTTTCTCAAGCGTTTCTTACCTCCAAACTGCTATATCTCGCGAACGGATTGACCAATCCGCAAAATTTCTGTTGCATCTGAAAGTAGAATCTCGCCCGATTACAACCGTATGCGTACTTTTCCCCTAGGCCGTTCTGGTTATTCGTTTCGAGCATCAGAACTGCGAAAATTTTGAGTTTCTCATGCGTTTCTTACCTCCAAACTGCCATATCTCGCGAACGGATTGAACAATCCGTAAAATTTCTGTTGCATCTGAAAGTAGAAACTCGCCCGATTACAATGGTATCCATACTTTTCCCATAGGTCGTTCTAGTTATTCGTTTCGAGCATCAGAACTGCGAAAATTTTGAGTTTCTCAAGCGTTTCTCACCTCCAAACTGCCATGTCTCGCGAGCGGATTGACCAATCCGCAAAATTTCTGTTGCATCTGAAAGTAGAAACACGCCCAATTGCAACGGTAGGTGTACTTTTCCCCTAGGCCGTTCTAGTTATTCGTTTCGAGCATCAGAACTGCGAAAATTTTGAGTTTCTCAAGCGATTCTTACCTCCAAACTGCCAGATCTCGCGAACGGATTGATGAATCCGCAAAATTTCTGTTGCACCTGAAAGTAGAAACTCGCCCGATTACAACGGTATGAGTACTTTTCCCCTAGGCCGTTCTAGTTATTCGTTTCGAGCATCAGAACTGCGAAAATTTTGAGTTTCTCAAGCGTTTCCTGTATCCAGACTGCCATATCTCGCGAACGGATAGACCAATCCGCAAAATTTCTGTTGCATCTGAAAGTTGAAACACGCCCGATTACAACGGTATGAGTACTTTTCCCCTAGGCCGTTCTAGTTATTCGTTTCGAGCATCAGAACTGCGAAAATTTTGAGTTTCTCAAGCGTTTCTTACCTCCAAACTGCCATATCTCGCGAACGGATAGACCAATCCGCAAAATTTCTGTTGCATCTGAAAGTAGAAACCCGCCCGATTACAACGGTATGCGTACTTTTCCCCTAGGCCGTTCTGGTTATGCTTGTCGATCATCAGAACTGCGAAAATTTTGAGTTTCTCAAGCGTTTCTCACCTCCAAACTGCCATATCGCGCGAACGGTTTGACCAATCCGCAAAATTTCTGTTGCATCTGAAAGTAGAAACTCGCCCGGATACAACAGTATGCGTACTTTTCCCCTAGGCCGTTCTAGTTATTCGTTTCGAGCATCAGAACTGCGAAAATTTTTAGTTTCTCAAGCGTTTCTTACGTCCAAACTGCCATATCTCGCGAACGGATTGACCAATCCACAAAATTTCTGTTGCATCTGAAAGTAGAAACTCGCCCGATTACAACGGTATGCCAACCTTTCCCCTAGGCCGTTCTAGTTATTCGTTTCGAGCATCAGAACTGCGAAAATTTTGAGTTTCTCAAGCGTTTGTTACGTCCAAACTGCCATATCTCGCGAACGGATTGACCAATCCGCAAAATTTCTATTGCATCTGAAAGTAGAAACTCGCCCGATTACAATGGTATGAGTACTTTTCCCCTAGGCCGTTCTGGTCATTCGTTTCGAGTATCAGAACTGCGAAAATTTTGAGTTTCTCAAGCGTTTCTTACGTCCAAACTGCCATATCTCGCGAAAGGATTGACCAATCCGCAAAATTTCTGTTGCATCTGAAAGTAGAAACTCGCCCGATTACAACGGTATGTGTACTTTTCGCCTAGGCCATTCTAGTTATTCGTTTCGAGCATCAGAGCTGAGAAAATTTTGAGTTTCTCAAGCGTTTCTTACCTCCAAACTGCCATATCTAGCGAACGGATTGACCAATCCGCAAAATTTCTGTTGCACCTGAAAGTCGAAACTCGCCGGATTACAACGGTATGCGAACCTTTCCCCTAGGCCGTTCTAGTTATTCGTTTCGAGCATCAGAACTGCGAAAATTTTGAGTTTCTCAAGCGTTTCTTACCTCCAAACTGCCATATCTCTCGAACGGATAGACCAATCCGCAAAATTTCTATTGCATCTGAAAGTAGAATCTCGCCCGATAACAATGGTATGAGTACTTTTCCCCTAGGCCGTTCTGGTCATTCGTTTCGAGTATCAGAACTGCGAAAATTTTGAGTTTTTCATGCGTTTCTTACCTCCAAACTGCCTTATCTCGCGAACGGATTGACCAATCCGTAAAATTTCTGTTGCATCTGAAAGTAGAAACTCGCCCGATTACAATGGTATCCATACTTTTCCCATAGGTCGTTCTAGTTATTCGTTTCGAGCATCAGAACTGCGAAAATTTTGAGTTTCTCAAGCGTTTCTCACCTCCAAACTGCCATGTCTCGCGTACGGATTGACGAATCCGCAAAATTTCTGTTGCATCTGAAAGTAGAAACTCGCCCGATTACAACGGTATGCGAACACTTCCCCTAGGCCGTTCTGGTTATTCGTTTCGAGCATCAGAACTGCGAAAATTTTGAGTTGCTCAAGCGTTTCTTACCTCCAAACTACCACATCTCGCGAACGGATTGACGAATCCGCAAAATTTCAGTTGCACCTGAAAGTAGAAACTGGCCCGATTACAACGGTATGAGTACTTTTCCCCTAGGCCGTTCTAGTTATTCGTTTCGAGCATCAGAACTGCGAAAATTTTGAGTTTCTCAAGCGTTTCTCACCTCCAAACTGCCATATCGCGCGAACGGTTTGACCAATCCGCAAAATTTCTGTTGCATCTGAAAGTCGAAACTCGCCCGATTACAACCGTATGCCAACCTTTCCCCTAGGCCGTTCTAGTTATTCGTTTCGAGCATCAGAACTGCGAAAATTTTGAGTTTCTCAAGCGTTTGTTACGTCCAAACTGCCATATCTCGCGAACGGATTGACCAATCAGCAAAATTTCTATTGCATCTGAAAGTAGAAACTCGCCCGACTACAATGGTATGAGTACTTTTCCCCTAGGCCGTTCTGGTCATTCGTTTCGAGTATCAGAACTGCGAAAATTTTGAGTTTCTCATGCGTTTCTTACGTCCAAACTGCCATATCTCGCGAACGGATTGACCAATCCGCAAAATTTCTGTTGCATCTGAAAGTAGAAACTCGCCCGATTACAAAGGTATGCGTACTTTTCCCCTAGGCCGTTCTAGTTATGCTTCTCGAGCGTCAGAACTGCGAAAATTTTGAGTTTCTCAAGCGTTTCTCACCTCCAAACTGCCATATCGCGCGAACGGATTGACCAATCCGCAAAATTTCTATTGCATCTGAAAGTAGAAACTCGCCCGATTACAATGGTATGAGTACTTTTCCCCTAGGCCGTTCTGGTCATTCGTTTCGAGTATCAGAACTGCGATAATTTTGAGTTTCTCATGCGTTTCTTACCTCCAAACTGCAATATCTCGCGAACGGATTGAACAATCCGTAAAATTTCTGTTGCATCTGAAAGTAGAAACTCGCCCGATTACAATGGTATCCATACTTTTCCCATCGGTCGTTCTAGTTATTCGTTTCGAGCATCAGAACTGCGAAAAATTTGAGTTTCTCAAGCGTTTCTCACCTCCAAACTGCCATGTCTCGCGAGCGGATTGACCAATCCGCAAAATTTCTGTTGCATCTGAAAGTAGAAACACGCCCAATTGCAACGGTATGTGTACTTTTCCCCTAGGCCGTTCTAGTTATTCGTTTCGAGCATCAGAACTGCGAAAATTTTGAGTTTCTCAAGCGATTCTTACCTCCAAACTGCCACATCTCGCGAACGGATTGATGAATCCGCAAAATTTCTGTTGCACATGAAAGTAGAAACTCGCCCGATTACAACGGTATGAGTACTTTTCCCCTAGGCCGTTCTAGTTATTCGTTTCGAGCATCAGAACTGCGAAAATTTTGAGTTTCTCAAGCGTTTCCTGTATCCAGACTGCCATATCTCGCGAACGGATAGACCAATCCGCAAAATTTCTGTTGCATCTGAAAGTTGAAACACGCCCGATTACAACGGTATGAGTACTTTTCCCCTAGGCCGTTCTAGTTATTCGTTTCGAGCATCAGAACTGCGAAAATTTTGAGTTTCTCAAGCGTTTCTTACCTCCAAACTGCCATATCTCGCGAACGGATAGACCAATCCGCAAAATTTCTGTTGCATCTGAATGTAGAAACTCGCCCGATTACAACGGTATGCGTACTTTTCACCTAGGCCGTTCTGGTTATGCTTGTCGATCATCAGAACTGCGAAAATTTTGAGTTTCTCAAGCGTTTGTTACGTCCAAACTGCCATATCTCGCGAACGGATTGACCAATCCGCAAAATTTCTATTGCATCGGAAAGTAGAAACTCGCCCGATTACAATGGTATGAGTACTTTTCCCCTAGGCCGTTCTGGTCATTCGTTTCGAGTATCAGAACTGCGAAAATTTTGAGTTTCTCATGCGTTTCTTACCTCCAAACTGCCATATCTCAGGAACGGATTGACCAATCCGTAAAATTTCTGTTGCATCTGAAAGTAGAAGCTCGCCCGATTACAATGGTATCCATACTTTTCCCATAGGTCGTTCTAGTTATTTGTTTCGAGCATCAGAACTGCGAAAATTTTGAGTTTCTCAAGCGTTTCTCACCTCCAAACTGCCATGTCTCGCGAACGGATTGACCAATCCGCAAAATTTCTGTTGCATCTGAAAGTAGAAACTCGCCCGATTACAACGGTATGCGAACATTTCCCCTAGGCCGTACTGGTTATTCGTTTCGAGCATCAGAACTGCGAAAATTTTGAGTTGCTCAAGCGTTTCTTACATCCAAACTGCCATATCTCGCGAACGGATACACCAATCCGCAAAATTTCTGTTGCATCTGAAAGTAGATACTCGCCCGATTACAACGGTATGAGTACTTTTCCCCTAGGCCGTTCTAGTTATTCGTTTCGAGCCTCAGAAGTGTGAAAATTTCGAGTTTCTCAGCCGTTTCTTTCCTCCAAACTGCCATATCTCGCGAACGGATTGACCAATCCGCAAAATTTCTGTTGCATCTGAAAGTAGATACACGCCCAATTGCAACGGTATGTGTACTTTTCCCCTAGGCCGTTCTAGTTATTCGTTTCGAGCATCAGAACTGCGAAAATTTTGAGTTTCTCAAGCGATTCTTACCTCCAAACTGCCACATCTCGCGAACGGATTGACGAAACCGCAAAATTTCTGTTGCACCTGAAAGTAGAAACTCGCCCGATTACAACGGTATGCGTACTATTCCCGTAGGCCGTTCTGGTTATTCGTTTCGAGCATCAGAACTGCGAAAATTTTGAGTTTCTCAAGCGTATCCTGTATCCAGACTGCCATATCTCGCGAACGGATAGACCAATCCGCAAAATTTCTATTGCATCTGAAAGTAGAAACTCGCCCGATTACAATGGTATGAGTACTTTTCCCCTAGGCCGTTCTGGTCATTCGTTTCGAGTATCAGAACTGAGAAAATTTTGAGTTTCTCATGCGTTTGTTACGTCCAAACTGCCATATCTCGCGAACGGATTGACCAATCCGCAAAATTTCTGTTGCATCTGAAAGTAGAAACTCGCCCGACTACAACGGTATGCGTACTTTTCCCCTAGGCCGTTCTAGTTATTCGTTTCGAGCATCAGAACTGCGAAAATTTTGAGTTTCTCAAGCGTTTCTTACGTCCAAACTGCCATATCTCGCGAACGGATTGACCAATCCGCAAAATTTCTGTTGCATCTGAAAGTAGAAACTCGCCCGATTACAATGGTATGAGTACTTTTCCCCTAGGCCGTTCTGGTCATTCGTTTCGAGTATCAGAACTGCGAAAATTTTGAGTTTCTCATGCGTTTGTTACGTCCAAACTGCCATATCTCGCGAACGGATTGACCAATCCGCAAAATTTCTGTTGCATCTGAAAGTAGAAACTCGCCCGACTACAACGGTATGCGTACTTTTCCCCTAGGCCGTTCTAGTTATTCGTTTCGAGCATCAGAACTGCGAAAATTTTGAGTTTCTCAAGCGTTTCTTACGTCCAAACTTCCATCTCTCGCGAACGGATTGACCAATCCGCAAAATTTCTGTTGCATCTGAAAGTAGAAACTCGCCCGATTACAACGGTATGTGTACTTTTCGCCTAGGCCATTCTAGTTATTCGTTTCGAGCATCAGAGCTGCGAAAATTTTGAGTTTCTCGAGCGTTTCTTACCTCCAAACTGCCATATCTCTCGAACGGATAGACCAATCCGCAAAATTTCTGTTGCATCTGAAAGTAGAAACTCGCCCAATTGCAACGGTATGTGTACTTTTCCCCTAGGCCATTCTAGTTATTCGTTTTGAGCATCAGAGCTGCGAAAATTTTGAGTTTCTCAAGCGTTTCTTACATCCAAACTGCCATATCTTGCGAACGGATTGACCAATCCGCAAAATTTCTGTTGCATCTGAAAGTAGAAACTCGCCCGATTACAACGGTATGCGTACTTTTCCCCTAGGCCGTTCTAGTTATTCGTTTCGAGCATCAGAACTGCGAAAATTTTGAGTTTCTCAAGCGTTTCTTACGTCCAAACTGCCATATCTCGCGAACGGATTGACCAATCCGCAAAATTTCTGTTGCATCTGAATGTAGAAACTCGCCCGATTACAACGGTATGCGTACTTTTCCCCTAGGCCGTTCTGGTTATGCTTGTCGATCATCAGAACTGCGAAAATTTTGAGTTTCTCAAGCGTTTGTTACGTCCAAACTGCCATATCTCGCGAACGGATTGACCAATCCGCAAAATTTCTGTTGCATCTGAAAGTAGAAACTCGCCCGATTACGACGGTATGCGTACTTTCCCCCTAGTCCGTTCTGGTTATTCGTTTCGAGCATCAGAACTGCGAAAATTTTTAGTTTCTCAAGCGTTTCTTACATCCAAACTGCCATATCTCGCGAACGGATTGACCAATCCGCAAAATTTCTGTTGCATCTGAAAGTAGAAGCTCGCCCGATTACAACGGTATGCGTACTTTTCCCCTAGGCCGTTCTAGTTATTCGTTTCGAGCATCAGAACTGCGAAAATTTTGAGTTTCTCAAGCGTTTCTCACCTCCAAACTGCCATGTCTCGCGAACGGATTGACCAATCCGTAAAATTTCTGTTGCATCTGAAAGTAGAAGCTCGCCCGATTACAATGGTATCCATACTTTTCCCATAGGTCGTTCTAGTTATTTGTTTCGAGCATCAGAACTGCGAAAATTTTGAGTTTCTCAAGCGTTTCTCACCTCCAAACTGCCATGTCTCGCGAACGGATTGACCAATCCGCAAAATTTCTGTTGCATCTGAAAGTAGAAACTCGCCCGATTACAACGGTATGCGAACATTTCCCCTAGGCCGTTCTGGTTATTCGTTTCGAGCATCAGAACTGCGAAAATTTTGAGTTGCTCAAGCGTTTCTTACATCCAAACTGCCATATCTCGCGAACGGATACACCAATCCGCAAAATTTCTGTTGCATCTGAAAGTAGATACTCGCCCGATTACAACGGTATGTGTACTTTTCGCCTAGGACATTCTAGTTATTCGTTTCGAGCATCAGAGCTGCGAAAATTTTGAGTTTCTCGAGCGTTTCTTACCTCCAAACTGCCATATCTCTCGAACGGATAGACCAATCCGCAAAATTTCTGTTGCATCTGAAAGTAGAAACTCGCCCAATTGCAACGGTATGTGTACTTTTCCCCTAGGCCATTCTAGTTATTCGTTTTGAGCATCAGAGCTGCGAAAATTTTGAGTTTCTCAAGCGTTTCTTACATCCAAACTGCCATATCTTGCGAACGGATTGACCAATCCGCAAAATTTCTGTCGCATCTGAAAGTAGAAACTCGCCCGATTACAACGGTATGCGTACTTTTCCCCTAGGCCGTTCTAGTTATTCGTTTCGAGCATCAGAACTGCGAAAATTTTGAGTTTCTCAAGCGTTTCTTACGTCCAAACTGCCATATCTCGCGAACGGATTGACCAATCCGCAAAATTTCTGTTGCATCTGAAAGTAGAAACTCGCCCGATTACAACGGTATGTGTACTTTTCGCCTAGGCCATTCTAGTTATTCGTTTCGAGCATCAGAGCTGCGAAAATTTTGAGTTTCTCGAGCGTTTCTTACCTCCAAACTGCCTTATCTTGCGAACGGATTGACCAATCCGCAAAATTTCTGTTGCATCTGAAAGTAGAAACTCGCCCGATTACAACGGTATGCGAACATTTCCCCTAGGCCGTTCTGGTTATTCGTTTCGAGCATCAGAACTGCGAAAATTTTGAGTTGCTCAAGCGTTTCTTACGTCCAAACTGCCATATCTCGCGAACGGATACACCAATCCACAAAATTTCTGTTGCATCTGAAAGTAGATACTCGCCCGATTACAACGGTATGAGTACTTTTCCCCTAGGCCGTTCTAGTTATTCGTTTCGAGCCTCAGAAGTGTGAAAATTTCGAGTTTCTCAGCCGTTTCTTTCCTCCAAACTGCCATATCTCGCGAACGGATTGACCAATCCGCAAAATTTCTGTTGCATCTGAAAGTAGAAACACGCCCAATTGCAACGGTATGTGTACTTTTCCCCTAGGCCGTTCTAGTTATTCGTTTCGAGCATCAGAACTGCGAAAATTTTGAGTTTCTCAAGCGATTCTTACCTCCAAACTGCCACATCTCGCGAACGGATTGACGAATCCGCAAAATTTCTGTTGCACCTGAAAGTAGAAACTCGCCCGATCACAACGGTATGAGTACTTTTCCCCTAGGGCGTTCTAGTTATTCGTTTCGAGCATCAGAACTGCGAAAATTTTGAGTTTCTCAAGCGTATCCTGTATCCAGACTGCCATATCTCGCGAACGGATAGACCAATCCGCAAAATTTCTATTGCATCTGAAAGTAGAAACTCGCCCGATTACAATGGTATGAGTACTTTTCCCCTAGGCCGTTTTGGTCATTCGTTTCGAGTATCAGAACTGCGAAAATTTTGAGTTTCTCATGCGTTTGTTACGTCCAAACTGCCATATCTCGCGAACGGATTGACCAATCCGCAAAATTTCTGTTGCATCTGAAAGTAGAAACTCGCCCGACTACAACGGTATGCGTACTTTTCCCCTAGGCCGTTCTAGTTATTCGTTTCGAGCATCAGAACTGCGAAAATTTTGAGTTTCTCAAGCGTTTCTTACGTCCAAACTGCCATATCTCGCGAACGGATTGACCAATCCGCAAAATTTCTGTTGCATCTGAATGTAGAAACTCGCCCGATTACAACGGTATGCGTACTTTTCCCCTAGGCCGTTCTGGTTATGCTTGTCGATCATCAGAACTGCGAAAATTTTGAGTTTCTCAAGCGTTTGTTACGTCCAAACTGCCATATCTCGCGAACGGATTGACCAATCCGCAAAATTTCTGTTGCATCTGAAAGTAGAAACTCGCCCGATTACGACGGTATGCGTACTTTCCCCCTAGTCCGTTCTGGTTATTCGTTTCGAGCATCAGAACTGCGAAAATTTTTAGTTTCTCAAGCGTTTCTTACATCCAAACTGCCATATCTCGCGAACGGATTGACCAATCCGCAAAATTTCTGTTGCATCTGAAAGTAGAAGCTCGCCCGATTACAACGGTATGCGTACTTTTCCCCTAGGCCGTTCTAGTTATTCGTTTCGAGCATCAGAACTGCGAAAATTTTGAGTTTCTCAAGCGTTTCTCACCTCCAAACTGCCATGTCTCGCGAACGGATTGACCAATCCGTAAAATTTCTGTTGCATCTGAAAGTAGAAGCTCGCCCGATTACAATGGTATCCATACTTTTCCCATAGGTCGTTCTAGTTATTTGTTTCGAGCATCAGAACTGCGAAAATTTTGAGTTTCTCAAGCGTTTCTCACCTCCAAACTGCCATGTCTCGCGAACGGATTGACCAATCCGCAAAATTTCTGTTGCATCTGAAAGTAGAAACTCGCCCGATTACAACGGTATGCGAACATTTCCCCTAGGCCGTTCTGGTTATTCGTTTCGAGCATCAGAACTGCGAAAATTTTGAGTTGCTCAAGCGTTTCTTACATCCAAACTGCCATATCTCGCGAACGGATACACCAATCCGCAAAATTTCTGTTGCATCTGAAAGTAGATACTCGCCCGATTACAACGGTATGTGTACTTTTCGCCTAGGACATTCTAGTTATTCGTTTCGAGCATCAGAGCTGCGAAAATTTTGAGTTTCTCGAGCGTTTCTTACCTCCAAACTGCCATATCTCTCGAACGGATAGACCAATCCGCAAAATTTCTGTTGCATCTGAAAGTAGAAACTCGCCCAATTGCAACGGTATGTGTACTTTTCCCCTAGGCCATTCTAGTTATTCGTTTTGAGCATCAGAGCTGCGAAAATTTTGAGTTTCTCAAGCGTTTCTTACATCCAAACTGCCATATCTTGCGAACGGATTGACCAATCCGCAAAATTTCTGTTGCATCTGAAAGTAGAAACTCGCCCGATTACAACGGTATGCGTACTTTCCCCCTAGGCCGTTCTAGTTATTCGTTTCGAGCATCAGAACTGCGAAAATTTTGAGTTTCTCAAGCGTTTCTTACGTCCAAACTGCCATATCTCGCGAACGGATTGACCAATCCGCAAAATTTCTGTTGCATCTGAAAGTAGAAACTCGCCCGATTACAACGGTATGTGTACTTTTCGCCTAGGCCATTCTAGTTATTCGTTTCGAGCATCAGAGCTGCGAAAATTTTGAGTTTCTCGAGCGTTTCTTACCTCCAAACTGCCTTATCTTGCGAACGGATTGACCAATCCGCAAAATTTCTGTTGCATCTGAAAGTAGAAACTCGCCCGATTACAACGGTATGCGAACATTTCCCCTAGGCCGTTCTGGTTATTCGTTTCGAGCATCAGAACTGCGAAAATTTTGAGTTGCTCAAGCGTTTCTTACGTCCAAACTGCCATATCTCGCGAACGGATACACCAATCCACAAAATTTCTGTTGCATCTGAAAGTAGATACTCGCCCGATTACAACGGTATGAGTACTTTTCCCCTAGGCCGTTCTAGTTATTCGTTTCGAGCCTCAGAAGTGTGAAAATTTCGAGTTTCTCAGCCGTTTCTTTCCTCCAAACTGCCATATCTCGCGAACGGATTGACCAATCCGCAAAATTTCTGTTGCATCTGAAAGTAGAAACACGCCCAATTGCAACGGTATGTGTACTTTTCCCCTAGGCCGTTCTAGTTATTCGTTTCGAGCATCAGAACTGCGAAAATTTTGAGTTTCTCAAGCGATTCTTACCTCCAAACTGCCACATCTCGCGAACGGATTGACGAATCCGCAAAATTTCTGTTGCACCTGAAAGTAGAAACTCGCCCGATCACAACGGTATGAGTACTTTTCCCCTAGGGCGTTCTAGTTATTCGTTTCGAGCATCAGAACTGCGAAAATTTTGAGTTTCTCAAGCGTATCCTGTATCCAGACTGCCATATCTCGCGAACGGATAGACCAATCCGCAAAATTTCTATTGCATCTGAAAGTAGAAACTCGCCCGATTACAATGGTATGAGTACTTTTCCCCTAGGCCGTTTTGGTCATTCGTTTCGAGTATCAGAACTGCGAAAATTTTGAGTTTCTCATGCGTTTGTTACGTCCAAACTGCCATATCTCGCGAACGGATTGACCAATCCGCAAAATTTCTGTTGCATCTGAAAGTAGAAACTCGCCCGACTACAACGGTATGCGTACTTTTCCCCTAGGCCGTTCTAGTTATTCGTTTCGAGCATCAGAACTGCGAAAATTTTGAGTTTCTCAAGCGTTTCTTACGTCCAAACTGCCATATCTCGCGAACGGATTGACCAATCCGCAAAATTTCTGTTGCATCTGAAAGTAGAAACTCGCCCGATTACAACGGTATGTGTACTTTTCGCCTAGGCCATTCTAGTTATTCGTTTCGAGCATCAGAGCTGCGAAAATTTTGAGTTTCTCGAGCGTTTCTTACCTCCAAACTGCCATATCTCTCGAACGGATAGACCAATCAGCAAAATTTCTGTTGCATCTGAAAGTAGAAACTCGCCCAATTGCAACGGTATGTGTACTTTTCCCCTAGGCCATTCTAGTTATTCGTTTTGAGCATCAGAGCTGCGAAAATTTTGAGTTTCTCAAGCGTTTCTTACATCCAAACTGCCATATCTTGCGAACGGATTGACCAATCCGCAAAATTTCTGTTGCATCTGAAAGTAGAAACTCGCCCGATTACAACGCTATTCGAACTTTTCCCCTAGGCCGTTCTGGTTATTCGTATCGAGCATCAGAACTGCGAAAATTTTGAGTTTCTCGAGCGTTTTTTACGTCCAAACTGCCATATCTCGCGAACGGATTGACCAATCAGCAAAATTTCTGTTGCATCTGAAAGTAGAAACTCGCCCGATTACAACGGTATGCGAACCTCTCCCCTAGGCCGTTCTAGTTATTCGTTTCGAGCATCAGAACTGCGAAAATTTTGAGTTTCTCAAGCGTTTGTTACGTCCAAACTGCCATATCTCGCGAACGGATTCACCAATCCGCAAAATTTCTATTGCATCTGAAAGTAGAAGCTCGCCCGATTACAATGGTATCCATACTTTTCCCATAGGTCGTTCTAGTTATTCGTTTCGAGCATCAGAACTGCGAAAATTTTGAGTTTCTCAAGCGTTTCTCACCTCCAAACTGCCATGTCTCGCGAACGGATTGAACAATCCGCAAAATTTCTGTTGCATCTGAAAGTAGAAACTCGCCCGATTACAACGGTATGAGTACTTTTCCCCTAGGCCGTTCTAGTTATTCGTATCGAGCTTCAGAAATGTGAAAATTTCGAGTTTCTCAGCCGTTTCTTTCCTCCAAACTGCCATATCTCGCGAACGGTTTGACCAATCCGCAAAATTTCTGTTGCATCTGAAAGTAGAAACTCGCCCGATTACAACGGTATGCGTACTATTCCCGTAGGCCGTTCTGGTTATTCGTTTCGAGCATCAGAACTGCGAGAATTTTGAGTTGCTCAAGCGTTTCTTACCTCCAAACTGCCATATCTCGCGAACGGATAGACCAATCCACAAAGTTTCTGTTTTATCTGAAAGTAGACACACGCCCAATTGCAACGGTATGTGTACTTTTCCCCTAGGCCGTTCTAGTTATGCTTGTCGAGCATCAGAACTGCGAAAATTTTGAGTTTCTCAAGCGTTTCTTACCTCCAAACTGCCATATCTCGCGAACGGATAGACCAATCCGCAAAATTTCTGTTGCATCTGAAAGTAGAAACACGCCCAATTGCAACGGTATGTGTACTTTTCCCCTAGGCCGTTCTAGTTATTCGTTTCGAGCATCAGAACTGCGAAAATTTTGAGTTTCTCAAGCGATTCTTACCTCCAAACTGCCACATCTCGCGAACGGATTGACGAATCCGCAAAATTTCTGTTGCACCTGAAAGTAGAAGCTCGCCCGATTACAACGGTATGAGTACTTTTCCCCTAGGCCGTTCTAGTTATTCGTTTCGAGCATCAGAACTGCGAAAATTTTGAGTTTCTCAAGCGTTTCCTGTATCCAGACTGCCATATCTCGCGAACGGATAGACCAATCCGCAAAATTTCTGTTGCATCTGAAAGTTGAAACACGCCCGATTACAAAAGTATGCGTACTTTTCCCCTAGGCCGTTCTAGTTATTCGTTTCGAGCATCAGAACTGTGAAAATTTTGATTTTCTCAACCGTTTCTTACCTCCAAACTGCCATATCTCGCGAACGGATTGACCAACCCGCAAAATTTCTGTTGCATCTGAAAGTAGAAACTGGCCCGATTACAACGGTATGCGTACTTTTCCCCTACGCCGTTCTAGTTATTCGTTTCGAGCATCAGAACTGCGAAAATTTTGAGTTTCTCAAGCGTTTCTTATCTCCAAACTGCCATATCTCTCGAACGGATTGACCAACCCGCAAAATGTCTGTTGCATCTGAAAGTAGAAACTGGCCCGATTACAACGGTATGCGTACTTTTCCCCTACGCCGTTCTAGTTATTCGTTTCGAGCATCAGAACTGCGAAAATTTTGAGTTTCTCAAGCGTTTCTTACGTCGAAACTGCCACATCTCGCGAAGGGGTTGACCAATCCCCAAAATTTCTGTTGCATCTGAAAGTAGAAACCCGCCCGATTACAACGGTATGCGTACTTTTCCCCTAGGCCGTTCTAGTTATTCGTTTCGAGCATCAGAACTGCGATAATTTTGAGTTTCTCAAAAGTTTCTTACCTCCAAACTGCCACATCTCGCGAACGGATTGACCAATCCGCAAAATTTCTGTTGCGTCTGAACGTAGAAACTCGCCCAATTACAACGGTATGTGTACTTTTCCCCTAGGCCATTCTAGTTATTCGTTTCGAGCATCAGAGCTGCCAAAATTTTGAGTTTCTCAAGCGTTTCTTACCTCCAAACTGCAACATCTCGCGAACGGATTGACCAATCCGCAAAATTTCTGTTGCGTCTGAACGTAGAAACTCGCGCAATTACAACGGTATGTGTACTTTTCCCCTAGGCCGTTCTGGTTATTCGTTTCGAGCATCAGAACTGCGAAAATTTTGAGTTGCTCAAGCGTTTCTTACATCCAAACTGCCATATCTCGCGAACGGATACACCATTCCGCAAAATTTCTGTTGCATCTGAAAGTAGATACTCGCCCGATTACAACGGTATGAGTACTTTTCCCCTAGGCCGTTCTGGTTATTCGTTTCGAGCATCAGAACTGCGAAAATTTTGAGTTGCTCAAGCGTTTCTTACATCCAAACTGCCATATCTCGCGAACGGATACACCAATCCGCAAAATTTCTGTTTCATCTGAAAGTAGATACTCGCCCGATTACAAGGGTATGTGTACTTTTCCCCTAGGCCATTCTAGTTATTCGTTTCGAGCATCAGAGCTGCCAAAATGTTGAGTTTCTCAAGCGTTTCTTACCTCCAAACTGCAATGTCTGGCGAACGGATTGACCAATCCGCAAAATTTCTGTTGCATCTGAAAGTAGAAACTCGCCCGATTACAACGCTATGCGAACTTTTCCCCTAGGCCGTTCTAGTTATTCGTTTCGAGCATCAGAAGTTTGAAAATTTCGAGTTTCACAACCGTTTCTTTCCTCCAAACTGCCATATCTCGCGAACGGATTGACCAATACGCAAAATTTCTGTTGCATCTGAAAGTAGCAACTGGACCGATTACAACGGTATGCGTACTTTTCCCCTAGGCCGTTCTAGTTATTCGTTTCGAGCATCAGAACTGCGAAAATTTTGAGCTTCTCAAGCCTTTCTTACCTCCAAACTGCAATATCTCGCGAACGGATTGACCAATCCGCAAAACTTCTGTTGCATCTGAAAGTAGAAACCTGCCCGATTACAACGGTATGCGTACTTTTCCCCTAGGCCGTTCTAGTTATTCGTTTCGAGCATCAGAACTGCGATAATTTTGAGTTTCTCAAGCGTTTCTTACCTCCAAACTGCCACATCTCGCGAACGGATTGACCAATCCGTAAAATTTCTGTTGCGTCTGAACGTAGAAACTCGCCCAATTACAACGGTATGTTCACTTTTCCCCTAGGCCATTCTAGTTATTCGTTTCGAGCATCAGAGCTGCCAAAATTTTGAGTTTCTCAATCGTTTCTTACCTCCAAACTGCAACATCTCGCGAACGGATTGACCAATCCGCAAAATTTCTGTTGCGTCTGAACGTAGAAACTCGCGCAATTACAACGGTATGTGTACTTTTCCCCTAGGCCGTTCTGGTTATTCGTTTCGAGCATCAGAACTGCGAAAATTTTGAGTTGCTCAAGCGTTTCTTACATCCAAACTGCCATATCTCGCGAACGGATACACCATTCCGCAAAATTTCTGTTGCATCTGAAAGTAGATACTCGCCCGATTACAACGGTATGTGTACTTTTCCCCTAGGCCATTCTAGTTATTCGTTTCGAGCATCAGAGCTGCCAAAATGTTGAATTTCTCAAGCGTTTCTTACCTCCAAACTGCCATGTCTGGCGAACGGATTGACCAATCCGCAAAATTTCTGTTGCATCTGAAAGTAGAAACTCGCCCGATTACAACGCTATGCGAACTTTTCCCCTAGGCCGTTCTAGTTATTCGTTTCGAGCATCAGAAGTTTGAAAATTTCGAGTTTCACAACCGTTTCTTTCCTCCAAACTGCCATATCTCGCGAACGGATTGACCAATTCGCAAAATTTCTGTTGCATCTGAAAGTAGCAACTGGACCGATTACAACGGTATGCGTACTTTTCCCCTAGGCCGTTCTAGTTATTCGTTTCCAGCATCAGAACTGCGAAAATTTTGAGCTTCTCAAGCCTTTCTTACCTCCAAACTGCAATATCTCGCGAACGGATTGACCAATCCGCAAAACTTCTGTTGCATCTGAAAGTAGAAACCTGCCCGATTACAACGGTATGCGTACTTTTTCCCTAGGCCGTTCTAGTTATTCGTTTCGAGCATCAGAACTGCGAAAATTTTGAGTCTCTCAAGCGTTTCTTACATCCAAACTGCCATGTCTCGCGAACGGATTGACCAATCCGCAAAATTTCTCTTGCATCTGAAAGTAGAATCTCGCACGATTACAACGGTATGTGCAGTTTCCCCCTAGGCCATTCTAGTTATTCGTCTCGAGCATCAGAACTGCGAAAATTTTGAGTTTCTCAAGCGTTTCTTACCTCCAAACTGCCATATCTCGCGAAGGGATAGACCAATCTGCGAAATTTCTGTTGAATCTGGAAGTAGATACTCGCCCGATTACAACGGTATGAGTACTTTTCCCCTAGGCCGTTCTAGTTATTCGTTTCGAGCATCAGAACTGCGATAATTTTGAGTTTCTCAAGCGTTTCTTACCTACAAACTGCCACATCTCGCGAACGGATTGACCAATCCGCAAAATTTCTGTTGCATCTGAACGTAGAAACTCGCGCAATTACAACGGTATGTGTACTTTTCCCCTAGGTCGTTCTGGTTATTCGTTTCGAGCATCAGAACTGCGAAAATTTTGAGTTGCTCAAGCGTTTCTTACATCCAAACTGCCATATCTCGCGAACGGATACACCATTCCGCAAAATTTCTGTTGCATCTGAAAGTAGATACTCGCCCGATTACAACGGTATGAGTACTTTTCCCCTAGGCCGTTCTGGTTATTCGTTTCGAGCATCAGAACTGCGAAAATTTTGAGTTGCTCAAGCGTTTCTTACATCCAAACTGCCATATCTCGCGAACGGATACACCAATCCGCAAAATTTCTGTTGCATCTGAAAGTAGAAACTCGACCGATTACAACGTTATGCGCACTTTTCCCCTAGGCCGTCATAGTTATTCGTTTCGAGCATCAGAACTTCGAAAATTTTGAGTTTCTCATGCGTTTCTTACCTCCAGACTGCCATATCTCGCGAACGGATTGACCAATCCGCAAAATTTCTGTTGCATCTGAAAGTAGAAACTCGCCCGATTACAACGGTATGCGTACTTTTCCCCTAGGCCGTTCTAGTTATTCGTTTCGAGCATCAGAACTGCGAAAATTTTGAGTTTCTCAAGCGTTTCTTACGTCCAAACTGCCATATCTCGCGAACGGATTGACCAATCCACAAAACTTCTGTTGCATCTGAAAGTAGAAACTCGCCCGATTACAACGGTATCCGAACCTTTCCCCTAGGCCGTTCTAGTTATTCGTTTCGAGTATCAGAACTGCGAAAATTTTGAGTTTCTCAAGCGTTTCTTACATCCAAACTGGCATATCTCGCGAACGGATTGACCAATCCGCAAAATTTCTGTTGCATCTGAAAGTAGAAACCCGCCCGATTACAACGGTATGCGTACTTTTCCCCTAGGCCGTTCTAGTTATTCGTTTCGAGCATCAGAACTGCGAAAATTTTGAGTTTCTCAAGCGTTTCTTACGTCCAAACTGCCACATCTCGCGAAGGGGTTGACCAATCCCCAAAATTTCTGTTGCATCTGAAAGTAGAAACTGGCCCGATTACAACGGTATGCGTACTTTTCCCCTACGCCGTTCTAGTTATTCGTTTCGAGCATCAGAACTGCGAAAATTTTGAGTTTCTCAAGCGTTTCTTACGTCCAAACTGCCACATCTCGCGAAGGGGTTGACCAATCCCCAAAATTTCTGTTGCATCTGAAAGTTGAAACTCGCCCGATTACAACGGTATGCGTACTTTTCCCCTAGGCCGTTCTAGTTATTCGTTTCGAGCATCAGAACTGCGATAATTTTGAGTTTCTCAAGCGTTTCTTACCTCCAAACTGCCACATCTCGCGAACGGATTGACCAATCCGTAAAATTTCTGTTGCGTCTGAACGTAGAAACTCGCCCAATTACAACGGTATGTTCACTTTTCCCCTAGGCCATTCTAGTTATTCGTTTCGAGCATCAGAGCTGCCAAAATTTTGAGTTTCTCAATCGTTTCTTACCTCCAAACTGCAACATCTCGCGAACGGATTGACCAATCCGCAAAATTTCTGTTGCGTCTGAAAGTAGAAACTCGCCCGATTACAACGCTATGCGAACTTTTCCCCTAGGCCGTTCTAGTTATTCGTTTAGAGCATCAGAAGTTTGAAAATTTCGAGTTTCACAACCGTTTCTTTCCTCCAAACTGCCATATCTCGCGAACGGATTGACCAATTCGCAAAATTTCTGTTGCATCTGAAAGTAGCGACTGGACCGATTACAACGGTATGCGTACTTTTCCCCTAGGCCGTTCTAGTTATTCGTTTCCAGCATCAGAACTGCGAAAATTTTGAGCTTCTCAAGCCTTTCTTACCTCCAAACTGCAATATCTCGCGAACGGATTGACCAATCCGCAAAACTTCTGTTGCATCTGAAAGTAGAAACCTGCCCGATTACAACGGTATGCGTACTTTTTCCCTAGGCCGTTCTAGTTATTCGTTTCGAGCATCAGAACTGCGAAAATTTTGAGTCTCTCAAGCGTTTCTTACATCCAAACTGCCATGTCTCGCGAACGGATTGACCAATCCGCAAAATTTCTCTTGCATCTGAAAGTAGAATCTCGCCCGATTACAACGGTATGTGCAGTTTCCCCCTAGGCCATTCTAGTTATTCGTCTCGAGCATCAGAACTGCGAAAATTTTGAGTTTCTCAAGCGTTTCTTACCTCCAAACTGCCATATCTCGCGAAGGGATAGACCAATCTGCGAAATTTCTGTTGAATCTGGAAGTAGATACTCGCCCGATTACAACGGTATGAGTACTTTTCCCCTAGGCCGTTCTAGTTATTCGTTTCGAGCATCAGAACTGCGATAATTTTGAGTTTCTCAAGCGTTTCTTACCTACAAACTGCCACATCTCGCGAACGGATTGACCAATCCGCAAAATTTCTGTTGCATCTGAACGTAGAAACTCGCGCAATTACAACGGTATGTGTACTTTTCCCCTAGGTCGTTCTGGTTATTCGTTTCGAGCATCAGAACTGCGAAAATTTTGAGTTGCTCAAGCGTTTCTTACATCCAAACTGCCATATCTCGCGAACGGATACACCATTCCGCAAAATTTCTGTTGCATCTGAAAGTAGATACTCGCCCGATTACAACGGTATGAGTACTTTTCCCCTAGGCCGTTCTGGTTATTCGTTTCGAGCATCAGAACTGCGAAAATTTTGAGTTGCTCAAGCGTTTCTTACATCCAAACTGCCATATCTCGCGAACGGATACACCAATCCGCAAAATTTCTGTTGCATCTGAAAGTAGAAACTCGACCGATTACAACGTTATGCGCACTTTTCCCCTAGGCCGTCATAGTTATTCGTTTCGAGCATCAGAACTTCGAAAATTTTGAGTTTCTCATGCGTTTCTTACCTCCAGACTGCCATATCTCGCGAACGGATTGACCAATCCGCAAAATTTCTGTTGCATCTGAAAGTAGAAACTCGCCCGATTACAACGGTATGCGTACTTTTCCCCTAGGCCGTTCTAGTTATTCGTTTCGAGCATCAGAACTGCGAAAATTTTGAGTTTCTCAAGCGTTTCTTACGTCCAAACTGCCATATCTCGCGAACGGATTGACCAATCCACAAAACTTCTGTTGCATCTGAAAGTAGAAACTCGCCCGATTACAACGGTATCCGAACCTTTCCCCTAGGCCGTTCTAGTTATTCGTTTCGAGTATCAGAACTGCGAAAATTTTGAGTTTCTCAAGCGTTTCTTACATCCAAACTGGCATATCTCGCGAACGGATTGACCAATCCGCAAAATTTCTGTTGCATCTGAAAGTAGAAACCCGCCCGATTACAACGGTATGCGTACTTTTCCCCTAGGCCGTTCTAGTTATTCGTTTCGAGCATCAGAACTGCGAAAATTTTGAGTTTCTCAAGCGTTTCTTATCTCCAAACTGCCATATCTCGCGAACGGATTGACCAACCCGCAAAATTTCTGTTGCATCTGAAAGTAGAAACTGGCCCGATTACAACGGTATGCGTACTTTTCCCCTACGCCGTTCTAGTTATTCGTTTCGAGCATCAGAACTGCGAAAATTTTGAGTTTCTCAAGCGTTTCTTACGTCCAAACTGCCACATCTCGCGAAGGGGTTGACCAATCCCCAAAATTTCTGTTGCATCTGAAAGTAGAAACTGGCCCGATTACAACGGTATGCGTACTTTTCCCCTACGCCGTTCTAGTTATTCGTTTCGAGCATCAGAACTGCGAAAATTTTGAGTTTCTCAAGCGTTTCTTACGTCCAAACTGCCATATCTCGCGAACGGATTGACCAATCCACAAAACTTCTGTTGCATCTGAAAGTAGAAACTCGCCCGATTACAACGGTATCCGAACCTTTCCCCTAGGCCGTTCTAGTTATTCGTTTCGAGTATCAGAACTGCGAAAATTTTGAGTTTCTCAAGCGTTTCTTACATCCAAACTGGCATATCTCGCGAACGGATTGACCAATCCGCAAAATTTCTGTTGCATCTGAAAGTAGAAACCCGCCCGATTACAACGGTATGCGTACTTTTCCCCTAGGCCGTTCTAGTTATTCGTTTCGAGCATCAGAACTGCGAAAATTTTGAGTTTCTCAAGCGTTTCTTACGTCCAAACTGCCACATCTCGCGAAGGGGTTGACCAATCCCCAAAATTTCTGTTGCATCTGAAAGTAGAAACTGGCCCGATTACAACGGTATGCGTACTTTTCCCCTACGCCGTTCTAGTTATTCGTTTCGAGCATCAGAACTGCGAAAATTTTGAGTTTCTCAAGCGTTTCTTACGTCCAAACTGCCACATCTCGCGAAGGGGTTGACCAATCCCCAAAATTTCTGTTGCATCTGAAAGTTGAAACTCGCCCGATTACAACGGTATGCGTACTTTTCCCCTAGGCCGTTCTAGTTATTCGTTTCGAGCATCAGAACTGCGATAATTTTGAGTTTCTCAAGCGTTTCTTACCTCCAAACTGCCACATCTCGCGAACGGATTGACCAATCCGTAAAATTTCTGTTGCGTCTGAACGTAGAAACTCGCCCAATTACAACGGTATGTTCACTTTTCCCCTAGGCCATTCTAGTTATTCGTTTCGAGCATCAGAGCTGCCAAAATTTTGAGTTTCTCAATCGTTTCTTACCTCCAAACTGCAACATCTCGCGAACGGATTGACCAATCCGCAAAATTTCTGTTGCGTCTGAAAGTAGAAACTCGCCCGATTACAACGCTATGCGAACTTTTCCCCTAGGCCGTTCTAGTTATTCGTTTAGAGCATCAGAAGTTTGAAAATTTCGAGTTTCACAACCGTTTCTTTCCTCCAAACTGCCATATCTCGCGAACGGATTGACCAATTCGCAAAATTTCTGTTGCATCTGAAAGTAGCGACTGGACCGATTACAACGGTATGCGTACTTTTCCCCTAGGCCGTTCTAGTTATTCGTTTCCAGCATCAGAACTGCGAAAATTTTGAGCTTCTCAAGCCTTTCTTACCTCCAAACTGCAATATCTCGCGAACGGATTGACCAATCCGCAAAACTTCTGTTGCATCTGAAAGTAGAAACCTGCCCGATTACAACGGTATGCGTACTTTTTCCCTAGGCCGTTCTAGTTATTCGTTTCGAGCATCAGAACTGCGAAAATTTTGAGTCTCTCAAGCGTTTCTTACATCCAAACTGCCATGTCTCGCGAACGGATTGACCAATCCGCAAAATTTCTCTTGCATCTGAAAGTAGAATCTCGCCCGATTACAACGGTATGTGCAGTTTCCCCCTAGGCCATTCTAGTTATTCGTCTCGAGCATCAGAACTGCGAAAATTTTGAGTTTCTCAAGCGTTTCTTACCTCCAAACTGCCATATCTCGCGAAGGGATAGACCAATCTGCGAAATTTCTGTTGAATCTGGAAGTAGATACTCGCCCGATTACAACGGTATGAGTACTTTTCCCCTAGGCCGTTCTAGTTATTCGTTTCGAGCATCAGAACTGCGATAATTTTGAGTTTCTCAAGCGTTTCTTACCTACAAACTGCCACATCTCGCGAACGGATTGACCAATCCGCAAAATTTCTGTTGCATCTGAACGTAGAAACTCGCGCAATTACAACGGTATGTGTACTTTTCCCCTAGGTCGTTCTGGTTATTCGTTTCGAGCATCAGAACTGCGAAAATTTTGAGTTGCTCAAGCGTTTCTTACATCCAAACTGCCATATCTCGCGAACGGATACACCATTCCGCAAAATTTCTGTTGCATCTGAAAGTAGATACTCGCCCGATTACAACGGTATGAGTACTTTTCCCCTAGGCCGTTCTGGTTATTCGTTTCGAGCATCAGAACTGCGAAAATTTTGAGTTGCTCAAGCGTTTCTTACATCCAAACTGCCATATCTCGCGAACGGATACACCAATCCGCAAAATTTCTGTTGCATCTGAAAGTAGAAACTCGACCGATTACAACGTTATGCGCACTTTTCCCCTAGGCCGTCATAGTTATTCGTTTCGAGCATCAGAACTTCGAAAATTTTGAGTTTCTCATGCGTTTCTTACCTCCAGACTGCCATATCTCGCGAACGGATTGACCAATCCGCAAAATTTCTGTTGCATCTGAAAGTAGAAACTCGCCCGATTACAACGGTATGCGTACTTTTCCCCTAGGCCGTTCTAGTTATTCGTTTCGAGCATCAGAACTGCGAAAATTTTGAGTTTCTCAAGCGTTTCTTACGTCCAAACTGCCATATCTCGCGAACGGATTGACCAATCCACAAAACTTCTGTTGCATCTGAAAGTAGAAACTCGCCCGATTACAACGGTATCCGAACCTTTCCCCTAGGCCGTTCTAGTTATTCGTTTCGAGTATCAGAACTGCGAAAATTTTGAGTTTCTCAAGCGTTTCTTACATCCAAACTGGCATATCTCGCGAACGGATTGACCAATCCGCAAAATTTCTGTTGCATCTGAAAGTAGAAACCCGCCCGATTACAACGGTATGCGTACTTTTCCCCTAGGCCGTTCTAGTTATTCGTTTCGAGCATCAGAACTGCGAAAATTTTGAGTTTCTCAAGCGTTTCTTATCTCCAAACTGCCATATCTCGCGAACGGATTGACCAACCCGCAAAATTTCTGTTGCATCTGAAAGTAGAAACTGGCCCGATTACAACGGTATGCGTACTTTTCCCCTACGCCGTTCTAGTTATTCGTTTCGAGCATCAGAACTGCGAAAATTTTGAGTTTCTCAAGCGTTTCTTACGTCCAAACTGCCACATCTCGCGAAGGGGTTGACCAATCCCCAAAATTTCTGTTGCATCTGAAAGTAGAAACTGGCCCGATTACAACGGTATGCGTACTTTTCCCCTACGCCGTTCTAGTTATTCGTTTCGAGCATCAGAACTGCGAAAATTTTGAGTTTCTCAAGCGTTTCTTACGTCCAAACTGCCATATCTCGCGAACGGATTGACCAATCCACAAAACTTCTGTTGCATCTGAAAGTAGAAACTCGCCCGATTACAACGGTATCCGAACCTTTCCCCTAGGCCGTTCTAGTTATTCGTTTCGAGTATCAGAACTGCGAAAATTTTGAGTTTCTCAAGCGTTTCTTACATCCAAACTGGCATATCTCGCGAACGGATTGACCAATCCGCAAAATTTCTGTTGCATCTGAAAGTAGAAACCCGCCCGATTACAACGGTATGCGTACTTTTCCCCTAGGCCGTTCTAGTTATTCGTTTCGAGCATCAGAACTGCGAAAATTTTGAGTTTCTCAAGCGTTTCTTACGTCCAAACTGCCACATCTCGCGAAGGGGTTGACCAATCCCCAAAATTTCTGTTGCATCTGAAAGTAGAAACTGGCCCGATTACAACGGTATGCGTACTTTTCCCCTACGCCGTTCTAGTTATTCGTTTCGAGCATCAGAACTGCGAAAATTTTGAGTTTCTCAAGCGTTTCTTACGTCCAAACTGCCACATCTCGCGAAGGGGTTGACCAATCCCCAAAATTTCTGTTGCATCTGAAAGTTGAAACTCGCCCGATTACAACGGTATGCGTACTTTTCCCCTAGGCCGTTCTAGTTATTCGTTTCGAGCATCAGAACTGCGATAATTTTGAGTTTCTCAAGCGTTTCTTACCTCCAAACTGCCACATCTCGCGAACGGATTGACCAATCCGTAAAATTTCTGTTGCGTCTGAACGTAGAAACTCGCCCAATTACAACGGTATGTTCACTTTTCCCCTAGGCCATTCTAGTTATTCGTTTCGAGCATCAGAGCTGCCAAAATTTTGAGTTTCTCAATCGTTTCTTACCTCCAAACTGCAACATCTCGCGAACGGATTGACCAATCCGCAAAATTTCTGTTGCGTCTGAAAGTAGAAACTCGCCCGATTACAACGCTATGCGAACTTTTCCCCTAGGCCGTTCTAGTTATTCGTTTAGAGCATCAGAAGTTTGAAAATTTCGAGTTTCACAACCGTTTCTTTCCTCCAAACTGCCATATCTCGCGAACGGATTGACCAATTCGCAAAATTTCTGTTGCATCTGAAAGTAGCGACTGGACCGATTACAACGGTATGCGTACTTTTCCCCTAGGCCGTTCTAGTTATTCGTTTCCAGCATCAGAACTGCGAAAATTTTGAGCTTCTCAAGCCTTTCTTACCTCCAAACTGCAATATCTCGCGAACGGATTGACCAATCCGCAAAACTTCTGTTGCATCTGAAAGTAGAAACCTGCCCGATTACAACGGTATGCGTACTTTTTCCCTAGGCCGTTCTAGTTATTCGTTTCGAGCATCAGAACTGCGAAAATTTTGAGTCTCTCAAGCGTTTCTTACATCCAAACTGCCATGTCTCGCGAACGGATTGACCAATCCGCAAAATTTCTCTTGCATCTGAAAGTAGAATCTCGCCCGATTACAACGGTATGTGCAGTTTCCCCCTAGGCCATTCTAGTTATTCGTCTCGAGCATCAGAACTGCGAAAATTTTGAGTTTCTCAAGCGTTTCTTACCTCCAAACTGCCATATCTCGCGAAGGGATAGACCAATCTGCGAAATTTCTGTTGAATCTGGAAGTAGATACTCGCCCGATTACAACGGTATGAGTACTTTTCCCCTAGGCCGTTCTAGTTATTCGTTTCGAGCATCAGAACTGCGATAATTTTGAGTTTCTCAAGCGTTTCTTACCTACAAACTGCCACATCTCGCGAACGGATTGACCAATCCGCAAAATTTCTGTTGCATCTGAACGTAGAAACTCGCGCAATTACAACGGTATGTGTACTTTTCCCCTAGGTCGTTCTGGTTATTCGTTTCGAGCATCAGAACTGCGAAAATTTTGAGTTGCTCAAGCGTTTCTTACATCCAAACTGCCATATCTCGCGAACGGATACACCATTCCGCAAAATTTCTGTTGCATCTGAAAGTAGATACTCGCCCGATTACAACGGTATGAGTACTTTTCCCCTAGGCCGTTCTGGTTATTCGTTTCGAGCATCAGAACTGCGAAAATTTTGAGTTGCTCAAGCGTTTCTTACATCCAAACTGCCATATCTCGCGAACGGATACACCAATCCGCAAAATTTCTGTTGCATCTGAAAGTAGAAACTCGACCGATTACAACGTTATGCGCACTTTTCCCCTAGGCCGTCATAGTTATTCGTTTCGAGCATCAGAACTTCGAAAATTTTGAGTTTCTCATGCGTTTCTTACCTCCAGACTGCCATATCTCGCGAACGGATTGACCAATCCGCAAAATTTCTGTTGCATCTGAAAGTAGAAACTCGCCCGATTACAACGGTATGCGTACTTTTCCCCTAGGCCGTTCTAGTTATTCGTTTCGAGCATCAGAACTGCGAAAATTTTGAGTTTCTCAAGCGTTTCTTACGTCCAAACTGCCATATCTCGCGAACGGATTGACCAATCCACAAAACTTCTGTTGCATCTGAAAGTAGAAACTCGCCCGATTACAACGGTATCCGAACCTTTCCCCTAGGCCGTTCTAGTTATTCGTTTCGAGTATCAGAACTGCGAAAATTTTGAGTTTCTCAAGCGTTTCTTACATCCAAACTGGCATATCTCGCGAACGGATTGACCAATCCGCAAAATTTCTGTTGCATCTGAAAGTAGAAACCCGCCCGATTACAACGGTATGCGTACTTTTCCCCTAGGCCGTTCTAGTTATTCGTTTCGAGCATCAGAACTGCGAAAATTTTGAGTTTCTCAAGCGTTTCTTATCTCCAAACTGCCATATCTCGCGAACGGATTGACCAACCCGCAAAATTTCTGTTGCATCTGAAAGTAGAAACTGGCCCGATTACAACGGTATGCGTACTTTTCCCCTACGCCGTTCTAGTTATTCGTTTCGAGCATCAGAACTGCGAAAATTTTGAGTTTCTCAAGCGTTTCTTACGTCCAAACTGCCACATCTCGCGAAGGGGTTGACCAATCCCCAAAATTTCTGTTGCATCTGAAAGTTGAAACTCGCCCGATTACAACGGTATGCGTACTTTTCCCCTAGGCCGTTCTAGTTATTCGTTTCGAGCATCAGAACTGCGATAATTTTGAGTTTCTCAAGCGTTTCTTACCTCCAAACTGCCACATCTCGCGAACGGATTGACCAATCCGTAAAATTTCTGTTGCGTCTGAACGTAGAAACTCGCCCAATTACAACGGTATGTTCACTTTTCCCCTAGGCCATTCTAGTTATTCGTTTCGAGCATCAGAGCTGCCAAAATTTTGAGTTTCTCAATCGTTTCTTACCTCCAAACTGCAACATCTCGCGAACGGATTGACCAATCCGCAAAATTTCTGTTGCGTCTGAACGTAGAAACTCGCGCAATTACAACGGTATGTGTACTTTTGCCCTAGGCCGTTCTGGTCATTCGTTTCGAGCATCAGAATTGCGAAAATTTTGAGTTGCTCAAGCGTTTCTTACATCCAAACTGCCATATCTCGCGAACGGATACACCATTCCGCAAAATTTCTGTTGCATCTGAAAGTAGATACTCGCCCGATTACAACGGTATGTGTACTTTTCCCCTAGGCCATTCTAGTTATTCGTTTCGAGCATCAGAGCTGCCAAAATGTTGAATTTCTCAAGCGTTTCTTACCTCCAAACTGCCATGTCTGGCGAACGGATTGACCAATCCGCAAAATTTCTGTTGCATCTGAAAGTAGAAACTCGCCCGATTACAACGCTATGCGAACTTTTCCCCTAGGCCGTTCTAGTTATTCGTTTCGAGCATCAGAAGTTTGAAAATTTCGAGTTTCACAACCGTTTCTTTCCTCCAAACTGCCATATCTCGCGAACGGATTGACCAATTCGCAAAATTTCTGTTGCATCTGAAAGTAGCAGCTGGACCGATTACAACGGTATGCGTACTTTTCCCCTAGGCCGTTCTAGTTATTCGTTTCGAGCATCAGAACTGCGAAAATTTTGAGCTTCTCAAGCCTTTCTTACCTCCAAACTGCAATATCTCGCGAACGGATTGACCAATCCGCAAAACTTCTGTTGCATCTGAAAGTAGAAACCTGCCCGATTACAACGGTATGCGTACTTTTTCCCTAGGCCGTTCTAGTTATTCGTTTCGAGCATCAGAACTGCGAAAATTTTGAGTCTCTCAAGCGTTTCTTACATCCAAACTGCCATGTCTCGCGAACGGATTGACCAATCCGCAAAATTTCTCTTGCATCTGAAAGTAGAATCTCGCCCGATTACAACGGTATGTGCAGTTTCCCCCTAGGCCATTCTAGTTATTCGTCTCGAGCATCAGAACTGCGAAAATTTTGAGTTTCTCAAGCGTTTCTTACCTCCAAACTGCCATATCTCGCGAAGGGATAGACCAATCTGCGAAATTTCTGTTGAATCTGGAAGTAGATACTCGCCCGATTACAACGGTATGAGTACTTTTCCCCTAGGCCGTTCTAGTTATTCGTTTCGAGCATCAGAACTGCGATAATTTTGAGTTTCTCAAGCGTTTCTTACCTACAAACTGCCACATCTCGCGAACGGATTGACCAATCCGCAAAATTTCTGTTGCATCTGAACGTAGAAACTCGCGCAATTACAACGGTATGTGTACTTTTCCCCTAGGTCGTTCTGGTTATTCGTTTCGAGCATCAGAACTGCGAAAATTTTGAGTTGCTCAAGCGTTTCTTACATCCAAACTGCCATATCTCGCGAACGGATACACCATTCCGCAAAATTTCTGTTGCATCTGAAAGTAGATACTCGCCCGATTACAACGGTATGAGTACTTTTCCCCTAGGCCGTTCTGGTTATTCGTTTCGAGCATCAGAACTGCGAAAATTTTGAGTTGCTCAAGCGTTTCTTACATCCAAACTGCCATATCTCGCGAACGGATACACCAATCCGCAAAATTTCTGTTGCATCTGAAAGTAGAAACTCGACCGATTACAACGTTATGCGCACTTTTCCCCTAGGCCGTCATAGTTATTCGTTTCGAGCATCAGAACTTCGAAAATTTTGAGTTTCTCATGCGTTTCTTACCTCCAGACTGCCATATCTCGCGAACGGATTGACCAATCCGCAAAATTTCTGTTGCATCTGAAAGTAGAAACTCGCCCGATTACAACGGTATGCGTACTTTTCCCCTAGGCCGTTCTAGTTATTCGTTTCGAGCATCAGAACTGCGAAAATTTTGAGTTTCTCAAGCGTTTCTTACGTCCAAACTGCCATATCTCGCGAACGGATTGACCAATCCACAAAACTTCTGTTGCATCTGAAAGTAGAAACTCGCCCGATTACAACGGTATCCGAACCTTTCCCCTAGGCCGTTCTAGTTATTCGTTTCGAGTATCAGAACTGCGAAAATTTTGAGTTTCTCAAGCGTTTCTTACATCCAAACTGGCATATCTCGCGAACGGATTGACCAATCCGCAAAATTTCTGTTGCATCTGAAAGTAGAAACCCGCCCGATTACAACGGTATGCGTACTTTTCCCCTAGGCCGTTCTAGTTATTCGTTTCGAGCATCAGAACTGCGAAAATTTTGAGTTTCTCAACCGTTTCTTTCCTCCAAACTGCCATATCTCGCGAACGGATTGACAAATACGCAAAATTTCTGTTGCGTCTGAAAGTAGCAACTGGACCGATTACAACTGTATGCGTACTTTTCCCCTAGGCCGTTTTAGTTATTCGTTTCGAGCATCAGAACTGTGAAAATTTTGAGCTTCTCAAGCCTTTCTTACCTCCAAACTGCCATATCTCGCGAACGGATTGACCAATCCGCAAAACTTCTGTTGCATCTGAAAGTAGAAACCCGCCCGATTACAACGGTATGCGTACTTTTCCCCTAGGCCGTTCTAGTTATTCGTTTCGAGCATCAGAACTGCGAAAATTTTGAGTTTCTCAATCGTTTCTTACCTCCAAACTGCCATGTCTCGCGAACGGATTGACCAATCCGCAAAATTTCTCTTGCATCTGAAAGTAGAAACTCGCCCGATTACAACGGTATGTGCAGTCTTCCCCTAGGCCGTTCTAGTTATTCATTTCGAGCACCAGAACTTCGAAAATTTTGAGTTTCTCAAGCGTTTCTTACCTCCAAACTGCCATATCTCGCGAACGGATTGACGAATCCGCAAAATTTCTGTTGCACCTGAAAGTAGAAACTCGCCCGATTACAACGGTATGCGTACTTTTCCCCTAGGCCGTTCTAGTTATTCATTTCGAGCATCAGAACTTCGAAAATTTTGAGTTTCTCAAGCGTTTCTTACCTCCAAACTGCCATATCTCGCGAACGGATTGACCAATCCGCAAAATTTCTGTTGCATCTGAAAGTAGAAACTCGCCCGATTACAACGGTATGCGTACTTTTCCCCTAGGCCGTTCTAGTTATTCGTTTCGAGCATCAGAACTGCGAAAATTTTGAGTTTCTCAAGCGTTTCTTACCCCCCAACTGCCATATCTTGCGAACGGATTGACCAATCCGCAAAATTTCTGTCGCATCTGAAAGTAGAAACTCGCCCGATTACAAAGGTATGCGTACTTTTCCCCTAGGCCGTTCTAGTTATTCGTTGCGAGCATCAGAACTGCGAAAATTTTGAGTTTCTCAAGCGTTTCTTACCTCCAAACTACCATATCTTGCGAACGGATTGACGAATCCGCAAAATTTCTGTTGCACCTGAAAGTAGAAATTCGCCCGATTACAACGGTATGCGTACTTTTCCCCTAGGCCGTTCTAGTTATTCATTTCGAGCATCAGAACTGCGATAATTTTGAGTTTCTCAAGCGTTTCTTACCTACAAACTGCCACATCTCGCGAACGGATTGACCAATCCGAAAAATTTCTGTTGCATCTGAACGTAAAGACTCGCCCAATTACAACGGTATGTGTACTTTTCCCCTAGGCCATTCGAGTTATTCGTTTCGAGCATCAGAGCTGCGAAAATTTTGAGTTCCTCAAGCGTTTCTTACCTCCAAACTGCCACATCTCGCGAACGGATTGACCAATCCGCAAAATTTCTGTTGCGTCTGAACGTAGAAACTTGCGCAATTACAACGGTATGTGTACTTTTCCCCTAGGCCATTCTAGTTATTCGTTTCGAGCATCAGAGCTGCGAAAATTTTGAGTTGCTCAAGCGTTTCTTACATCCAAACTGCCATATCTCGCGAACGGATACACCATTCCGCAAAATTTCTGTTGCATATGAAAGTAGAAACCCGCCCGATTACAACGGTATGCGTACTTTTCCCCTAGGCCGTTCTAGTTATTCGTTTCGAGCATCAGAACTGCGAAAATTTTGAGTTTCTCAACCGTTTCTTTCCTCCAAACTGCCATATCTCGCGAACGGATTGACCAATACGCAAAATTTCTGTTGCGTCTGAAAGTAGCAACTGGACCGATTACAACGGTATGCGTACTTTTCCCCTAGGCCGTTCTAGTTATTCGTTTCGAGCATCAGAACTGCGAAAATTTTGAGTTTCTCAAGCGTTTCTTACCTCCAAACTGCCATGTCTCGCGAACGGATTGACCAATCCGCAAAATTTCTCTTGCATCTGAAAGTAGAAACTCGCCCGATTACAACGGTATGTGCAGTCTTCCCCTAGGCCATTCTAGTTATTCGTCTCGAGCATCAGAACTGCGAAAATTTTGAGTGTCTCAAGCGTTTCTTACCTCCAAACTGCCATATCTCGCGAATGGATAGCCCAATCCGCAAAATTTCTGTTGCATCTGAAAGTAGAAACTCGCCCAATTGCAACGGTATGTGTGCTTTTCCCCTAGGCCATTCTAGTTATTCGTTTCGAGCATCATAACTGCGAAAATTTTGAGTTTCTCAAGCGTTTCTTACGTCCAAGCTGTCATATCTCGCGAACGGATAGACCAATCCGCGAAATTTCAGTTGAATCTGAAAGTAGATACTCGCCCGATTATAACGGTATGCGTACTTTTCCCCTAGGCCGTTCTAGTTATTCGTTTCGGGCATCAGAACTGCGAAAATTTTGAGTTTCTCAAGCGTTTCTTACCTCCAAACTGCCATATCTCGCGAAGGGATAGACCAATCCGCGAAATTTCTGTTGAATCTGAAAGTAGATACTCGCCCGATTACAACGGTATGAGTACTTTTCCCCTAGGCCGTTCTAGTTATTCGTTTCGAGCATCAGAACTGCGATAATTTTGAGTTTCTCAAGCGTTTCTTACTTACAAACTGCCACATCTCGCGAACGGATTGACCAATCTGCAAAATTTCTGTTGCGTCTGAAAGTAGCAACTGGACCGATAACAACGGTATGCGTACTTTTCCCCTAGGCCATTCTAGTTATTCGTTTCGAGCATCAGAGCTGCGAAAATTTTGAGTTTCTCAAGCGTTTCTTACCTCCAAACTGCCACATCTCGCGAACGGATTGACCAATCCGCAAAATTTCTGTTGCGTCTGAACGTAGAAACTCGCGCAATTAGAACGGTATGTGTACTTTTCCCCTAGGCCATTCTAGTTATTCGTTTCGAGCATCAGAGCTGCTAAAATTTTGTGTTGCTCAAGCGTTTCTTACATCCAAACTGCCATATCTCGCGAACGGATACACCATTCCGCAAAATTTCTGTTGCATCTGAAAGTAGATACTCGCCCGATTACAACGGTATGAGTACTTTTCCCCTAGGCCGTTCTGGTTATTCGTTTCGAGCATCAGAACTGCGAAAATTTTGAGTTGCTCAAGCGTTTCTTACATCCAAACTGCCATATCTCGCGAACGGATACACCAATCCGCAAAATTTCTGTTGCATCTGAAAGTAGAAACTCGACCGATTACAACGTTATGCGCACTTTTCCCCTAGGCCGTCATAGTTATTCGTTTCGAGCATCAGAACTTCGAAAATTTTGAGTTTCTCATGCGTTTCTTACCTCCAGACTGCCATATCTCGCGAACGGATTGACCAATCCGCAAAATTTCTGTTGCATCTGAAAGTAGAAACTCGCCCGATTACAACGGTATGCGTACTTTTCCCCTAGGCCGTTCTAGTTATTCGTTTCGAGCATCAGAACTGCGAAAATTTTGAGTTTCTCAAGCGTTTCTTACGTCCAAACTGCCATATCTCGCGAACGGATTGACCAATCCACAAAACTTCTGTTGCATCTGAAAGTAGAAACTCGCCCGATTACAACGGTATCCGAACCTTTCCCCTAGGCCGTTCTAGTTATTCGTTTCGAGTATCAGAACTGCGAAAATTTTGAGTTTCTCAAGCGTTTCTTACATCCAAACTGGCATATCTCGCGAACGGATTGACCAATCCGCAAAATTTCTGTTGCATCTGAAAGTAGAAACCCGCCCGATTACAACGGTATGCGTACTTTTCCCCTAGGCCGTTCTAGTTATTCGTTTCGAGCATCAGAACTGCGAAAATTTTGAGTTTCTCAACCGTTTCTTTCCTCCAAACTGCCATATCTCGCGAACGGATTGACAAATACGCAAAATTTCTGTTGCGTCTGAAAGTAGCAACTGGACCGATTACAACTGTATGCGTACTTTTCCCCTAGGCCGTTCTAGTTATTCGTTTCGAGCATCAGAACTGTGAAAATTTTGAGCTTCTCAAGCCTTTCTTACCTCCAAACTGCCATATCTCGCGAACGGATTGACCAATCCGCAAAACTTCTGTTGCATCTGAAAGTAGAAACCCGCCCGATTACAACGGTATGCGTACTTTTCCCCTAGGCCGTTCTAGTTATTCGTTTCGAGCATCAGAACTGCGAAAATTTTGAGTTTCTCAATCGTTTCTTACATCCAAACTGCCATGTCCCGCGAACGGATTGACCAATCCGCAAAATTTCTCTTGCATCTGAAAGTAGAAACTCGCCCGATTACAACGGTATGTGCAGTCTTCCCCTAGGCCGTTCTAGTTATTCATTTCGAGCACCAGAACTTCGAAAATTTTGAGTTTCTCAAGCGTTTCTTACCTCCAAACTGCCATATCTCGCGAACGGATTGACGAATCCGCAAAATTTCTGTTGCACCTGAAAGTAGAAACTCGCCCGATTACAACGGTATGCGTACTTTTCCCCTAGGCCGTTCTAGTTATTCATTTCGAGCATCAGAACTTCGAAAATTTTGAGTTTCTCAAGCGTTTCTTACCTCCAAACTGCCATATCTCGCGAACGGATTGACCAATCCGCAAAATTTCTGTTGCATCTGAAAGTAGAAACTCGCCCGATTACAACGGTATGCGTACTTTTCCCCTAGGCCGTTCTAGTTATTCGTTTCGAGCATCAGAACTGCGAAAATTTTGAGTTTCTCAAGCGTTTCTTACCCCCCAACTGCCATATCTTGCGAACGGATTGACCAATCCGCAAAATTTCTGTCGCATCTGAAAGTAGAAACTCGCCCGATTACAAAGGTATGCGTACTTTTCCCCTAGGCCGTTCTAGTTATTCGTTGCGAGCATCAGAACTGCGAAAATTTTGAGTTTCTCAAGCGTTTCTTACCTCCAAACTACCATATCTTGCGAACGGATTGACGAATCCGCAAAATTTCTGTTGCACCTGAAAGTAGAAACTCGCCCGATTACAACGGTATGCGTACTTTTCCCCTAGGCCGTTCTAGTTATTCATTTCGAGCATCAGAACTGCGATAATTTTGAGTTTCTCAAGCGTTTCTTACCTACAAACTGCCACATCTCGCGAACGGATTGACCAATCCGAAAAATTTCTGTTGCATCTGAACGTAAAGACTCGCCCAATTACAACGGTATGTGTACTTTTCCCCTAGGCCATTCTAGTTATTCGTTTCGAGCATCAGAGCTGCGAAAATTTTGAGTTTCTCAAGCGTTTCTTACCTCCAAACTGCCACATCTCGCGAACGGATTGACCAATCCGCAAAATTTCTGTTGCGTCTGAACGTAGAAACTCGCGCAATTACAACGGTATGTGTACTTTTCCCCTAGGCCATTCTAGTTATTCGTTTCGAGCATCAGAGCTGCGAAAATTTTGAGTTGCTCAAGCGTTTCTTACATCCAAACTGCCATATCTCGCGAACGGATACACCATTCCGCAAAATTTCTGTTGCATATGAAAGTAGAAACCCGCCCGATTACAACGGTATGCGTACTTTTCCCCTAGGCCGTTCTAGTTATTCGTTTCGAGCATCAGAACTGCGAAAATTTTGAGTTTCTCAACCGTTTCTTTCCTCCAAACTGCCATATCTCGCGAACGGATTGACCAATACGCAAAATTTCTGTTGCGTCTGAAAGTAGCAACTGGACCGATTACAACGGTATGCGTACTTTTCCCCTAGGCCGTTCTAGTTATTCGTTTCGAGCATCAGAACTGTGAAAATTTTGAGCTTCTCAAGCCTTTCTTACCTCCAAACTGCCATATCTCGCGAACGGATTGACCAATCCGCAAAACTTCTGTTGCATCTGAAAGTAGAAACCCGCCCGATTACAACGGTATGCGTACTTTTCCCCTAGGCCGTTCTAGTTATTCGTTTCGAGCATCAGAACTGCGAAAATTTTGAGTTTCTCAATCGTTTCTTACCTCCAAACTGCCATGTCTCGCGAACGGATTGACCAATCCGCAAAATTTCTCTTGCATCTGAAAGTAGAAACTCGCCCGATTACAACGGTATGTGCAGTCTTCCCCTAGGCCGTTCTAGTTATTCATTTCGAGCACCAGAACTTCGAAAATTTTGAGTTCCTCAAGCGTTTCTTACCTCCAAACTGCCACATCTCGCGAACGGATTGACCAATCCGCAAAATTTCTGTTGCGTCTGAACGTAGAAACTCGCGCAATTACAACGGTATGTGTACTTTTCCCCTAGGCCATTCTAGTTATTCGTTTCGAGCATCAGAGCTGCGAAAATTTTGAGTTGCTCAAGCGTTTCTTACATCCAAACTGCCATATCTCGCGAACGGATACACCATTCCGCAAAATTTCTGTTGCATATGAAAGTAGAAACCCGCCCGATTACAACGGTATGCGTACTTTTCCCCTAGGCCGTTCTAGTTATTCGTTTCGAGCATCAGAACTGCGAAAATTTTGAGTTTCTCAACCGTTTCTTTCCTCCAAACTGCCGTATCTCGCGAACGGATTGACCAATACGCAAAATTTCTGTTGCGTCTGAAAGTAGCAACTGGACCGATTACAACGGTATGCGTACTTTTCCCCTAGGCCGTTCTAGTTATTCGTTTCGAGCATCAGAACTGCGAAAATTTTGAGTTTCTCAAGCGTTTCTTACCTCCAAACTGCCATGTCTCGCGAACGGATTGACCAATCCGCAAAATTTCTCTTGCATCTGAAAGTAGAAACTCGCCCGATTACAACGGTATGTGCAGTCTTCCCCTAGGCCATTCTAGTTATTCGTCTCGAGCATCAGAACTGCGAAAATTTTGAGTGTCTCAAGCGTTTCTTACCTCCAAACTGCCATATCTCGCGAATGGATAGCCCAATCCGCAAAATTTCTGTTGCATCTGAAAGTAGAAACTCGCCCAATTGCAACGGTATGTGTGCTTTTCCCCTAGGCCATTCTAGTTATTCGTTTCGAGCATCATAACTGCGAAAATTTTGAGTTTCTCAAGCGTTTCTTACGTCCAAGCTGTCATATCTCGCGAACGGATAGACCAATCCGCGAAATTTCAGTTGAATCTGAAAGTAGATACTCGCCCGATTATAACGGTATGCGTACTTTTCCCCTAGGCCGTTCTAGTTATTCGTTTCGGGCATCAGAACTGCGAAAATTTTGAGTTTCTCAAGCGTTTCTTACCTCCAAACTGCCATATCTCGCGAAGGGATAGACCAATCCGCGAAATTTCTGTTGAATCTGAAAGTAGATACTCGCCCGATTACAACGGTATGAGTACTTTTCCCCTAGGCCGTTCTAGTTATTCGTTTCGAGCATCAGAACTGCGATAATTTTGAGTTTCTCAAGCGTTTCTTACTTACAAACTGCCACATCTCGCGAACGGATTGACCAATCCGCAAAATTTCTGTTGCGTCTGAAAGTAGCAACTGGACCGATAACAACGGTATGCGTACTTTTCCCCTAGGCCATTCTAGTTATTCGTTTCGAGCATCAGAGCTGCGAAAATTTTGAGTTTCTCAAGCGTTTCTTACCTCCAAACTGCCACATCTCGCGAACGGATTGACCAATCCGCAAAATTTCTGTTGCGTCTGAACGTAGAAACTCGCGCAATTAGAACGGTATGTGTACTTTTCCCCTAGGCCATTCTAGTTATTCGTTTCGAGCATCAGAGCTGCTAAAATTTTGTGTTGCTCAAGCGTTTCTTACATCCAAACTGCCATATCTCGCGAACGGATACACCATTCCGCAAAATTTCTGTTGCATCTGAAAGTAGATACTCGCCCGATTACAACGGTATGAGTACTTTTCCCCTAGGCCGTTCTGGTTATTCGTTTCGAGCATCAGAACTGCGAAAATTTTGAGTTGCTCAAGCGTTTCTTACATCCAAACTGCCATATCTCGCGAACGGATACACCAATCCGCAAAATTTCTGTTGCATCTGAAAGTAGAAACTCGACCGATTACAACGTTATGCGCACTTTTCCCCTAGGCCGTCATAGTTATTCGTTTCGAGCATCAGAACTTCGAAAATTTTGAGTTTCTCATGCGTTTCTTACCTCCAGACTGCCATATCTCGCGAACGGATTGACCAATCCGCAAAATTTCTGTTGCATCTGAAATTAGAAACTCGCCCGATTACAACGGTATGCGTACTTTTCCCCTAGGCCGTTCTAGTTATTCGTTTCGAGCATCAGAACTGCGAAAATTTTGAGTTTCTCAAGCGTTTCTTACGTCCAAACTGCCATATCTCGCGAACGGATTGACCAATCCACAAAACTTCTGTTGCATCTGAAAGTAGAAACTCGCCCGATTACAACGGTATCCGAACCTTTCCCCTAGGCCGTTCTAGTTATTCGTTTCGAGTATCAGAACTGCGAAAATTTTGAGTTTCTCAAGCGTTTCTTACATCCAAACTGGCATATCTCGCGAACGGATTGACCAATCCGCAAAATTTCTGTTGCATCTGAAAGTAGAAACCCGCCCGATTACAACGGTATGCGTACTTTTCCCCTAGGCCGTTCTAGTTATTCGTTTCGAGCATCAGAACTGCGAAAATTTTGAGTTTCTCAACCGTTTCTTTCCTCCAAACTGCCATATCTCGCGAACGGATTGACAAATACGCAAAATTTCTGTTGCGTCTGAAAGTAGCAACTGGACCGATTACAACTGTATGCGTACTTTTCCCCTAGGCCGTTCTAGTTATTCGTTTCGAGCATCAGAACTGTGAAAATTTTGAGCTTCTCAAGCCTTTCTTACCTCCAAACTGCCATATCTCGCGAACGGATTGACCAATCCGCAAAACTTCTGTTGCATCTGAAAGTAGAAACCCGCCCGATTACAACGGTATGCGTACTTTTCCCCTAGGCCGTTCTAGTTATTCGTTTCGAGCATCAGAACTGCGAAAATTTTGAGTTTCTCAATCGTTTCTTACCTCCAAACTGCCATGTCCCGCGAACGGATTGACCAATCCGCAAAATTTCTCTTGCATCTGAAAGTAGAAACTCGCCCGATTACAACGGTATGTGCAGTCTTCCCCTAGGCCGTTCTAGTTATTCATTTCGAGCACCAGAACTTCGAAAATTTTGAGTTTCTCAAGCGTTTCTTACCTCCAAACTGCCATATCTCGCGAACGGATTGACGAATCCGCAAAATTTCTGTTGCACCTGAAAGTAGAAACTCGCCCGATTACAACGGTATGCGTACTTTTCCCCTAGGCCGTTCTAGTTATTCATTTCGAGCATCAGAACTTCGAAAATTTTGAGTTTCTCAAGCGTTTCTTACCTCCAAACTGCCATATCTCGCGAACGGATTGACCAATCCGCAAAATTTCTGTTGCATCTGAAAGTAGAAACTCGCCCGATTACAACGGTATGCGTACTTTTCCCCTAGGCCGTTCTAGTTATTCGTTTCGAGCATCAGAACTGCGAAAATTTTGAGTTTCTCAAGCGTTTCTTACCCCCCAACTGCCATATCTTGCGAACGGATTGACCAATCCGCAAAATTTCTGTCGCATCTGAAAGTAGAAACTCGCCCGATTACAAAGGTATGCGTACTTTTCCCCTAGGCCGTTCTAGTTATTCGTTGCGAGCATCAGAACTGCGAAAATTTTGAGTTTCTCAAGCGTTTCTTACCTCCAAACTACCATATCTTGCGAACGGATTGACGAATCCGCAAAATTTCTGTTGCACCTGAAAGTAGAAACTCGCCCGATTACAACGGTATGCGTACTTTTCCCCTAGGCCGTTCTAGTTATTCATTTCGAGCATCAGAACTGCGATAATTTTGAGTTTCTCAAGCGTTTCTTACCTACAAACTGCCACATCTCGCGAACGGATTGACCAATCCGAAAAATTTCTGTTGCATCTGAACGTAAAGACTCGCCCAATTACAACGGTATGTGTACTTTTCCCCTAGGCCATTCTAGTTATTCGTTTCGAGCATCAGAGCTGCGAAAATTTTGAGTTTCTCAAGCGTTTCTTACCTCCAAACTGCCACATCTCGCGAACGGATTGACCAATCCGCAAAATTTCTGTTGCGTCTGAACGTAGAAACTCGCGCAATTACAACGGTATGTGTACTTTTCCCCTAGGCCATTCTAGTTATTCGTTTCGAGCATCAGAGCTGCGAAAATTTTGAGTTGCTCAAGCGTTTCTTACATCCAAACTGCCATATCTCGCGAACGGATACACCATTCCGCAAAATTTCTGTTGCATATGAAAGTAGAAACCCGCCCGATTACAACGGTATGCGTACTTTTCCCCTAGGCCGTTCTAGTTATTCGTTTCGAGCATCAGAACTGCGAAAATTTTGAGTTTCTCAACCGTTTCTTTCCTCCAAACTGCCATATCTCGCGAACGGATTGACCAATACGCAAAATTTCTGTTGCGTCTGAAAGTAGCAACTGGACCGATTACAACGGTATGCGTACTTTTCCCCTAGGCCGTTCTAGTTATTCGTTTCGAGCATCAGAACTGTGAAAATTTTGAGCTTCTCAAGCCTTTCTTACCTCCAAACTGCCATATCTCGCGAACGGATTGACCAATCCGCAAAACTTCTGTTGCATCTGAAAGTAGAAACCCGCCCGATTACAACGGTATGCGTACTTTTCCCCTAGGCCGTTCTAGTTATTCGTTTCGAGCATCAGCACTGCGAAAATTTTGAGTTTCTCAATCGTTTCTTACCTCCAAACTGCCATGTCTCGCGAACGGATTGACCAATCCGCAAAATTTCTCTTGCATCTGAAAGTAGAAACTCGCCCGATTACAACGGTATGTGCAGTCTTCCCCTAGGCCGTTCTAGTTATTCATTTCGAGCACCAGAACTTCGAAAATTTTGAGTTTCTCAAGCGTTTCTTACCTCCAAACTGCCATATCTCGCGAACGGATTGACGAATCCGCAAAATTTCTGTTGCACCTGAAAGTAGAAACTCGCCCGATTACAACGGTATGCGTACTTTTCCCCTAGGCCGTTCTAGTTATTCATTTCGAGCATCAGAACTTCGAAAATTTTGAGTTTCTCAAGCGTTTCTTACCTCCAAACTGCCATATCTCGCGAACGGATTGACCAATCCGCAAAATTTCTGTTGCATCTGAAAGTAGAAACTCGCCCGATTACAACGGTATGCGTACTTTTCCCCTAGGCCGTTCTAGTTATTCGTTTCGAGCATCAGAACTGCGAAAATTTTGAGTTTCTCAATCGTTTCTTACCTCCAAACTGCCATGTCTCGCGAACGGATTGACCAATCCGCAAAATTTCTCTTGCATCTGAAAGTAGAAACTCGCCCGATTACAACGGTATGTGCAGTCTTCCCCTAGGCCGTTCTAGTTATTCATTTCGAGCACCAGAACTTCGAAAATTTTGAGTTTCTCAAGCGTTTCTTACCTCCAAACTGCCATATCTCGCGAACGGATTGACGAATCCGCAAAATTTCTGTTGCACCTGAAAGTAGAAACTCGCCCGATTACAACGGTATGCGTACTTTTCCCCTAGGCCGTTCTAGTTATTCATTTCGAGCATCAGAACTTCGAAAATTTTGAGTTTCTCAAGCGTTTCTTACCTCCAAACTGCCATATCTCGCGAACGGATTGACCAATCCGCAAAATTTCTGTTGCATCTGAAAGTAGAAACTCGCCCGATTACAACGGTATGCGTACTTTTCCCCTAGGCCGTTCTAGTTATTCGTTTCGAGCATCAGAACTGCGAAAATTTTGAGTTTCTCAAGCGTTTCTTACCCCCCAACTGCCATATCTTGCGAACGGATTGACCAATCCGCAAAATTTCTGTCGCATCTGAAAGTAGAAACTCGCCCGATTACAAAGGTATGCGTACTTTTCCCCTAGGCCGTTCTAGTTATTCGTTGCGAGCATCAGAACTGCGAAAATTTTGAGTTTCTCAAGCGTTTCTTACCTCCAAACTACCATATCTTGCGAACGGATTGACGAATCCGCAAAATTTCTGTTGCACCTGAAAGTAGAAACTCGCCCGATTACAACGGTATGCGTACTTTTCCCCTAGGCCGTTCTAGTTATTCATTTCGAGCATCAGAACTGCGATAATTTTGAGTTTCTCAAGCGTTTCTTACCTCCAAACTGCCACATCTCGCGAACGGATTGACCAATCCGAAAAATTTCTGTTGCATCTGAACGTAAAGACTCGCCCAATTACAACGGTATGTGTACTTTTCCCCTAGGCCATTCTAGTTATTCGTTTCGAGCATCAGAGCTGCGAAAATTTTGAGTTTCTCAAGCGTTTCTTACCTCCAAACTGCCACATCTCGCGAACGGATTGACCAATCCGCAAAATTTCTGTTGCGTCTGAACGTAGAAACTCGCGCAATTACAACGGTATGTGTACTTTTCCCCTAGGCCGTTCTAGTTATTCGTTTAGAGCATCAGAACTGTGAAAATTTTGAGCTTCTCAAGCCTTTCTTACCTCCAAACTGCCATATCTCGCGAACGGATTGACCAATCCGCAAAACTTCTGTTGCATCTGAAAGTAGAAACCCGCCCGATTACAACGGTATGCGTACTTTTCCCCTAGGCCGTTCTAGTTATTCGTTTCGAGCATCAGAACTGCGAAAATTTTGAGTTTCTCAATCGTTTCTTACCTCCAAACTGCCATGTCTCGCGAACGGATTGACCAATCCGCAAAATTTCTCTTGCATCTGAAAGTAGAAACTCGCCCGATTACAACGGTATGTGCAGTCTTCCCCTAGGCCGTTCTAGTTATTCATTTCGAGCACCAGAACTTCGAAAATTTTGAGTTTCTCAAGCGTTTCTTACCTCCAAACTGCCATATCTAGCGAACGGATTGACGAATCCGCAAAATTTCTGTTGCACCTGAAAGTAGAAACTCGCCCGATTACAACGGTATGCGTACTTTTCCCCTAGGCCGTTCTAGTTATTCATTTCGAGCATCAGAACTTCGAAAATTTTGAGTTTCTCAAGCGTTTCTTACCTCCAAACTGCCATATCTCGCGAACGGATTGACCAATCCGCAAAATTTCTGTTGCATCTGAAAGTAGAAACTCGCCCGATTACAACGGTATGCGTACTTTTCCCCTAGGCCGTTCTAGTTATTCGTTTCGAGCATCAGAACTGCGAAAATTTTGAGTTTCTCAAGCGTTTCTTACCCCCCAACTGCCATATCTTGCGAACGGATTGACCAATCCGCAAAATTTCTGTCGCATCTGAAAGTAGAAACTCGCCCGATTACAAAGGTATGCGTACTTTTCCCCTAGGCCGTTCTAGTTATTCGTTGCGAGCATCAGAACTGCGAAAATTTTGAGTTTCTCAAGCGTTTCTTACCTCCAAACTACCATATCTTGCGAACGGATTGACGAATCCGCAAAATTTCTGTTGCACCTGAAAGTAGAAACTCGCCCGATTACAACGGTATGCGTACTTTTCCCCTAGGCCGTTCTAGTTATTCATTTCGAGCATCAGAACTGCGATAATTTTGAGTTTCTCAAGCGTTTCTTACCTACAAACTGCCACATCTCGCGAACGGATTGACCAATCCGAAAAATTTCTGTTGCATCTGAACGTAAAGACTCGCCCAATTACAACGGTATGTGTACTTTTCCCCTAGGCCATTCTAGTTATTCGTTTCGAGCATCAGAGCTGCGAAAATTTTGAGTTTCTCAAGCGTTTCTTACCTCCAAACTGCCACATCTCGCGAACGGATTGACCAATCCGCAAAATTTCTGTTGCGTCTGAACGTAGAAACTCGCGCAATTACAACGGTATGTGTACTTTTCCCCTAGGCCGTTCTAGTTATTCGTTTCGAGCATCAGAACTGTGAAAATTTTGAGCTTCTCAAGCCTTTCTTACCTCCAAACTGCCATATCTCGCGAACGGATTGACCAATCCGCAAAACTTCTGTTGCATCTGAAAGTAGAAACCCGCCCGATTACAACGGTATGCGTACTTTTCCCCTAGGCCGTTCTAGTTATTCGTTTCGAGCATCAGAACTGCGAAAATTTTGAGTTTCTCAATCGTTTCTTACCTCCAAACTGCCATGTCTCGCGAACGGATTGACCAATCCGCAAAATTTCTCTTGCATCTGAAAGTAGAAACTCGCCCGATTACAACGGTATGTGCAGTCTTCCCCTAGGCCGTTCTAGTTATTCATTTCGAGCACCAGAACTTCGAAAATTTTGAGTTTCTCAAGCGTTTCTTACCTCCAAACTGCCATATCTCGCGAACGGATTGACGAATCCGCAAAATTTCTGTTGCACCTGAAAGTAGAAACTCGCCCGATTACAACGGTATGCGTACTTTTCCCCTAGGCCGTTCTAGTTATTCATTTCGAGCATCAGAACTTCGAAAATTTTGAGTTTGTCAAGCGTTTCTTACCTCCAAACTGCCATATCTCGCGAACGGATTGACCAATCCGCAAAATTTCTGTTGCATCTGAAAGTAGAAACTCGCCCGATTACAACGGTATGCGTACTTTTCCCCTAGGCCGTTCTAGTTATTCGTTTCGAGCATCAGAACTGCGAAAATTTTGAGTTTCTCAAGCGTTTCTTACCCCCCAACTGCCATATCTTGCGAACGGATTGACCAATCCGCAAAATTTCTGTCGCATCTGAAAGTAGAAACTCGCCCGATTACAAAGGTATGCGTACTTTTCCCCTAGGCCGTTCTAGTTATTCGTTGCGAGCATCAGAACTGCGAAAATTTTGAGTTTCTCAAGCGTTTCTTACCTCCAAACTACCATATCTTGCGAACGGATTGACGAATCCGCAAAATTTCTGTTGCACCTGAAAGTAGAAACTCGCCCGATTACAACGGTATGCGTACTTTTCCCCTAGGCCGTTCTAGTTATTCATTTCGAGCATCAGAACTGCGATAATTTTGAGTTTCTCAAGCGTTTCTTACTTACAAACTGCCACATCTCGCGAACGGATTGACCAATCCGCAAAATTTCTGTTGCGTCTGAAAGTAGCAACTGGACCGATAACAACGGTATGCGTACTTTTCCCCTAGGCCATTCTAGTTATTCGTTTCGAGCATCAGAGCTGCGAAAATTTTGAGTTTCTCAAGCGTTTCTTACCTCCAAACTGCCACATCTCGCGAACGGATTGACCAATCCGCAAAATTTCTGTTGCGTCTGAACGTAGAAACTCGCGCAATTAGAACGGTATGTGTACTTTTCCCCTAGGCCATTCTAGTTATTCGTTTCGAGCATCAGAGCTGCTAAAATTTTGTGTTGCTCAAGCGTTTCTTACATCCAAACTGCCATATCTCGCGAACGGATACACCATTCCGCAAAATTTCTGTTGCATCTGAAAGTAGAAACCCGCCCGATTACAACGGTATGCGTACTTTTCCCCTAGGCCGTTCTAGTTATTCGTTTCGAGCATCAGAATTGCGAAAATTTTGAGTTTCTCAAGCGTTTCTTACCTCCAAACTGCCATGTCTCGCGAACGGATTGACCAATCCGCAAAATTTCTCTTGCATCTGAAAGTAGAAACTCGCCCGATTACAACGGTATGTGCAGTCTTCCCCTAGGCCATTCTAGTTATTCGTCTCGAGCATCAGAACTGCGAAAATTTTGAGTGTCTCAAGCGTTTCTTACCTCCAAACTGCCATATCTCGCGAATGGATAGCCCAATCCGCAAAATTTCTGTTGCATCTGAAAGTAGAAACTCGCCCAATTGCAACGGTATGTGTGCTTTTCCCCTAGGCCATTCTAGTTATTCGTTTCGAGCATCAGAACTGCGAAAACTATGAGTTTCTCAAGCGTTTCTTACCTCCAAACTGCCATATCTCGCGAACGGATTGACGAATCCGCAAAATTTCTGTTGCACCTGAAAGTAGAAACTCGCCCGATTACAACGGTATGCGTACTTTTCCCCTAGGCCGTTCTAGTTATTCATTTCGAGCATCAGAACTGCGAAAATTTTGAGTGTCTCAAGCGTTTCTTACCTCCAAACTGCCATATCTCGCGAATGGATAGCCCAATCCGCAAAATTTCTGTTGCATCTGAAAGTAGAAACTCGCCCAATTGCAACGGTATGTGTGCTTTTCCCCTAGGCCATTCTAGTTATTCGTTTCGAGCATCAGAACTGCGATAATTTTGAGTTTCTCAAGCGTTTCTTACCTCCAAAGTACCATATCTTGCGAACGGATTGACGAATCCGCAAAATTTCTGTTGCACCTGAAAGTAGAAACTCGCCCGATTACAACGGTATGTGCAGTCTTCCCCTAGGCCATTCTAGTTATTCGTCTCGAGCATCAGAACTGCGAAAATTTTGAGTGTCTCAAGCGTTTCTTACCTCCAAACTGCCATATCTCGCGAATGGATAGCCCAATCCGCAAAATTTCTGTTGCATCTGAAAGTAGAAACTCGCCCAATTGCAACGGTATGTGTGCTTTTCCCCTAGGCCGTTCTAGTTATTCATTTCGAGCATCAGAACTGCGATAATTTTGAGTTTCTCAAGCGTTTCTTACTTACAAACTGCCACATCTCGCGAACGGATTGACCAATCCGCAAAATTTCTGTTGCGTCTGAAAGTAGCAACTGGACCGATAACAACGGTATGCGTACTTTTCCCCTAGGCCATTCTAGTTATTCGTTTCGAGCATCAGAGCTGCGAAAATTTTGAGTTTCTCAAGCGTTTCTTACCTCCAAACTGCCACATCTCGCGAACGGATTGACCAATCCGCAAAATTTCTGTTGCGTCTGAACGTAGAAACTCGCGCAATTAGAACGGTATGTGTACTTTTCCCCTAGGCCATTCTAGTTATTCGTTTCGAGCATCAGAGCTGCTAAAATTTTGTGTTGCTCAAGCGTTTCTTACATCCAAACTGCCATATCTCGCGAACGGATACACCATTCCGCAAAATTTCTGTTGCATCTGAAAGTAGAAACCCGCCCGATTACAACGGTATGCGTACTTTTCCCCTAGGCCGTTCTAGTTATTCGTTTCGAGCATCAGAACTGCGAAAATTTTGAGTTTCTCAAGCGTTTCTTACCTCCAAACTGCCATGTCTCGCGAACGGATTGACCAATCTGCAAAATTTCTCTTGCATCTGAAAGTAGAAACTCGCCCGATTACAACGGTATGTGCAGTCTTCCCCTAGGCCATTCTAGTTATTCGTCTCGAGCATCAGAACTGCGAAAATTTTGAGTGTCTCAAGCGTTTCTTACCTCCAAACTGCCATATCTCGCGAATGGATAGCCCAATCCGCAAAATTTCTGTTGCATCTGAAAGTAGAAACTCGCCCAATTGCAACGGTATGTGTGCTTTTCCCCTAGGCCATTCTAGTTATTCGTTTCGAGCATCAGAACTGCGAAAACTATGAGTTTCTCAAGCGTTTCTTACCTCCAAACTGCCATATCTCGCGAACGGATTGACGAATCCGCAAAATTTCTGTTGCACCTGAAAGTAGAAACTCGCCCGATTACAACGGTATGCGTACTTTTCCCCTAGGCCGTTCTAGTTATTCATTTCGAGCATCAGAACTGCGATAATTTTGAGTTTCTCAAGCGTTTCTTACCTACAAACTGCCACATCTCGCGAACGGATTGACCAATCCGAAAAATTTCTGTTGCATCTGAACGTAAAAACTCGCCCAATTACAACGGTATGTGTACTTTTCCCCTAGGCCATTCTAGTTATTCGTTTCGAGCATCAGAGCTGCGAAAATTTTGAGTTTCTCAAGCGTTTCTTACCTCCAAACTGCCACATCTCGCGAACGGATTGACCAATCCGCAAAATTTCTGTTGCGTCTGAACGTAGAAACTCGCGCAATTACAACGGTATGTGTACTTTTCCCCTAGGCCATTCTAGTTATTCGTTTCGAGCATCAGAGCTGCGAAAATTTTGAGTTGCTCAAGCGTTTCTTACATCCAAACTGCCATATCTCGCGAACGGATACACCACTCCGCAAAATTTCTGTTGCATCTGAAAGTAGAAACCCGCCCGATTACAACGGTATGCGTACTTTTCCCCTAGGCCGTTCTAGTTATTCGTTTCGAGCATCAGAACTGCGAAAATTTTGAGTTTCTCAACCGTTTCTTTCCTCCAAACTGCCATATCTCGCGAACGGATTGACCAATACGCAAAATTTCTGTTGCGTCTGAAAGTAGCAACTGGACCGATTACAACGGTATGCGTACTTTTCCCCTAGGCCGTTCTAGTTAATCGTTTCGAGCATCAGAACTGCGAAAATTTTGAGCTTCTCAAGCCTTTCTTACCTCCAAACTGCCATATCTCGCGAACGGATTGACCAATCCGCAAAACTTCTGTTGCATCTTAAAGTAGAAACCCGCCCGATTACAACGGTATGCGTACTTTTCCCCTAGGCCGTTCTAGTTATTCGTTTCGAGCATCAGAACTGCGAAAATTTTGAGTTTCTCAAGCGTTTCTTACCTCCAAACTGCCATGTCTCGCGAACGGATTGACCAATCCGCAAAATTTGTCTTGCATGTGAAAGTAGAAACTCGCCCGATTACAACGGTATGTGCAGTCTTCCCCTAGGCCATTCTAGTTATTCGTCTCGAGCATCAGAACTGCGAAAATTTTGAGTGTCTCAAGCGTTTCTTACATCCAAACTGCCATATCTCGCGAATGGATAGCCCAATCCGCAAAATTTCTGTTGCATCTGAAAGTAGAAACTCGCCCAATTGCAACGTTATGTGTGCTTTTCCCCTAGGCCATTCTAGTTATTCGTTTCGAGCATAAGAACTGCGAAAATTTTGAGTTTCTCAAGCGTTTCTTACATCCAAACTGTCATATCTCGCGAACGGATAGACCAATCCGCGAAATTTCTGTTGACTCTGAAAGTAGATACTCGCCCGATTATAACAGTATGCGTACTTTTCCCCTAGGCCGTTCTAGTTATTCGTTTCGGGCATCAGAACTGCGAAAATTTTGAGTTTCTCAAGCGTTTCTTACCTCCAAACTGCCATATCTCGCGAAGGGATAGACCAATCCGCGAAATTTCTCTTGCATCTGAAAGTAGAAACTCGCCCGATTACAACGGTATGTGCAGTCTTCCCCTAGGCCATTCTAGTTATTCGTCTCGAGCATCAGAACTGCGAAAATTTTGAGTGTCTCAAGCGTTTCTTACCTCCAAACTGCCATATCTCGCGAATGGATAGCCCAATCCGCAAAATTTCTGTTGCATCTGAAAGTAGAAACTCGCCCAATTGCAACGGTATGTGTGCTTTTCCCCTAGGCCATTCTAGTTATTCGTTTCGAGCATCAGAACTGCGAAAACTATGAGTTTCTCAAGCGTTTCTTACCTCCAAACTGCCATATCTCGCGAACGGATTGACGAATCCGCAAAATTTCTGTTGCACCTGAAAGTAGAAACTCGCCCGATTACAACGGTATGCGTACTTTTCCCCTAGGCCGTTCTAGTTATTCATTTCGAGCATCAGAACTGCGATAATTTTGAGTTTCTCAAGCGTTTCTTACCTACAAACTGCCACATCTCGCGAACGGATTGACCAATCCGAAAAATTTCTGTTGCATCTGAACGTAAAAACTCGCCCAATTACAACGGTATGTGTACTTTTCCCCTAGGCCATTCTAGTTATTCGTTTCGAGCATCAGAGCTGCGAAAATTTTGAGTTTCTCAAGCGTTTCTTACCTCCAAACTGCCACATCTCGCGAACGGATTGACCAATCCGCAAAATTTCTGTTGCGTCTGAACGTAGAAACTCGCGCAATTACAACGGTATGTGTACTTTTCCCCTAGGCCATTCTAGTTATTCGTTTCGAGCATCAGAGCTGCGAAAATTTTGAGTTGCTCAAGCGTTTCTTACATCCAAACTGCCATATCTCGCGAACGGATACACCACTCCGCAAAATTTCTGTTGCATCTGAAAGTAGAAACCCGCCCGATTACAACGGTATGCGTACTTTTCCCCTAGGCCGTTCTAGTTATTCGTTTCGAGCATCAGAACTGCGAAAATTTTGAGTTTCTCAACCGTTTCTTTCCTCCAAACTGCCATATCTCGCGAACGGATTGACCAATACGCAAAATTTCTGTTGCGTCTGAAAGTAGCAACTGGACCGATTACAACGGTATGCGTACTTTTCCCCTAGGCCGTTCTAGTTAATCGTTTCGAGCATCAGAACTGCGAAAATTTTGAGCTTCTCAAGCCTTTCTTACCTCCAAACTGCCATATCTCGCGAACGGATTGACCAATCCGCAAAACTTCTGTTGCATCTTAAAGTAGAAACCCGCCCGATTACAACGGTATGCGTACTTTTCCCCTAGGCCGTTCTAGTTATTCGTTTCGAGCATCAGAACTGCGAAAATTTTGAGTTTCTCAAGCGTTTCTTACCTCCAAACTGCCATGTCTCGCGAACGGATTGACCAATCCGCAAAATTTGTCTTGCATGTGAAAGTAGAAACTCGCCCGATTACAACGGTATGTGCAGTCTTCCCCTAGGCCATTCTAGTTATTCGTCTCGAGCATCAGAACTGCGAAAATTTTGAGTGTCTCAAGCGTTTCTTACATCCAAACTGCCATATCTCGCGAATGGATAGCCCAATCCGCAAAATTTCTGTTGCATCTGAAAGTAGAAACTCGCCCAATTGCAACGTTATGTGTGCTTTTCCCCTAGGCCATTCTAGTTATTCGTTTCGAGCATAAGAACTGCGAAAATTTTGAGTTTCTCAAGCGTTTCTTACATCCAAACTGTCATATCTCGCGAACGGATAGACCAATCCGCGAAATTTCTGTTGACTCTGAAAGTAGATACTCGCCCGATTATAACAGTATGCGTACTTTTCCCCTAGGCCGTTCTAGTTATTCGTTTCGGGCATCAGAACTGCGAAAATTTTGAGTTTCTCAAGCGTTTCTTACCTCCAAACTGCCATATCTCGCGAAGGGATAGACCAATCCGCGAAATTTCTGTTGTATCTGAAAGTAGATACTCGCCCGATTACAACGGTATGAGTACTTTTCCCCTAGGCCGTTCTAGTTATTCGTTTCGAGCATCAGAACTGCGATAATTTTGAGTTTCTCAAGCGTTTCTTACTTACAAACTGCCACATCTCGCGAACGGATTGACCAATCCGCAAAATTTCTGTTGCATCTGAACGTAGAAACTCGCCCAATTACAACGGTATGTGTACTTTTCCCCTAGGCCATTCTAGTTATTCGTTTCGAGCATCAGAGCTGCGAAAATTTTGAGTTTCTCATGCGTTTCTTACATCCAGACTGCCATATCTCGCGAACGGATTGACATATCCGCGACATTTCTGTTGAATCTGAAAGTAGATACTCGCCCGATTACAACAGTATGAGTACTTTTCCCCTAGGCCGTTCTAGTTATTCGTTTCGAGCATCAGAACTGCGATAATTTTGAGTTTCTCAAGCGTTTCTTACCTCCAAACTGCCATATCTCGCGAAGGGATAGACCAATCCGCGAAATTTCTGTTGTATCTGAAAGTAGATACTCGCCCGATTACAACGGTATGAGTACTTTTCCCCTAGGCCGTTCTAGTTATTCGTTTCGAGCATCAGAGCTGCGAAAATTTTGAGTTTCTCAAGCGTTTCTTACCTCCAAACTGCCATATCTCGCGAACGGATTCACCAATCCGCAAAATTTTGTTGCATCTGAAAGTAGAAACTCGCCCGATTACAACGGTATGCGCACTTTTCCCCTAGGCCGTTCTAGTTATTCGTTTCGAGCATCAGAACTGCGAAAATTTTGAGTTACTCAAGCGTTTCTTACCCCCCAACTGCCATATCTCGCGAACGGATTGACGAATCCGCAAAATTTCTGTTGCACCTGAAAGTAGAAACTCGCCCGATTACAACGGTATGCGTACTTTTCCCCTAGGCCGTTCTAGTTATTCATTTCGAGCATCAGAACTGCGATAATTTTGAGTTTCTCAAGCGTTTCTTACCTCCAAACTGCCACATCTCGCGAACGGATTGACCAATCCGCAAAATTTCTGTTGCGTCTGAACGTAGAAACTCGCGCAATTACAACGGTATGTGTACTTTTCCCCTATGCCATTCTAGTTATTCGTTTCGAGCATCAGAGCTGCGAAAATTTTGAGTTGCTCAAGCGTTTCTTACATCCAAACTGCCATATCTCGCGAACGGATACACCATTCCGCAAAATTTCTGTTGCGTCTGAAAGTAGCAACTGGACCGATTACAACGGTATGCGTACTTTTCCCCTAGGCCGTTCTAGTTAATCGTTTCGAGCATCAGAACTGCGAAAATTTTGAGCTTCTCAAGCCTTTCTTACCTCCAAACTGCCATATCTCGCGAACGGATTGACCAATCCGCAAAACTTCTGTTGCATCTTAAAGTAGAAACCCGCCCGATTACAACGGTATGCGTACTTTTCCCCTAGGCCGTTCTAGTTATTCGTTTCGAGCATCAGAACTGCGAAAATTTTGAGTTTCTCAAGCGTTTCTTACCTCCAAACTGCCATGTCTCGCGAACGGATTGACCAATCCGCAAAATTTGTCTTGCATGTGAAAGTAGAAACTCGCCCGATTACAACGGTATGTGCAGTCTTCCCCTAGGCCATTCTAGTTATTCGTCTCGAGCATCAGAACTGCGAAAATTTTGAGTGTCTCAAGCGTTTCTTACATCCAAACTGCCATATCTCGCGAATGGATAGCCCAATCCGCAAAATTTCTGTTGCATCTGAAAGTAGAAACTCGCCCAATTGCAACGTTATGTGTGCTTTTCCCCTAGGCCATTCTAGTTATTCGTTTCGAGCATAAGAACTGCGAAAATTTTGAGTTTCTCAAGCGTTTCTTACATCCAAACTGTCATATCTCGCGAACGGATAGACCAATCCGCGAAATTTCTGTTGACTCTGAAAGTAGATACTCGCCCGATTATAACGGTATGCGTACTTTTCCCCTAGGCCGTTCTAGTTATTCGTTTCGGGCATCAGAACTGCGAAAATTTTGAGTTTCTCAAGCGTTTCTTACCTCCAAACTGCCATATCTCGCGAAGGGATAGACCAATCCGCGAAATTTCTGTTGTATCTGAAAGTAGATACTCGCCCGATTACAACGGTATGAGTACCTTTCCCCTAGGCCGTTCTAGTTATTCGTTTCGAGCATCAGAACTGCGATAATTTTGAGTTTCTCAAGCGTTTCTTACTTACAAACTGCCACATCTCGCGAACGGATTGACCAATCCGCAAAATTTCTGTTGCATCTGAACGTAGAAACTCGCCCAATTACAACGGTATGTGTACTTTTCCCCTAGGCCATTCTAGTTATTCGTTTCGAGCATCAGAGCTGCGAAAATTTTGAGTTTCTCAAGCGTTTCTTACCTCCAAACTGCCATATCTCGCGAACGGATTCACCAATCCGCAAAATTTTGTTGCATCTGAAAGTAGAAACTCGCCCGATTACAACGGTATGCGCACTTTTCCCCTAGGCCGTTCTAGTTATTCGTTTCGAGCATCAGAACTGCGAAAATTTTGAGTTACTCAAGCGTTTCTTACCCCCCAACTGCCATATCTCGCGAACGGATACACAAATCCGCAAAATTTCTGTTGCATCTGAAAGTAGAAACTCGCCCGATTACAACGGTATGCGTACTTTTCCCCTAGGCCGTTCTAGTTATTCATTTCGAGCATCAGAACTTCGAAAATTTTGAGTTTCTCATGCGTTTCTTACATCCAGACTGCCATATCTCGCGAACGGATTGACATATCCGCGACATTTCTGTTGAATCTGAAAGTAGATACTCGCCCGATTACAACAGTATGAGTACTTTTCCCCTAGGCCGTTCTAGTTATTCGTTTCGAGCATCAGAACTGCGATAATTTTGAGTTTCTCAAGCGTTTCTTACCTCCAAACTGCCATATCTCGCGAAGGGATAGACCAATCCGCGAAATTTCTGTTGTATCTGAAAGTAGATACTCGCCCGATTACAACGGTATGAGTACTTTTCCCCTAGGCCGTTCTAGTTATTCGTTTCGAGCATCAGAGCTGCGAAAATTTTGAGTTTCTCAAGCGTTTCTTACCTCCAAACTGCCATATCTCGCGAACGGATTCACCAATCCGCAAAATTTTGTTGCATCTGAAAGTAGAAACTCGCCCGATTACAACGGTATGCGCACTTTTCCCCTAGGCCGTTCTAGTTATTCGTTTCGAGCATCAGAACTGCGAAAATTTTGAGTTACTCAAGCGTTTCTTACCCCCCAACTGCCATATCTCGCGAACGGATTGACGAATCCGCAAAATTTCTGTTGCACCTGAAAGTAGAAACTCGCCCGATTACAACGGTATGCGTACTTTTCCCCTAGGCCGTTCTAGTTATTCATTTCGAGCATCAGAACTGCGATAATTTTGAGTTTCTCAAGCGTTTCTTACCTCCAAACTGCCACATCTCGCGAACGGATTGACCAATCCGCAAAATTTCTGTTGCGTCTGAACGTAGAAACTCGCGCAATTACAACGGTATGTGTACTTTTCCCCTATGCCATTCTAGTTATTCGTTTCGAGCATCAGAGCTGCGAAAATTTTGAGTTGCTCAAGCGTTTCTTACATCCAAACTGCCATATCTCGCGAACGGATACACCATTCCGCAAAATTTCTGTTGCGTCTGAAAGTAGCAACTGGACCGATTACAACGGTATGCGTACTTTTCCCCTAGGCCGTTCTAGTTAATCGTTTCGAGCATCAGAACTGCGAAAATTTTGAGCTTCTCAAGCCTTTCTTACCTCCAAACTGCCATATCTCGCGAACGGATTGACCAATCCGCAAAACTTCTGTTGCATCTTAAAGTAGAAACCCGCCCGATTACAACGGTATGCGTACTTTTCCCCTAGGCCGTTCTAGTTATTCGTTTCGAGCATCAGAACTGCGAAAATTTTGAGTTTCTCAAGCGTTTCTTACCTCCAAACTGCCATGTCTCGCGAACGGATTGACCAATCCGCAAAATTTGTCTTGCATGTGAAAGTAGAAACTCGCCCGATTACAACGGTATGTGCAGTCTTCCCCTAGGCCATTCTAGTTATTCGTCTCGAGCATCAGAACTGCGAAAATTTTGAGTGTTTCAAGCGTTTCTTACATCCAAACTGCCATATCTCGCGAATGGATAGCCCAATCCGCAAAATTTCTGTTGCATCTGAAAGTAGAAACTCGCCCAATTGCAACGTTATGTGTGCTTTTCCCCTAGGCCATTCTAGTTATTCGTTTCGAGCATAAGAACTGCGAAAATTTTGAGTTTCTCAAGCGTTTCTTACATCCAAACTGTCATATCTCGCGAACGGATAGACCAATCCGCGAAATTTCTGTTGACTCTGAAAGTAGATACTCGCCCGATTATAACGGTATGCGTACTTTTCCCCTAGGCCGTTCTAGTTATTCGTTTCGGGCATCAGAACTGCGAAAATTTTGAGTTTCTCAAGCGTTTCTTACCTCCAAACTGCCATATCTCGCGAAGGGATAGACCAATCCGCGAAATTTCTGTTGTATCTGAAAGTAGATACTCGCCCGATTACAACGGTATGAGTACCTTTCCCCTAGGCCGTTCTAGTTATTCGTTTCGAGCATCAGAACTGCGATAATTTTGAGTTTCTCAAGCGTTTCTTACTTACAAACTGCCACATCTCGCGAACGGATTGACCAATCCGCAAAATTTCTGTTGCATCTGAACGTAGAAACTCGCCCAATTACAACGGTATGTGTACTTTTCCCCTAGGCCATTCTAGTTATTCGTTTCGAGCATCAGAGCTGCGAAAATTTTGAGTTTCTCAAGCGTTTCTTACCTCCAAACTGCCATATCTCGCGAACGGATTCACCAATCCGCAAAATTTTGTTGCATCTGAAAGTAGAAACTCGCCCGATTACAACGGTATGCGCACTTTTCCCCTAGGCCGTTCTAGTTATTCGTTTCGAGCATCAGAACTGCGAAAATTTTGAGTTACTCAAGCGTTTCTTACCCCCCAACTGCCATATCTCGCGAACGGATACACAAATCCGCAAAATTTCTGTTGCATCTGAAAGTAGAAACTCGCCCGATTACAACGGTATGCGTACTTTTCCCCTAGGCCGTTCTAGTTATTCATTTCGAGCATCAGAACTTCGAAAATTTTGAGTTTCTCATGCGTTTCTTACATCCAGACTGCCATATCTCGCGAACGGATTGACATATCCGCGACATTTCTGTTGAATCTGAAAGTAGATACTCGCCCGATTACAACAGTATGAGTACTTTTCCCCTAGGCCGTTCTAGTTATTCGTTTCGAGCATCAGAACTGCGATAATTTTGAGTTTCTCAAGCGTTTCTTACCTCCAAACTGCCATATCTCGCGAAGGGATAGACCAATCCGCGAAATTTCTGTTGTATCTGAAAGTAGATACTCGCCCGATTACAACGGTATGAGTACTTTTCCCCTAGGCCGTTCTAGTTATTCGTTTCGAGCATCAGAGCTGCGAAAATTTTGAGTTTCTCAAGCGTTTCTTACCTCCAAACTGCCATATCTCGCGAACGGATTCACCAATCCGCAAAATTTTGTTGCATCTGAAAGTAGAAACTCGCCCGATTACAACGGTATGCGCACTTTTCCCCTAGGCCGTTCTAGTTATTCGTTTCGAGCATCAGAACTGCGAAAATTTTGAGTTACTCAAGCGTTTCTTACCCCCCAACTGCCATATCTCGCGAACGGATTGACGAATCCGCAAAATTTCTGTTGCACCTGAAAGTAGAAACTCGCCCGATTACAACGGTATGCGTACTTTTCCCCTAGGCCGTTCTAGTTATTCATTTCGAGCATCAGAACTGCGATAATTTTGAGTTTCTCAAGCGTTTCTTACCTCCAAACTGCCACATCTCGCGAACGGATTGACCAATCCGCAAAATTTCTGTTGCGTCTGAACGTAGAAACTCGCGCAATTACAACGGTATGTGTACTTTTCCCCTAGGCCATTCTAGTTATTCGTTTCGAGCATCAGAGCTGCGAAAATTTTGAGTTGCTCAAGCGTTTCTTACATCCAAACTGCCATATCTCGCGAACGGATACACCATTCCGCAAAATTTCTGTTGCATCTGAAAGTAGAAACCCGCCCGATTACAACGGTATGCGTACTTTTCCCCTAGGCCGTTCTAGTTATTCGTTTCGAGCATCAGAACTGCGAAAATTTTGAGCTTCTCAAGCCTTTCTTACCTCCAAACTGCCATATCTCGCGAACGGATTGACCAATCCGCAAAACTTCTGTTGCATCTGAAAGTAGAAACCCGCCCGATTACAACGGTATGCGTACTTTTCCCCTAGGCCGTTCTAGTTATTCGTTTCGAGCATCAGAACTGCGAAAATTTTGAGTTTCTCAAGCGTTTCTTACCTCCAAACTGCCATGTCTCGCGAACGGATTGACCAATCCGCAAAATTTCTCTTGCATCTGAAAGTAGAAACTCGCCCGATTACAACGGTATGTGCAGTCTTCCCCTAGGCCATTCTAGTTATTCGTCTCGAGCATCAGAACTGCGAAAATTTTGAGTGTCTCAAGCGTTTCTTACCTCCAAACTGCCATATCTCGCGAATGTATAGCCCAATCCGCAAAATTTCTGTTGCATCTGAAAGTAGAAACTCGCCCAATTGCAACGGTATGTGTGCTTTTCCCCTAGGCCATTCTAGTTACTCGTTTCGAGCATCAGAACTGCGAAAATTTTGAGTTTCTCAAGCGTTTCTTACCTCCAAACTGTCATATCTCGCGAACGGGTAGACCAATCCGCGAAATTTCTGTTGAATCTGAAAGTAGATACTCGCCCGATTACAACGGTATGAGTACTTTTCCCCTAGGCCGTTCTAGTTATTCGTTTCGAGCATCAGAACTGCGAAAATTTTGAGTTACTCAAGCGTTTCTTACCCCCCAACTGCCATATCTCGAGAAGGGATAGACCAATCCGCGAAATTTCTGTTGAATCTGAAAGTAGATACTCGCCCGATTACAACGGTATGAGTACTTTTCCCCTAGGCCGTTCCAGTTATTCGTTTCGAGCATCAGAACTGCGAAAATTTTGAGTTACTCAAGCGTTTCTTACCCCCCAACTGCCATATCTCGCGAACGGATTGACAAATCCGCAAAATTTCTGTTGCATCTGAAAGTAGAAACTCGCCCGATTACAACGGTATGCGTACTTTTCCCCTAGGCCGTTCTAGTTATTCACTTCGAGCATCAGAACTGCGAAAATTTTGAGTTACTCAAGCGTTTCTTACCCCCCAACTGCCATATCTCGAGAAGGGATAGACCAATCCGCGAAATTTCTGTTGAATCTGAAAGTAGATACTCGCCCGATTACAACGGTATGAGTACTTTTCCCCTAGGCCGTTCTAGTTATTCGTTTCGAGCATCAGAACTGCGAAAATTTTGTGTTTCTCAAGCGTTTCTTACCCCCCAACTGCCATATCTCGCGAACGGATTGACCAATCCGCAAAATTTCTGTTGCATCTGAACGTAGAAACTCGCCCAATTACAACGGTATGTGTACTTTTCCCCTAGGCGATTCTAGTTATTCGTTTCGAGCATCAGAGCTTCGAAAATTTTGTGTTTCTCAAGCGGTTCTTACCTCCAAACTGCCATATCTCGCGAACGAATTCACCAATCCGCAAAATTTCTGTTGCATCTGAAAGTAGAAACTCGCCCGATTACAACGGTATGCGCACTTTTCCCCTAGGCCGTTCTAGTTATTCGTTTCGAGCATCAGAACTGCGAAAATTTTGAGTTACTCAAGCGTTTCTTACCCCCCAACTGCCATATCTCGCGAACGGATTGACCAATCCGCCAAATTTCTGTTGCATCTGAAATTAGAAACTCGTCCGATTACAACGATATGCGTACTTTTCCCCTAAGCCGTTCTAGTTAGTCATTTCGAGCATCAGAACTTCGAAAATTTTGAGTTTCTCATGCGTTTCTTACCTCCAAACTGCCATATCTCGCGAATGTATAGCCCAATCCGCAAAATTTCTGTTGCATCTGAAAGTAGAAACTCGCCCAATTGCAACGGTATGTGTGCTTTTCCCCTAGGCCATTCTAGTTACTCGTTTCGAGCATCAGAACTGCGAAAATTTTGAGTGTCTCAAGCGTTTCTTTCCTCCAAACTGTCATATCTCGCGAACGGGTAGACCAATCCGCGAAATTTCTGTTGAATCTGAAAGTAGATACTCGCCCGATTACAACGGTATGAGTACTTTTCCCCTAGGCCGTTCTAGTTATTCGTTTCGAGCATCAGAACTGCGAAAATTTTGAGTTACTCAAGCGTTTCTTACCCCCCAACTGCCATATCTCGAGAAGGGATAGACCAATCCGCGAAATTTCTGTTGAATCTGAAAGTAGATACTCGCCCGATTACAACGGTATGAGTACTTTTCCCCTAGGCCGTTCCAGTTATTCGTTTCGAGCATCAGAACTGCGAAAATTTTGAGTTACTCAAGCGTTTCTTACCCCCCAACTGCCATATCTCGAGAAGGGATAGACCAATCCGCGAAATTTCTGTTGAATCTGAAAGTAGATACTCGCCCGATTACAACGGTATGAGTACTTTTCCCCTAGGCCGTTCTAGTTATTCGTTTCGAGCATCAGAACTGCGAAAATTTTGTGTTTCTCAAGCGTTTCTTACCCCCCAACTGCCATATCTCGCGAACGGATTGACCAATCCGCAAAATTTCTGTTGCATCTGAACGTAGAAACTCGCCCAATTACAACGGTATGTGTACTTTTCCCCTAGGCGATTCTAGTTATTCGTTTCGAGCATCAGAGCTTCGAAAATTTTGTGTTTCTCAAGCGTTTCTTACCTCCAAACTGCCATATCTCGCGAACGAATTCACCAATCCGCAAAATTTCTGTTGCATCTGAAAGTAGAAACTCGCCCGATTACAACGGTATGCGCACTTTTCCCCTAGGCCGTTCTAGTTATTCGTTTCGAGCATCAGAACTGCGAAAATTTTGAGTTACTCAAGCGTTTCTTACCCCCCAACTGCCATATCTCGCGAACGGATTGACCAATCCGCCAAATTTCTGTTGCATCTGAAATTAGAAACTCGTCCGATTACAACGATATGCGTACTTTTCCCCTAAGCCGTTCTAGTTAGTCATTTCGAGCATCAGAACTTCGAAAATTTTGAGTTTCTCATGCGTTTCTTACCTCCAGACTGCCACATCTCGCGAACGGATTGACCAATCCGCGAAATTTCTGTTGAATCTGAAAGTTGATACTCGCCCGATTACAACGGTATGAGTACTTTTCCCCTAGGCCGTTCTAGTTATTCGTTTCGAGCATCAGAACTGCGATAATTTTGAGTTTCTCAAGCGTTTCTTACCTACAAACTGCCACATCTCGCGAACGGGTTGACTAATCCGCAAAATTTCTGCTGCATCTGAACGTAGAAACTCGCCCAATTACAACGGTATGTGTACTCTTCCCCTAGGACATTCTAGTTATTCGTTTCGAGCATCAGAGCTGCGAAAATTTTGAGTTTCTCAAGCTTTTCTTACCTCCAAACTGCCATATCTCGCGAACGGATTCACCAATCCGCAAAATTTCTGTTGCATCTGAAAGTAGAAACTCGCCCGATTACAACGGTATGCGCACTTTTCCCCTAGGCCGTTCTAGTTATCCGTTTCGAGCATCAGAACTGCGAAAATTTTGAGTTACTCAAGCGTTTCTTACCCCCCAACTGCCATATCTCGCGAACGGATTGACCAATCCGCAAAATTTCGGTTGCATCTGAAAGTAGAAACTCGCCCGATTACAACGGTATGCGTAATTTTCCCCTAGGCCGTTCTAGTTATTCGTTTCGGGCATCAGACTGCGAAAATTTTGAGTTTCTCAAGCGTTTCTTACCTCCAAACTGCCATATCTCGCGAAGGGATAGATCAATCCGCGAAATTTCTGTTGAATCTGAAAGTAGATACTCGCCCGATTACAACGGTATGAGTACTTTTCCCCTAGGCCATTCTAGTTATTCGTTTCGAGCATCAGAGCTGCGCAAATTTTGAGTTTCTCAAGCGTTTCTTACCTCCAAACTGCCATATCTCGCGAACGGATTCACCAATCCGCAAAATTTCTGTTGCATCTGAAAGTAGAAACTCGCTCAATTACAACGGTATGTGTACTTTTCCCGTAGGCCATTCTAGTTATTCGTTTCGAGCATCAGAGCTGGGAAAATTTTGAGTTTCTCAAGCGTTTCTTACCTACAAACTGCCACATCTCGCGAACGGATTGACTAATCCGCAAAATTTCTGCTGCATCTGAAAGTAGAAACTCGCCCGATTACAACGGTATGCGCACTTTTCCCCTAGGCCGTTCTAGTTATTCGTTTCGAGCATCAGAACTGCGAAAATTTTGTGTTACTCAAGCGTTTCTTACCCCCCAACTGCCATATCTCGCGAACGGATTGACCAATCCGCAAAATTTCTGTTGCATCTGAAAGTAGAAACTCGCCCGATTACAACGGTATG